>NC_052054.1:122911239-123269380 GCF_903992535.2 Arvicola amphibius | reverse complement strand
TTTTCCTGTTCATTTCCTATGTTCTTCAAGGATAGGAACATTTAGAACTACCAATATAGCAATTTCTGTTGAGAAGAAATTTAAGTATTACATTGTAATGGGGGCTGGTTTACAGATAAAATTCCCCATACTAATAGTACATCAAAGTGTTTTCTAATTTATAAATTGTTTGTAAGATTCTCCCACTGCAGTCACTAGTTAGGAAAACAAATCACAAAAACAAATAAACAAACTCCCAATCCAGGACTCCATCTTAGCAGCAACAGCAGCAGTCAACTGGAGAACACTCTTTGCTAAGCTGCATTTATAATCATCATGGTAAGTCTCCCTTGTCTACAGTTCAGTTTCCTTTTAGTCCATATGGTATCAATTACTCAAAAACTTATTGTAGAAATATTAAAAATTTCAATCTAAGTATCAAATTAACCACCAAATAATATGGAACAAACCCACATGGGCTTTCACAATTTCCCCTTCAAGTCTTGATATTCCAGTTACCTCTTTCTTTGTTTCTTGAGAGGAATAAATTGTTTTTAATATTGCGTTTTATAAAGGACACGGAATGCATGGGTGTCCCCCAAAGTACTGGGCTTACGTGGCATTGAAAAAACAATCATAAGTTGGAAAATTTCAATATTTGAGCAACAATAATAAAAATTGCTCTGGGCTGAACTTCTGGGTTTTTGTATCATAGTCCACAGGAAAAAAAAATTACAGCCAAGTAATAAACCTGGGAACTATGGGCTTATAATGGAAATGTTGACAGATTCTAGCAGGTGCTACTGTAATATCTTGAATCTTATTTAGAACAAGATTCCAATAAAGTTTCTCTAAGGCAGTCTTCTGGGGAATTTAAGTTAAGAAAAAAAGAGGGGTTTTCCATGGCTTCCTCCTCAATGATTGATGGGAATGTGAGAGATTTGTGACCAGGTGCCTCTGGGCACCTGTAAATAAAATCATGGGTTCCTGTAAAAGGAGAAGCATGCAGAAACTTCTGTCTTTTAAGGACCCACCAGGTATAAGCTTCGTTTCATAGGATGAGAGTCCTCAAGCATTGTGGACTATACTGGTATGTTTTCAAGTTTGGCAGTGACTTACCCTTGCTTAAGAATGTTCTGCAGAAATTTTGCCTAGGAGAACAAAAGCAAGAGCAGTTGCAATGAAGAATGTGGTTCTAGAAGTTTCCAAACCATGCCACTGCTAAGCATAAACTGTATTCTCCCTCCTTCTACACACACTTTTAGCGTAAGGTAAATGATGCATGTAAATTTTTATATTTCAAGTTTTATCAACGATGATTATAAGCTAGTACCATTTCCTACTACCTAAAGCAAAAATTCAGTTGAGTACAGTCAATTTGAAGTTACTGTATTATCCCATGCCTAGTGCTATGCAATCAAGTCACCAAAAGGCAACCGGTGGAAATTCTCAGATGATGCTGTAAAAAAAAAAAAAACTGTAACAAAATATGCTCATTAGTTGTGTAACATTGGGCATGGTTTCCTAAAGTCATAGTATTTTTCTATACAATAAACAAAGGTGATAGTAATAGTGATTATAGCAAGCACCAATATTGACTGACAGACTCTATGAAGCACTCTGTTAGGCTAAATGTCACTTTGTGTTGAGAATTAATAGTGGGCATTTCATGAATGAAATGCCACACACAACTCCACATCAAATATTAGCTGGCTTGATTCATACATGATTGTTCCTGCTCTACAAACAATACTTGGTTAAATAGAAACGAGGGTAACTACCTTCCCTTAGTGCTAGTGACAGGCCTTGTTACTGTGAATCTATTAAAACCAGATTATCACAAGGCAACCTGCTCCATGGAAGCCCTGATTAGTATTGGTCAAGGCTGTCTATGCATCAGGGACTAAGTGGAACTTATCCTTAGGGATGTATTGAATTTTCTCCAAAGAATAGTCAGTTCGTAGAAGTTGTTCACATTCAACATGACCCCTGCATTTTTCTAATTTTTAATAGAAACTAAGTAAGGACATCGAGCCTATAATTCGTAAAAATCCTAGAGAAGCTATATAAGAAGGTGAACCCAAAGAAAAACATATAGTTATCCTCCTGGATACTGGAAGTAGACAAGATTGCCGGACAAAAAATGGGAACATAGGGGTGGGGTGGGATGGGGGGAGGGGGGATGGGGCGAAAAAAAAGAAAAAAAGAAAAATAAATAAATAAATAAATAAATAAATAAATAAATAAATAAAATGTGATGTCTGAGATCTCAAAGTAGAAAGTTAGTAGCTGGACTCACCATACATTTTTTTATTATAGGAAAGTAGAAGAGCAACTATAACAATTATACATAGCATACATATAATTGAAGTGTCATCGAGTATTGCCTTTGCTTCCAGATAACTCCCAGAGTAAGAAAAGACTGATATCACAGAAGGAGCCCACGCATATTTGCCAGAATTTTAATGGAAATTCTGGAAAAACTGACTTAAAAATATTCTTTTGTTTAGCATTTATTGGATTCTTGGAGAACAAATTCTAACTCACTTTTAGTAGAAAATGTTGGTAAATGTTAAAACATACACAAAAGTTAAAAAAATATAGGTTAAAAACATTCTTTTATTTAAAATACAAAATAATTCTACTTTGAGGACTTAATTCCATATGAATTTAAACTACAAAGGAGTTCATCACAACATCTTTGGCTTCCACCTTGTGGATAGTAGTTTTCAATAGAGCAATCACATTAGTAAACTGTTCTGGGCTAATGTGCTTGCTTGGGGCAATACTCATCAGAGTTCCTGGTTCTGGGCCTTGCCAGTGCGGATGATGCACCAGAAGTGGGTGATGTAGTATTGTAATTACGCAATTAGCCTTGTCAAGGCATGGAGCACAGGGAATAGCAGGAGCTTGAAGCTTGAACTGTGGCGGCTGATAGATGACTGCCATTAAGTGCATCCTTTGTTCACTTTGGGATGAGCAGAGACTGAGCTTGGGCAGAGGCTCCTTAATGAAGGATAAAATCCTTGACCCTCAGCTGCACTTCTTCATGTGCTCATAATCATTCAACTCACCCTTCCTTTCTACTACACATATATCTGCTCGTCTCTCACCTTAGACTGATGAAAAGTAATGAACTGTTGCCAACAGCTCATTGTAATCCATCATGTTTAGATGATGCAAAGTGGAACTTTGTACAAACATTGTGCAGCCTAAGACTTCCCACCATGACAGTTACTGTTCTTTTTTTTTTTTTTTTTTTTTTTTTTTTTTTTTTTTTTTTTTTTTTGGTTTTTCGAGACAGGGTTTCTCTGTAGCTTTGGAGCCTGTCCTGGAACTAGCTCTTGTAGACCAGGCTGGTCTCAAACTCACAGAGATCCGCCTGCCTCTGCCTCCCGAGTGCTGGGATTAAAGGCGTGCGCCACCACCGCCCGGCTGACAGTTACTGTTCTTAATATCTTATGCTCCTTTTAACATGAAGAAGTTTATTGGATGTTGTAGAATTTTGAGTGCATATAACTAAACTATATTCAAAACATAAAGTTCTCCTACATATATTAATATTTAAGATGTATATGATAGCACACCCAGGTAGGTATGTATATTGTATACATGCACATACATATACCCTAAAAAATAAATTTTGGTCATATGATATGGAATTAGTCTAAATTTCTGAGCTTTCATTCAAAAGAAGCTTGGCATTGATAATTTACTTTTTGTTCTCAGGCCATGATTGTTTTTATTCCAAGGATTTCCTTCCTTGCCCTTTGGATATCTCTGTTGTTTTTTGCAGACAGAGATCTGCTAAACCACATCCTTGTGGTCACTAGAGGGTACAGAAAGACTGCGGATGTCCCCATTAAGCATATGTAAGAGTCCAGCCATCGCAACTTGATAAACTCTTGCATTCCTCTTAGGACACATAACGATACACATTCAGGTTTTTCTTCACAGGTGCCATCCTGTAATATTTTTGTGTCAATTCATAGAGGATATCTTGTGAAGAAACATGGCTAAGTTCCTAATACTACAGGAAAATTGAGAGTCCAGAGTATTCTATGTCGTGTAAAAATACAAAGCCCAAATTCTGAAGATAGTTTTAAAAGGCATTACTAGAATGCTGATTGTGTCAAGACTTGGATGCCATTAAATACAAGGAAGTGGGGAGGCACAATATGTATGCCTAAAAAGCTAAGGAATGAGAGAGGGCTGGGCTAGCCTGAACTATACAATGAGAAAATGGTTCGAAATAAATAGGGAAAAACACTTTAAAAGGTGCTGGAATGTCATGAGGTCACAATACAGCTTTGTTTTCTGGATAGAGTGGTGGTTTTATAAATGTACACATGATCAGTTTTCAAAGAACTACATCTACAGGAAAGAATTCAAATAAACTCATGAGGTCCAAGGAAGCCCTTATCCATACAATCTTTATATTCATAAAAATATTCTATAGTTCATCCAGGAACCGACTGAGAAACAAACAGAACTTTTTTACTTTCTATTAATCTGTAATTATTTCAAAGTTAAAAAATATTCATTAAACTTCCTACAACAGTTGATTCAGGAGGGACGTGGCCAGGTCAATTATGCAAAGAAGAAAAGAAGCGATTAGTCTCTAGTTCCTCTGTGAGTTTTGGTTTCTAGAAAAATCACTGTGTTTTATCCTTTGTTTCTCTTATCTGTGGAAAATGCTAGTCTCATCTCTCCAAATTACTGTAAGTGTCTTGGGAAAGCGGCACTGCATACATGCATCTGAATGAACATGAATATATTTCACACCTTACCAAGAGAGCAGTGCTGAAATCCCCACCTACCTCTACAGCACTGCACACAAACACCCCAGGGGGGCAGTAAACTGAATATGCCAGCCCTGCTACTTTGATTCTGCATTTGAGAAAAATCACACTGTTCCTCAAATCTGCCAAGATACCAAGCCTCACATAATCATGACTAATAGATGTAATTGTGAACATTTTACACACATGAAGTGTAATTTAATCCATTTGGATAGGATAGTTTTCACTTTCTCTCTCTATATATATAAACAAGAAGAAAAAAGAAAGTATATTAAAACTACAAGCTAAAGCATAATAACTCCAGAGAAAGGAAGTTTCTGTATGTATATAGCCACTAAATGAAAACCTTCGCTGTTTACAGAGAGAGGAAGTTACAAACTGAATTAGAATCACTCAGCAGGCCCGATAATGCCACAGGCAAACCAAAGGGGAAGCTTGCCATCCTATAGGCTAGATGTGGGAAAGGCCTAAATGACTCTGCTAACTGAGAGAACTTCATATTGCATGCAGACCTCGGGAAATAATTAAGCTCCTAGTGCAAGTCTGGGACCTGTGCTCCTGAAACTGCCACTTTAAACTCCATTTTCATTGGTAGCATTGAGAGTCTCTCTCAGCCCTTATTTCCCTTCATATATCAATGAGAATTCGACACATAAATAAAAACAAGCGATTATTTCAGGGAGAGGATAAACATGATTCAAATCCAGCCAGGAGCTTTATCATCAGCCTGGGAGATGGTAATGTTGCTGGACAATTTTACACAAAGATGGAGAGGGGATATTGTTCTTGTAGAGGGGAGGTTTTAAAAAGTATTTGAAGAACAGAAAGTAAGCCATCTGACTCATCTAAATTCTATAGGCAAAAACGTTCATTATATCATAAAAATTATCTCAAAAGGCATATGATCTCATACTTTAGACCTCACATTTAATGCTAACAGTGTAGCAATTATTCATCTATGATCCAAGGAGCCCCGTAGTCTTGCTGAATCTAGGCTTGGGTGGGATAGCCTGTCGATTTATTTAAATAAGATGTGTGGGGAGCCCTCTGTAACTAAGAAGAATGTATCTTAAATGGCCTCTGTCATCTGGTCTGGCTCCCATTTCCAACACTGGGGCAGTCACAGGTCTTACAGTTGGTCCCCATGAGACACTTGGTAAGGAGACCTCAGCTTCTATGTAGCACCTCAACATCCTCCATGGTGGCAGACAGAATGAACAATCTGGTGAAGTAATACTTCATACTGAACAGACATATTTTAAGAAAAATCCAGATCTCTTCACGAGAAGACTTTCTGACACTGTTTTCTGTATTGAGAGTTCAACAGATGCTGATGTGCCTTTGACAAGACTGAAGCGCTTCACTAGGGTCTTTGGGACATAATCCTTGGTATCTCACTTTTCCTTGCTTCTCTTTTCTTTAGTACACCCAGAAAAATGCTTTAGTGACATATCAACTAGCACACTGTGTTTACTGTTATGGATGCATAGGAAAGTTTCTGTGTTTCTAGACTGGGTTTAATATTGAGAAAGGATTTCTACACTGTGAATTCCTGCGGAAGCCTCCAAAGGCTTCTCCCAGCACCCTCGAGATAAACCTCACTTAAGTTCTGTTTGAAAAACTGAATTTATTTTTTTCCATATTTCATAGCAGCTTTTTTATTGGTTACAAACCCTAAGCCCATATACAAAATTAGGAACTAGTTTAGATGCCTTCTTTGAAAGAGCACTTTAGTTATTTTTAAATAACATGTGTACACACCAAAGCTCAAGCCCTGAGTTGCATGATTTCCAACTCACCAAAGAGTAAAATGAATCTCACTACCCATGGACCGAGAATGGTGGGTAGGTGAGATGAAGAATATGCTACTAGGCTTAGCAATAATTATTTCACTACATCTTTATTTCTAAGCATCACATGAAATGTATTCAATTTTTAATAATCAATCATAATGCAATAAATTTGGAGCAAATACTTTGGGTTTGTGCATATCTATGCAAATGGGTCAGAAATTCTGTTTCTATGATATATTAGGAGGTCTTTCTTTTTTCCTTCCTTCTTTTCCTCTTTTCTTTTATTCCTTCTCTTTCTCTTTCTTTCATTTTTTTCTTTCCTTTCTTTTTGAGACACACACACAGAATCCAGACATATAGATATGATGAAGAAAGAAAGGCTCTATTTTTCTGGGGCTTGTAAGAGGAAACACACACAGTCAATTTTGTAGTTTCATCCCCTCTGACCCTATGCAGGGGCTTCAGTGAGAGTTCCCTAATAGTCCTGGGCTTTTGATTAGTTAGTACCTGGTGGAAATGTCTGGGGGGATTAGGAGGTGTGGTATTATTGGAGGAAGTATTTTACTGGAGGTGGGATTTTAAAGTTTTAAAGGATCATGATATTACATTTTAAATAACATTGTTTTACTTATATATGACATATATAAAGCATGAAAGTTCTTTTAGCATGCATATGTGATATATAACACAATTAAACATCACAATAGCATTAAAATTTTATCCATTCGACTCTAGAGAAAACAGATTAAAGCTGTCTCTAGTTTGTCTAAATTATTGGAGATGACAGGTGGTGGCAGTAAAATAGAGAGAACAAAAGCTCCTTCCTTCTAAATTCTGTCATAATAACCACTGGAAAGTGTTCCCTCTCATGTCTCAATAGGAGGAACAATGCTTCTTGTTTTCCTGGTTTCTGTGTCATCCTTCCTGCGTGATGTACAACGAGGGCTCCTTCAGAGCTCAGCATGATGGTAAAGTAAATAAGTCAGTTTATCTCATCTAGGAGGTGCTCAGACCCTTGGTTAAACATGATTTCAATGTGTCTGTTAGCAATTCTGTATGTGATTGACATTTGATTCAGTAGACTGAGGAAAGCACAGTGACAGACCTAATTTTTAAGGGAGGAAGGGGGTGGATCTAGTCAGGTATAGATTTGGGGAAAATAAAAAGCCAGACTTCTGAGAAGGTACAGTCTCCTTTGCCTTTGTTTTGAGGAATTCATTTTCTTCTGCACCCAGACTTGGATTTGACCTGAAGCATAGACTTTGATCTCTCAGGGTTTTGGTTGCAATGAATGCACACATGGGGTCTCAGATGGTTGAATTGGGACCAGAACTGTAGAACTGGGTCTTTTGTATATATAGGGTTTTTATCATTCTGTAATATCACAAATAGGTAATTAAAACTCTTTCCATATCTATATGCACCCTGTTAGTTCTGTTTTTAGCAGACACCCTGAATAATATACTTAATGTGTGTTTTCTTAATTAATAAAATCATGACTCCCTCCTGACTAGACAAGCACTACAGATAATCACTCACTGAGAGCCAACAGAGGAATCCAGGAGGAATGACAGAAATGACTGAAAACGCAACCTCATTCATGGCCCCTGTTCCAGTGCCCACCTCTATGTTGCCACCCTTGTGTCCTCAGTGAGGGACGTATAAGTTGTGTCGTGAAGCAAACCCTTTCTTCCCAAAATTGTTAGCAGGGTGTTTTATCACAGCAATGGAAACCTTACTTGCAACAGTTAAACATATCATGAATTAATTTTAATCATTAAAGGAATAGCATGTCTTTTAACCCTATCACCTTTTTGAAAAAAATTCTTATCTTAAAATCGCCTTGAAAGATGCTAATTTGACTATGAAATGCCCCTTATAGGCTTGTCTGCTGAATACTTGGTCTCCAGCTGATTCCATGTTGAAAGTTATTGAAACCTAAGGAGGTTGGGTCACCTGGATAAAGTCAACCATTCAATGGATTTTTTTTAAGGCTATACCTGGTCTCCAGTGCCTTTCTATCTCGCTGCTTCCTGTCCATCATGAGGTGAAGAGCCTCCTCTTGCAAATGCTCCTACCACCACTCTGGCTCCAATATAGACCTTACTCAGAACCCATGGAGCCAACGACTACAGAATCTCAGAAACTGCTGGTCAACATATGTCTTTCCTTTTTAAAAGTTTTTTTCTCAAATATTTTGGTTGCATCTATGCAAAAGTGACTGACAGGGATCAGGGATGGCTGGAAATATATATGTATGTACACACACACACATAACAGCGAGGAGTGGTGATTCCTTTCAGTATTTAATATTTTATATGTCCAAGTATTTTGTTTGCATGTATGACTGTTACCCAAATGCACGCAGTGTTCACACAGGCCAGAAGAGGGTATCAGACCTAGTGGAACTGGAGTTATAAACATGAGTAGCTGTGTGGGTGCTGGAAATGCAACCCAGGTCCTCAGAAGAGCAGCCAGGGCTCTTAACCGTTGAGCTGTCTCTCCAGTCCCACCACTGATGGACACTGTTTGACAATTACCCCCTCCACTAAAACCAGTAGTTTATAATCCAACATGAAAGACCAGGGAATTTTCTGCTGATTAAATTGCATATTAGTAGAGCACCAGGAACAAAACCAAAAAAAAAAAAATGTGACAGAAACTCTCACAGTTCTCAGAAAGGTCTCAGAATAAGAAGAATATTGGCCTATACTCAGCAGTGGGTTCCCAGATGCAGCAACAGAAGCAACAAAACTTAAGGCTGCGAAGTGACAGGTGAGATGGCTCATGGTATAGAGGGGCTTAGCACTGAGGCTATCATTTATAATGCTGATAATTCTGTAGACTATTTTAAGAACACCAAATAAAACTTAACAGTTATGACATTGAATCTTTACTTTTTGGGTATTGTTTGTGAACTTGATTATCTTTTTAAAAATGTCAAACAAATCTAGCACAACAATTATCCCACCTGACTAGTGTGCTATGTGTTTTGTCACCCAGTCAATCTAATATGGATACCTTGGAAAAATAATCCACAATATATATATGAATAGATTATATGCTCAACCCATTGTCTACGTTGAAGTACTTACAATAATATGTCATTTAACATAGCAATAGAATTTATTAATAATAAAAGCTTAAAAGTCATGGCATAATTTCAATCATCAGATTCTTCTAGATCAGGAGATAAACTCCCATATATCATTTTCACAGCAAAGGACAGCATTTACCTTAGCAATCTGGACACACCAGTTCAACAGCAGCTGTGATCCTATGTTATCCTTGTGTTCATGCACATAGTCCAGCAGGCAGCCATGGGGCATCAGCTGGGTAACCAGCTGGATCGTGGGGCTCAGGCACACGCCCAGTAGGCGAACTAGGTGTGGGTGGTCCATGCTTGCCATGATCAGGGCTTCCTGTAGCAACAACAACAACAACAAAAGCCATTTATCATCATTTCAACTCTGTATTCCTCAGCATTTTAAATCCTTACAGTGGATGAAATGTGTGTAGTGGACTTTAAAATGTGAGCCAAATATAGTGCCTATGCCTTTCTTTCCAGCCCTCGGAAGCAGATGTGAGAGAAGCTCAATAAACGTAAGGCCTGCTTGTTATATACACTGAGTTCTAGGCCTGCTTATTATATATATACTGAGTTCTAGCCCTGCTTATTATACATACTGAGTTCTAGCCCTGCTTGGTATATATACTGAGTTCTAGGCCTGCTTATTATATATACTGAGTTCTAGGCCTGCTTGGTATATATACTGAGTTCTAGGCCTGCTTATTATACATACTGAGTTCTAGCCCTGTTAGGGTTACATAGGTGGGACCCAGTTTCAAAGAAAGTCCTCAATAAACTCAATTAATAATGTAAATATATTCATTCCTAGACTGATATAATGAAATAAAACTAAGCAATAAATAGTACAAAGTGAGTGCAGTGATAGAATGCCTATCTAATAGATCAGAACCTATATATTTACTTTTTATAAAATAAGCAAAAATAACATTTCATTTCTGCCAATTATGTTAAAATGAACACAACACCAGATACTTTTACTTTTTAATCCAATCTCTAGAACATAATAACTATACAAATGTGTTACTCTCAAGAGCAATAAGGTGACCCTAAGAACGTATCCATTATTTATATAGAGTTAGCATATGTAACTGAGATATATAAAATCTAAAGCTGCAAATAAATAATTGCAGTCAATATGTTTAATGTTGATTTATAAAGAAGAATGAAAAATTTAAAAGACTTTTTGCTCCATTATTTTATGCTTACTCAAATATATTTCATTTTTTTTAAAAAATAAGGAGATGTCTCACTCATAGACTTATAGAGTTTGAGAACTAAGTGAAACTAAAAATATTATCTGGATCAATTTCTTCATTTGATGAAATGAAAACTAAGTCCCATTTTATTTCATATTGATATTCTATCAAATAAGAAAAAATACAACCAGATGGTAGTATGTAGTACATTCTATAATTAGCCTCTAAAGTTATTATAATTATCAACATTATAATAATATAAAACACATCACCATAAAGAATATTTTTTCTTTAATGTTTGATATTTTCCTTTTTGGAACAAAGTAAATAAAACAATATTTAACTCCAGTGTAATCATAATAAACTTTTGGTTTTACAAAGCCACACACTATCAGAAACATATTATTCATGTCAGTAATATTTAACTTTAGTTAAAAAGAATACAACAAAATAGAATACAATACTATCAAATTTTAGGACACAGAGAATCAAAACATGCATGAAAAAATTAAAAACTTTAGTATCATCCCAAGCATGGTATGCATGTCTTAGACCCAGCATTCAGGAGGCGGGGCCAGGTGGAACCCTGATTTCAAGGCCAGATTGGTCTACAACTCAAGTTCCAGGCCAGCCAGCCAATACAAAAAAAAAAAAAAAAAAAATCCCAGCTCAAACAAACAAACCAACAAACAGGTAAATAAAAACATCATTATCACAGGGGATACGAAAAATTGGTGAGATGGGTCAAGCTAAAATTTATTACAGAAAAAAATCAAGGCTGGGTCTTTGGCTCAGTTTCTCCTCTCTAATCGCCTCCAAGATCCTACACTCTTCCCCACCTAGCCAACTCTGCAGTTTTTCATTCTTTCTTTAGAATAGCAAATAAAAAAAATAAACAAAGAATAAATCAAAGCAAACTAAGAAGAAAAAGCACAAGAAACTCACACACAAGCACACACACAATCTATAGAATTCAAAATTGGAGCCAGGTGATAGTGGCTCATGCCTTTAATCCCAGCACTTAAGAAGCAGAGGCAGGTAAATCTCTTTAAGTTTGAGGCTACAGACTGAGTTCCAGGACATCCAATGCTACATAGAGAAACCCTGTCTCAAGAAACAAATTTTAAAAAAGCAACAGCAGCAGCAACAAACAAATAAATAAATGGAGCCCAAGCAAAGAATTATGGAGATAAAGTTGGTTTTGTGTTGTCCTTCTACTGCTGGGTATAGGGCCTGACTTCAAAAGTGGTTTGTATACCCATTGAGTTTCCATTCAGAGAAGTAACTTTTTCTTTGTGAGAAGGTGACACTTAGAAATGGCTTCTGGCATAGAGATGGTAGTTCATGTTTTGTCCCCTCTCAGTCCTGGGACGTCATTTGGCTTGGATTTGTTCAGGCGTTGTTCATGCTGTAAATCTCTGAATTTTTATGTGTGTCAACCCTTTTCTAGTTTGAAGGAACACTGTGATATGTCTCATTCTTAGACTGGAAAAATGCGCTACATAGAATATTATTGAAATAACCATATATGTAACATATAAACTATATATTAAATAATATTATGCTCATCTTAAATATTTCAGAATAGCTTTAGTATAGTGTAATGTTCAAAAATATTCATCGATCACTCTTTATGATGGTTGAGCAAGCAGGCCAATGGTTTATAGGGGTAGAGAAAGAGGAAGAAGATGATTATGTATCTTTGTTTATATTTGTGTAATACATGCACATACACACATGAAGGGTTCATATACATCACAAATTGTTACTATTAATTCAAAATTACAGAATGTTTGTGATATCATTCTTTAATATTTTTGAGTCTTTAAAAATTTTAAAACCCCAAAGTAAAGAATAAAGCTGTTCTGTGTTTTTGTTTATAATGGTATGGCAAGGCAAATACATTAAACCCAGTTTCTCAGAAGGAAACTGAGAGACAACTGATGTCACACAGCAGCAAATGCTTAGGTGTATCAAAATCAGACACCCATGGAAGGAGAAGTTGATTCCAGAAGAACTGTTTCAAGGCCTACTGAGGAGCACTGAGGCTACAGATCTGCCTTACCCTGTGTAGTGAGAAAACAGAAAGGACTGTGGATGTAACTATCAGGACAACAGTCAGAGAAACAATTCTAGAAAAGAAGATGAAGTCATGGAACACGGATCATCATGTCTCAAACAGCTGATAGTTTTAAGCTTTTTGTGGCAGTAGCTGAAGCCACTGTTTTCCTCCTGTCTTCTAAGGGGAGTGAACCCTTCAACTAACCCTCCCATTTGTCTCTAGGAACCTGGTAATTCATGGAAAAATTCATGTGACTCTATGTGTGTCTACAAGGTTGGAATATTTCACTGTCATTTACTTTGTAGTTGTGTAAATATTTGAAATAAAGCTATGCAGTTATAATTATTTTACAAATATGAAGGGCAGGTAAATTTAATATTATTATATTATTTAATGTAGTATCAACTAGTTGTATTCATAACATAAAGCTGAAGATTTCTTCACAAAATTATACATTTGTACATGTATAAAATATATACAACACACCAACAACTGAGCAAAACATTCACTCAAATTAAATATCATATTTAATTAAGTATTAAATTAGATATGAAATGCTAGATAACTAAGCTAAATTTATACTGACTGTATTTTGCTTATCACTATCTTGATGGATCCTGATTTTTTTCCTATGTTTGTATTACTAGGTTTAGTACAGTGTTCCCAGATACTTAGGTAGTAAGTCTAGAAATATGACTTGCGGTTATGAAAATGTAGCAAGCATGTCTATGAAACTAATGTAGAAAGCAGGAAACTTTGAGATCCTCTTGCACATTTAAGTCAAATTGAGACTCTCTAATTACAGAATAAACCTTTGTAAACATTGTTTGATCCTTATTTTGACCATGTGACTAGTCAAAAAAAATGGACATTCCTAGCTAAACAAACAGGAAATTGAGTATCAATGCCTTATTCTTCCAAGGGATTAGTAATGCAGATTTATTTTATAGGATGCTATAAATACTGTAAATAGTTTCATCAGGATTTTACAGTGTAAACATGTATCTTATTAGCAACAGCTCTAAACTCCTCACATTAGCTGTAATGGAATGAAGCAAGCCAAGTTACACATCAGTTACTGAGGACCAAACAGAATCAAACAACACATTGGTGCTCATAGGTAAACTAAACTACATTCCTGGAAATATACTTCAGGAAAAGACAAAGAAAATAGTTTTCTCTGACTTAGTACAGTACATAGTAGAGGCGTTTCCTAAGGTGGAAAGAATGGTAGAAGAAGTACTTTAAGATTATTATTTTTCAAAGGATGAAATATATAAAATGGCTGTTTTCCTTCTACAATTCAAGGAATAATGCTAATGCCATTCTCACGTGCATTTGAAAAGTTTACATTCGATGACTTCTCATGTGAAAATTGAAAGTTCTCTTTATAAAAATCTATTAGTAAGTCTTGGCAAAAAAGCTGGGTATGTATTAAGGAAAATTGCTCATCACACTACAAAGAATATTTGAAACTAAATTGCAGATAATTTGCATAATTGTTCTCTCTCCTTTTTTCTTTCTTTTTTTTAGAAAAAAAGATGAACAAGACACTAATTGTAGGTTTTATTTTTTCATAAAGGGGATAGCAGATGGCTTTTTGGAGGATAGGGGAATAGATAAAGAAAATAGAATGGATTCATTGAAAACAAGAAATGGGCTTGAGAAGGGGAAGAAATTCCAATATTTTAATCAGGGAGTGTTTGCTTTCAATAGATTACTCTGTTTTTAAATTAATAATGCCCTCAGTTTCTTATCTCTGCTGGTGACTATTGAAAAAAAAAATTCAATCTTATCTGATGCCTCTGGAAAATGCCACCAAAGGGCAGTAGGATAAACATAACTTGACAGGTATTTTTCAAGAAATTAAAAATTATTCTGCCTTTGTTTTACCTAGGGCCTTGTAAATTTTCTTTTGCTTTTGGGTAAAGCACAGAGTTTTCCCATTGGAAACAAAGGAGACTACAAGAGGTGCATGGTGGGATATTTTAAAACAAGGATATTTTTCTTGATAATGAGGTCTGCTTTGAATACGAACATTTTTTGAAAAAACCACCAGGGGAGTCTGGGCTGCACGCACAGAGCTCTGAAGCTTAGTCTCTAGTCATGTTATCTGTATTTCTGTTTTTCTCCTGAAGGGAAGATGCTGCTGTAGAATATAAAAGTGAGCAGTACTGTTTTTCATGCTGAGGTGCTACTTTTGCAGGCGGCAGATGTTTGTACCTTGCCGCTTCAACTTGACTGATTGCGTCACACAAAAGAAAAAAAAGAGAAGCATTTAGCCACGTGATACTTCTGGACTAGTTTGTTTAAAAATGAAATATTTTAACTTCAGCCAAACTTTCACTGTTTTATTATGTTTATAGATCATTAATTCAATACTCTCTTGTAGCCAATGGAGAAAAACCCATTGCTTTAGCAATCAAAAAAGATGAAAGGGGCAGAGAAAAAAAAGAAAGTGTGAACGTAGAATGCAAAAGTCAGCAGGTTTGTGGACGCTTAACACTGATGATGTCCCTGAAGACAGTGAAAATAACAGGGATGGAAAATACAAAGAAACTAATGTTAAACACTGAGAAACTGGAATAAAGTAATTGATCTACAACAATGTTATGCACCACTCTCAAGCCACATATAATACCCATTGGAGGAAATAAATGACATTTAAGCCAGTTCCTTCATGTCTTGAGTAAACAAGAACTTACTTGTGTTAGTAGGTGGGCAGCACTTTGGACAGGCTGAATTAAAAATGGCATGATTTTGAGTTTTCCACATGGCTCACCCTACTCCTTGGATCCCATAGTCACATACACAATTAAATCTAAGAACCTTGCAGTCCTTGAAGTCAACCACTTCTCTCTTTATACTGCACCACCATTCACCAGGAAGCCATTTACTAGATTCAGTATTTACCACCATAACACTTGAAGACATCAGTGAAGAGTTTTTTACACAATGTAGAATTTTACTTTCTGTTTGTGGTTTCTAAGTTTTTCTGCCTCACTTGTTATAGTGAATTGCTTCTATGCTTCTATTCTTATTTTATCTCTTTATCCCTTTAGTTACACACCATTCAACTAAATATATTCACTGAGGACCCGCTATGTGTTTGTACTGACTGATACTGTGTCTGTATACTATGCCATTTCCCCATATTAAATCTTTACTCTACTGGAGATACAGCCAAGAACTAGAAAACGAAAAAGACATATGTAGGTCTGGCAGAACGGATTATAGAACAAAAGCACTTGAAGTCTGATGACCCAAGTTCAGTCTCTGGAATCCATGTTTGAAAACAATAAAGGGGCAGATGTAGTGCTATTTTATTTGTATTTTAATAAAAAATAAAGCTTGCTTAAAGATTAGAAGGGAAAAGCTAAGCCATTAGAGGTCAGGTAGTGAAGAAACACTTTAATTTCAGGATTTAGAAGACAGAGGCAGAGAATCTCTGTGAGTTCAAGACCACACTGGGCTATACAAAATCAATGCAGAAACAAATCCAGGTGGTGGTGGCCCACACCTTTAGTCCCAGTAGTAGAAAGTCACACACATCTAATCCCAGCACTGGAGGAAATATAAAATGGGAGGAGAGCGAGGTTCACGCTGCTTAGTCAACCTAAAATGTTTAGTCTGCTTAGTCTGCAGTCGTCCAGCTTTGGTAGAGTTAAGACTTCTCTATTGGCTTGGTTGTTTTGCTTTTCTGGTTTTCAGATTGAACACCAATAACTGTCTCTGGGTTTTTATTATTCATGCTACATGCAGAAACACAGAACTAGCTCCATGAAGCTGTCTCCTGGTATCCCCAAGATTTTGTGACATGTTTTGTGTGTGTATGTGTGCCTGTGCATGTGTGTGTGCATACCTGTGCACGTGTGCGTGCATGCCTGTTCACATGTGCGTGCATGTTCAGCACTTGAAATTAATAACAATTAAAATTTTCTACTAGGCATCAAACAATTATAATTTATGATAATGATATGAAGAAAATAGGCTACTATAGTAGACTGAAAGCTGGTGTTTGCTGAGCCCCTTTTAGATGGTGAAAGCTAAGGAAATCTGCTTTGAAGATTAAGTCAGATATATTAATACTACAAAAGCAATAATACCAAGCAATGCATGAAAGTCTGTCATATTTGGACACTCTTATATGCATGGTCTCATATGCATAGAATTTGGCAAGCTATATATAATGGTTAGAAATGACGGTGAAAATGTATTTGGGCTTCAGATTGTCTAGGGCCATGCTATGGTGGTGAGACTGGATTTCCTCATAAATATTTTGGCGTCCATTTCCCCTACTATATCCAGACCTGACAGCATAGCAAATCTTTGGCTTTATCACATCATTTTCTCCTCTTGATATTTTCCTTTATATTTATATTTATTTGAACTTTCAAATATTGTTAGAGAAAATCAGAGATTCATGGGGATTTACTCCAATCACCTTTGAAAATAGTTTATTTTATAGCTTATTATTGGTTCTTTATTTCATTAAATTTAAACTCTACTTCTAATCAGAAAGCAATCTTTTTCTCATCTAAATATCAGTATGCAAACCTCACTCAACATCATTATGCTCTGTTCTCTTGGTATATAACTTTATCATTTACCTGAAGTATGCCTTCATCTTCACTCGTTTTTGGCTCTTCACTGTACTGCAAGCTTGTGTAAGCATCCCATAGTCAAGAAAGAAAGCTCCTTCATACTTGACCTATTTGTGTTTGAAGTATTTGCTGTTCTCACTTAGACTCCATCACTTCACGTTCCTGATATTCTGAGAGCTCTTTTTGCTGCTTTCAGGGTTACCATTAAAAATTTCTGTTGGTAAGATCATCAAATGTGTCCTTTCACAAAAGTCAAGAGGTCTTTATCTTGTTCTTAATTTTGTAAAGTTGTACTGTTTTATCTTACCAATTATCCCCTTTCCCCATCACACCTCTGTAGCTGATCATATCTCATTTCATCTGAACTCTTCACCATAATTATTCTTATTACAAATGTGAACATCCACTTTTTCCTCTCATATCTTACGTTTGGAAATGATAAAATGCTTTATTTAAATTTTTGCCCTTTATTGCCAATTCCATGTATTCATATATATCTGTTCTCTTACCATTTTGAGGCAGAAAATTTTGAATTTTTTTTTTAAAAATTAAGGACTGTCTTAGTTATTATAAGACCCTGATGGCTCCTTGGCCTTGAGAGGGAGGGAGGGGAGGTATGGGTGGAGGGGAGGGGAGGGAAGGGGGAGAAGGAGGGGAGAGAAAGGGGAGAAGGAGGGGAGGGAGGGGGGAGGAGGAGGGAAGGAGATGGAAATTTTTAAATATAAAAAAAAATAAACCATGAGGAAAAAAAAAAAAAAAAAAGAAATTACTATGATAAGACACTGTGGCCAAGACAACTTACAAAAGAAATGTTAATTTGGTGCTTAAGGTTTCATAGAGTTAGAGTTTATGATGACAGATAAAGGACTGGTGAGAGGAACAGCCGATACAGAGAGAGACAACAGAAATGGAGTGAGTCTTTTGAGACTTCAAGGCTTACCCTCCTGTGATATGCCTCCTCCAACAAGACGGCACTTCCTAATCCTCCCCAAACAGCTCCACCAACCAGGGACCACATAGTCAAATATATGATAGCCTATGATAGTCATTCTCACTCAAATCACCACATGGGCACTGGTGAAACTGTTAAGACTTATGGAGCCAATTAAAATTCAAGTTTCACAAGACTTAAATTTGAAGGAATAAAGATCATATTTTCTCAAACAGAGAAAACAAAATATATTCTCATCATGGCCTAAATATCCACCCTTCTAAACAGAGAACTATGCTTCACCCCTAGCCTGAGCTTTCCCCAGTTCTATAATTACAGCTGTCACTACTGAACAAACACAGCAGGTGTTGATACAAGTGCACTACATTCAGTGCACATCCATTTACTTAAAATTGTCTGTTCAATGTTTATAACCACCTATTGTTTCTTGAAAGAAGTAATATTATCTAATACTTTTCCTTGTCTTCTTAAGAGATTCTTTACCATACATGACTTACAATACAGATATAATATAATTGGATAAATAAATAAAGAGAATCCTTAGTATTCCCCCTTTTCTAGTTACTACATCTCAAAAATCCACTTATATAACTCTGTTCATCTTGGCATTGATGTTACTGGAGATCAAATGTAAGGCTCAAATAATTTATTTACACATAGATTTTGCTTGACCTGCTGCACTCATTTTGTAAATGGCAGAAATATTTTTAATTCCTCTTTATATCTTATATTGATATTTGGCAACTAGCTTCAAAAATTTGCATTTGACATTCAAATTCTATTATTCCCATTCTCCTTTATCTGTAATATATTTTGTTTACATGTAGCTGGAATCCACATCCTCCCAAGCACTTTTATTTTGATTGCTGCCTGAATTCAGGATCACATCAGTATTGTTTTTTTATGTTTTATGGGTTTTTTGTTTTATTTTGTTTTGTTTTGTTTTGTTTTGTTTTGAGGCAGGGTTTCTCTGTCCTGTCCTGGAACTAGCTCTTGTAGACCAGGCTGACATACTGTAAAGATTGTTATTTTGCTTCTTTGCTTTTGAAAACCAGTCTGTTTTTGTGTACTACTTTCCCCCAAATAACTGACTGTTCTTAGAAAGTTACACAAATAATCTTAGTAGTCTAGGAACTGAATAACTCCTTGTAGAGTCATATTTAATAGGGTGAAAGTTGTAATAAACATCAGAATGATGTTTAGGCTATTCTCCATGCTCTGACACAATGTTCTGAGAGAATGCTCTCTATATATCCCTTTGTCCATCTAACTCCATCTTTACTCTTTCCTGTCTCTCCCTGTGTTCCAAGAGACTGACCTAAATGGATGACAACTGTCTCACATGTTTTCCGCATTTCATTTTGGTTCACCAAGGAAAAACAGCAACCCAAGTTTGAAAAGAGAAGTAATGAAGGCAATTCTCTAGCAAAGAAAGTTGTCAATGGGACAACCTTCCCCTTGCTCATTCAGGCCTACCTGTGATGTCATAGACTTTGAGTACTTTAACAAATATTGTTCATGTATGTTAAGCCTTCCCATGTATGTTTTTAAAAGAACCCTTGAGTAAATTTTTTATTTTTATTTATTTTTTCACTTTACTGTATGCAATGTGTGCATGCTGGGATTCTTCTAATAGTCATATTACACAAATATCTTTGATTTTACAGCACTTGTTTGTAAAATGAGAAATTAGGGAACTAGTGCAATTATATATCTTTATGTGATCAGAATCCATCTCTTTCTATGGCAGATATTTCATCAGCCTTTATGAAAAAGGCTCTCACTCCATAATCCCAGGAATCTGTGAATATCAGCTTATTTGGGAAAATGGTGTGTGGAAGTGAGACTATTAGGATTTTTTTACATTAAGGAGAGAATCTCATTTTACAGGTAGATTCCAAAAATTTCCACAAATATCCATAAATGAGACCAAGAATAGGAGACTATAGAAGCAGAAGACAAATTGAAGAAACGTACAATTGGAGTGCTGCAATCATAAGTCATAGAATAACTTCTGCTACCCAAAGCCAGAGGAAGCAAGAAGCCAATGGAAACAGAGGTTTAGTAATGTGAGTAGCCCTAACTACCACTCTCATGCCTGCAGCCTAGTCTACAGAACTTGAAACCTTTGTGTTTGTGGTAATTTGTAACTCATAACGTTAATGCGGTTGCTGTTTCCTTTACTTCAGAACTTCTGGAGGAATAAAAATTGTCCTCAGTAGTTCAGGTAAATAAGACTGATCTGGGAAGGAAAAGTGAGGCTATGTGCTATTGCCTTGATTTTAAACATACTTTTAAAAAAGGCATTCCTAATGAATCTTGTTTAACATGGTTGCACTCAGAGTCTAATCTAAATGATGCAGACACTTTTAATCACTTAGTAATTAGCATAGGATATACACTAGCTAAGATATAGGCAAATAACTTATCACAGTGCACAGTGGACACTTCCAATTTTAGCTCCAATTGCAGTGTTTTATTAAGCCAACCACAGTTAAAGGAGTGAAATCGATTAAGCAGCAGAGGCCTTGCTGAGTATCTGGAAGAATCTGAAGCTATTGAGGTGAATGGTCTCTTGATCTTTCAAAGGCATGCAGGGTTGTTACAAATGCAGACAGAGAAACTCTAAAAACCCTCCACACACAATTTTCTTGTCAGTACGTTAGGGCTATTTAGGCTCAGGGAGAGCTAGCAATATCTCTTTCTATTCCAACCTTAAGCAATCAAGGAAAGTGGGGAGCCAGCCAACAGCAGCTTTTGGACTTAAAAGAAAACTTCAAGAGCACAGATTTTTCTTTTCCAAAGAACTGTAGTTGTAACAACAATAGTCAATACCAACAGAAGTTAAAGAAGATAATAAAGATCAAGAGACAGTCATAAGATCTTCTACTCAGGGCACAGACACTTCATGACTTGCTGATTAAATCTAGTCACACTATGGAAGGAACCCACACTCTCACTGGTAACATCTCAAGATGAATGCAGAACAAGGTGAGCAAGCAACAGTATGGATTTTATGGCAAGCTCTGCTCCATGCTAAAAAGAAGAAAAATACTTAACTAAACTTACTAAACCAGAAACAACTTTCCAAGCTATGGATTCTATTACCAGGGAGGAATGAATAAATATTAATATCTGAGTAATGCCAGTAACACTTAACATTTTTCTTTATACAAAAATGATTTTTTTATGGATTGGGGAAATAGTTCAACACAAGAGCACTGCCTGCTCTCCCAAAGGTCCTTATTTCAATTCCTAGCAACCACATGGTGGCTCACAACCATCTGTAATGAGATATGGCACCCTCTTGAGGAAGACACCTGGTGGGTCAATTGTCCTCTTCAGCCTAGACCATGAAACCCAATATGGACAAGTTCAACAGAACCGCCATATATGGTCTACCCATGCATGCTCATTAAAAATTGTATAACTCATTAGATAAACCTGTATTTAGTCTTTGAGAGTTTTATCCTCCTTAATAAACTTCCCTGTGGTTCTAAAGCCATACATTAGGAACTTCTGAGAGGTACCAACAGTATCTACTTACTGACATTTGCCTGGAACAATGTTATCTAATGGACCCAGGAAAACTCTGAGTTCCTGGGTTTTTCATGGTCACAATTAGGGCTATGTATTAACAATGTGACACATTTAACACGTAAAAGCATTCACCAGGATCCTGACTTCATTGACAGCCAAGGTGGGATTTGAATTTATTTCTCATTTCATGAATATCCAAAATGTTTTACCATTATTTATTGGTAGGTATTGCAGTCAGAGAGGGAACTTGGTAGACTTGTGGACCCTGAGTTTATTGCTGTGCCCTTGGAGGAATGATCATGAGATATGAGCTGACTAATGCAGTTCTTACAAAATGACATTCTAGTAGGCACTGCTCTCTTTTTGTGATGAATAAGGTGAGCACAATTTGTATTCAGTTACTTGAAATAAGTCCTCCAATAATAAAATGTAAAAAACCTTTGTAGAAGGGGCATGAGACATCCCACACTTTACTCTTCTTATTGTTAAAAAGAGAAAATTGTTTGGAATGATCAATAATATACAAAATTAAATTTTATTTTGACTTGAATCTTTAATTTTCATAATTAATTTTACCAGATCACTTAGGACTCTGTATCTACTTTGGAGAATTCATATGCTATATTATTTTCCCCTACAGTCTCTCTATCAAAGTAAAATATCTACAATTTTTAATCTGTAGGAATAGTCTCAGTTAATTAGTGACATTTATATTAAAGACATGTAGCAACAAACAGCTAAATAAATTTAAGGAAATCCTGACTGTACTTTACATGAGACATTCAAATATACCTCTAGTAATGAAATAGAGAGGACTGTATTATTTATCACTTATCCAAGAAAAAGCATAAATGGCTTTAATTAAGTTTCAACAGTTTATTTGTGAGTATCATATTCATATGGAATAATTCATAAATAGAAATATTTTGTCCTACCAGCAATTTATTTCATCTACTTTAATTTTGTAATAAACTTAATTATTTGCATTAGCTCTATTACATTTGAATGCATGATTTGTATGCATGTTCTTATATTAAATATTCATGTTAGTGTCATTTTAATATTTAACACTGATTTTGTTATCAAGGGTATCAGTCAGAGGCAGTTATAATGGACACAAAGCTGTGATTATATGCTTTTCTTTTATGTGTTTAATATAGTAGCAGTAAACAATATTACCACCCACTCATACAATAGCAGTCATAATAAACATGAAAGAAAATATATGAACCAAGAAAAGACCCCTACTGCTACTATCTTTCCATGAGAAGGCTAGGAGTCAAAAGGACATATGTCTCTGTCTGGTCACCAGGCACACACTGTGTGTTCAAGAAGAGTGGAAGTGGATATCTGTGAAAAGAGATCTCTTTGAAATGAACCTCTGCATGAGCTTCCAATTTTGATTGGATATTTGAAAAGAGCCATTTGAAAGAAACCAATAACTTAGAAACTGCCTGTCTTCTACCTCTTAGAAAATGCTATCTTCTGCCACATACATAAGACACAGGATTTAGAGGAAGCAAGCTGGATCTGACCTGGAAGCTTCCTTTATAAGGAATATCTTTCATAGTACCTAAAGGCATTATGCAAACTTACGAGTGAGAAAAGCAATCAAAATTCCTACACAGCTGTAAAGACTGGAAATAATCCCCAGCACAGTAAAACAGACCCAAGGTACAACAGTGACATTTATGTCTTCGGATTAACCAATCACCACCTATTTGGACTCAAGGACCACGCAAGAGGAAGGAATTCATACCTGATACTAAAAACCTAGCAAGCTTCTCATGACTGACAAAGTAATAGGCCCTAGAGGAGAACCTTTAACTGCCATTTCACTAACCCAGTATAATTCTCAATTGAATTCTAGAAATATTCTTATATTTAAAAATAGCATATTGCTCACTATCTCCCTCATCAAAGAAACTTATTTTATGCATCAAAGAACTTCACAGAAATTCACAGCTACTTAAAATACAGAAAACATCTACTTCATGGTCCCCAAACTAAGGGAACATTAAAAAACATGGTTGAAAAATTTTAAAAACCAAAGGACAAGGGTGTCGGCTGAAAGATTGTGTCTTCTTTTTAGAACAAGGAAACTGTCCCCACGCAATTGCAAAGATGTGGTTGTTTAATCAAGCCACACAGAATGACACCAACACTTGACATATCAATGGGGAATAGAAGAAATCTCACAAGGCCCCATCTGGAGATGAAGAGCCACAGAAAATGAATGGAAGCTAAAAGAGAAAGAATCAGTTTTCCCCAAGGATGAACCTCCTGATAGGTCATCCAAGCACAAGTGGTCATCCCTAAGTACACAAACATATGATATCACTAAATAGACCCAGCAGCTTGTGATTATGTATATGAGTACATATGAATACATAGGCATTCATGTGCATAAATAACAATCATAATAAAAGAAATAAAAGAAAGAATATGGTGTCTTGTGCTTCTATATCCTTTGCCCTTACAAAGATATAATCATGGCCATTCTATTTTTCAACATCAACTTCATTTAGCTTTCAAACCCTATTAATGTAATATGTTACCTCATTACTAAATATAAAATTTAGTAATATTTATGAGGAACAGCAATTTTTCATTTATTTATTAATTTTGCCCTGATATTGATTGAGAGTTATTTACTATACTCTACAAAGACATAACTATTAAGAAGACATGTATGTTAAGCCTATTAGGTAATATGCCAGTAGATATGCCTAAAATTCAACTTAACGGTTGTATGATTTATAATTACAATATTCTTTGATGTAATTTTTATAATTACTCTTGAAGAAACAAACTATATTTTAACTAATAATGAATTCAAGAACAGAAAGAAAATTATTGTTGAGAAGACAATTCTAAATTTATGTATAGGTGGGAAGAATATCATAAGAGAAAGGACTGAGTGACAGTTGAGTGGTGGCATATTGAGGAAGAAGGGATGTAGATACTGATTCATGAATCATTTCCAGAGCTTGACTATAGGCATGATATCTGTTCTTAGACCATTATGCTATACAAACCTAAAAATGAAGCATGGTATTCTATAACCGCTCATTTGTTATTCTCCACAGTTTTTCAAAGGGCAAAAAAAAAAAAAAAAATGACACTACTTTTATTAATGTCCAAGCACCATGTACATATACAGAGCAAAGCTTTATTTCTTTTAATTTATTTATTTTTATTTTATGTGCATTGGTGTTTTGCCTGTATGCATGTCTGAATCTGGAGTTATAGGCAGTTGTGAGCTGCTATGTGGGAGCTGGGAATTGAAACTGGGTCCTCTCGAAGAACAATCAAAGTTCTTAACTGCTGAGCCATCTCTCCAGCTCAAGAAAAAAGCTTTCTAAGGGAAGAAGCAGTTTCTCTCAGATGTGATCACTCTTGGTTGCTGCTGCTTTGATGTTATCACATCTGCCGTGTGTGTGTATGTGTGTGTGTGTGTGTGTGTGTGTGTGTGTAGGTCTATGTGTGTATGTGCTACAAACTGAGGCAATTCTACTTTGCTAGTCTAGGTCCTTTATAGTTATAACTTCCAGACTTCCTGAAATCCTAATTTACCTAATTTTACCTAATTATAACAATCTCTTAATTAAGATCTGTCTTTCCGTAAAGAAAAAGACTGATCTAAAATAAATGGTTACAAGAACACAAATATGATCACTTTAAGATTTAATAATTTTAAAAATAAGTTCTTGGAAAATGTTTGTGTTGCTTCCACTTTTAAGAATTATTTTTTTTCAGTTTGTTAGATGAGATGAAACAAAATTATTTATCATAAATTACCTAGAAGAAAAGTCAAATAATTCATATATTCAGAGTAATCATTCATCAAATATTCAAGTGGTATGCAAAAACCACTTATAGAAAATAAATTCTTAGTTTTTTAGATTTTTAATTAAAATTTATATGAATTAAAATCCACAGCTGTGTTAAAGTATGTACCGAAACAGCAGAACCTGAAATTTATTTACAAATTTAAAAGAGCAGCCCAGGGAACTGCAGTGTGTGAAGGCTCTTACCAGTTGCAGTGGTTTATAAGCATAAGCTAGGCAATCAAATTCGAAGTGTGATTAGAGAAACAGCACGCTTCAGAATATCCACAGCATCAGTATGGAGTTATGGAGATTTTTTACAGTAAAGAGTTTTGCATGCTGAATATATTTTCTTCTTGAAAATATGGTGGAAATACTTAAATACTTCATTTAACAGTTGGTCAATATACATGTCTTTGGGAAAAAAAAAACTAGCATATATTCTGCTTCTGGGACAACTCTTTTAAAATGTTGTTTTAGAGGAATTATCAAATAAAGAATTGCATTGGATCAGAGAACACAAAGCCATCAGTGGTCTTAATTACCGTCAGACCCTGCATGCTACAATACGGACCTTGCAGGTAAGATGTGCCCTCTGGTAGAATAGTAGATAACACTTTCAAGTTTACCAACTGCTTTCTGATTAGGCTTGAAGCCTGCTTCATAGGACTGAATTAATGCCTGTAAATCTGTCTAAAATTCTATGGCTGGTAGGATCACAATTACCTAGGCTACAACCACCTATTGTTATTTTGTTAATGATCGCATTGCCATACTCTCCTCTAAACCTATTGGCCTGAGCTGCTCTAAGCCTTGTTGAGAGAGGCTTCCTTCTGCAGTGATCAGAAGTCAGTGTAGATACTCATTTTAGCCAAAGCGCTGGAAAAGGGTAACTATGAATACTCAGTGCTGACTGGGAAATGTTTAGTAATCCCTGCCAAGGCTCAGGGAACTTTGTAAAGGAGGTGGAAGAAAGAATGGAAGATGTGGAGCATTGGAGGAGCTGTGGGAAGTACCTTCTGGATACAACATCGCTTCTGTACTCACACACTCGGTATAGCTTTGAGGACCCAACTAACCCTGGGTTTTAGGGGTTGAACTTAAAAAATCTGCTTGTGTGGTAAGCACTTACCACAGAATCCTCTTGCTAGCCCACTAGTATATATTTTAGGTAAAGATGAAAAATAGTGCACCAATGAATACATTTATCTATGTTTTTAAGAAATAGGAGAATAATCTAGAGTAGTAGTCTTTTTTGTGGATATGGCATTAATATAAACCATGTAATTAATTGACAGAAATAATATAAAAGTGCTATAGATGTTATGTCTTTTCAATTATATTAATTATCAATGTTTTCTATCTTTTTTGGTTAGATTTTAAATCATGCACCAGAAGAAAGAAATTATTGTTTTGCCTTTTGCCTTTTTTATTTAGTTAAATAGTATAATTCAAACACATTAAAAGTCAATTTGAACTTCTACTTTTCTTTAATTCTGAGTTTACTAGAAAGAACTGAAATTTATGTATTACGATGAGAGGTATACTGTGCTAGATATTATTCTTTCTCCATTATTTTTTAACATAATTGCAAAAGAAACCTATGTCCACTGTGCATGTCTGAACTGCCTGAATGAAGATTCAATTAGAAAATGATATGGTTTAGAAGCACAGCTTGCATATTAAATTCAGGCAAACCACCCAAATAAAATAACATTTTGACTTCCTGGCTTCATAATTCACCACCATTAAGCAGTGATTTTCATACACATGGGGATTAATCCTTGGTGCTTCACTTTGCATTGTTGTTTAGCTATTTCACAAGTGAGTAGATAAAATTTGGTATTTCAGATCTGAATACATGGAACAAATATTCAGTCATATATTTAAAGTAAGTATATTCACGAAGATCACGAGAGTGGACTAGCATGAACATCAATAACACATATGGAAAGTCCTAGGCCTCATAGTTTATATTTATGAACTCCCAAGATTTATGTCTGTGGAATAAAAGAGCATAATATAAAGAAGATCTTGGGTATCCTTGAGGACATGTGATATATTCTGACTTAGAACAAGGTCAAAACAAAGAATTTGTAGTTCATCATCTATACTGCTGAATCTTCAATCTGGGACATTGGCATACAAAGATCAAAATTACTTACTAATCTGAAGAAACATGAAAACATACTTCATGCTTAACCCACACATATAAAAAGTAGAAATTGTATCCTGGTTTTAAATATGTGTATGTATATAAATATTTTAATATGTTGATATTTGACTGTTTTATGTATCTATGTGATGTGGGAGAGTCTTCTGTTTGTGTTGATTTCATTGGTTAATAAAGGAACTGCCTTGGCCCATTTGATAGGCCAGCCCTTAGGTGGGTGGAGTAGACAGAACAGGATGCTGGGAGTGAGGCAGATGCCTCAGGCAATCGCCATGCCTCTCCTTTCTGGGTCAGACGTGATAGAGCCAGCTGCCAGGTCAGACATGCTGAATCTTTCTCGTTAGGACACCACTCGTGGTCTTACACAGATTATTAAATATGGGTTAAAGCAATATGTGAGAATTATCCAATAAGAGGTTGAAACTAATGGGCCAGGCAGTGTTTAAATGAATACAATTTGTGTGTTGTTATTTCGGGGCATAAGCTAGCCCGTGGCCAGGAGCCGGGCGGGATGAAAAGCAGGCCTGCCACTCCGCTGCTCATCACTACATCAATGCATGAATAATATACACTAATATCAACCTATTATAATATATGATGGCTCTGCCTCCTTCTCAGATAATATACACACAGAATCATGTACACTTAATCTCTAAAGTTTTAACGGAAGTGTCTTATTTGTTGTCATAGAGCTTATTTTTCTTCTACAAAGTAACATTTTCCATTGCTATATCCCACATTAATACTATGATTCTTTAAAGGATTATAATGATTAGATAGTAAGGCAAGCTTGCAAATCTCCATAGAATACCTGGACAAAAACCAAACAGCCTTCCACAGAGGTAGAAAATCAATCAATTCGTTGAAAATGTGCTATTTAAGGTCACATACATTGACTCTTTATAATTAAATAAAATTGATTATCAAATCCAATTACTATTAATGTATTCATAGTTAATAATACAAATGAAATAAGTTCTTTGAAGAATCAGAAATGTAAATGTTACATTTTCCTTACAGGTTAATGATTAACTTGTGTAGAATTTTACTGTTCAGTACTAGATATTGAACATAGTATATGTTAGGCATGAGGTGTAGGACTGAGTTACATTGCCCAGCCTCCACTCTTTTATTTTAAATTGTTTTGTAATTTTTATGGAACATGGGGTTTTAATAAAGATATCTTCATACAGATTTAGGCAGGAAAGTTAAGTACTAGGCTTAGAAAAGAGCAAGCCATAGTGGATGTGTGGATGTGAGTGGATGTGAGTGTCTGGAAGGAGAGTCACCTAAGTTTTAATTAGCACACAGGAAAACAGATCTCGCTGTGGCATTTTTACAAATACTTAGCTGTGCTTGACACTGCCTTGCTTTCTTCAATTCACCTCCTCCACCACCTTCTTTTCTTCTCCGATGATCCATTTTACCTCAGTAGTTTCTCTTCCATATTCATATCACATGTGTTATATTACTCTTCTCAACCTCTCCTTTGAATTTTGATTCTATGGCATCTCGTCTGTCATTTTAGTTTCCTGACCTCTATTTATCTATCTACACCAACTTTTTCATAAAAAGCATGATTGTAATCATAAGGTGTTAAGATGAATATATGACAGAAAGCAGGAAATTTGTCTGGTTGAGTATAGGTTACTGTCATTAAAATACGTTTTTTACTTCCACCCACTTTCCTGTAAATTTGACAATGTCAGTTCAGTTTATGGCTTTTTAGGATTCCATTGTGAATATATACCATATTTTTATTATCTATTCATCTGTTAGTGGACATAGAGGCTGATACTTTATCTGTTATTGTGAAAAAAAGCAGCAAAAATCATGATGAGTCAATACATATGGAATCGTTTTGTCAGGAGTGATACAGTTGGGTTAGGTTATATAGTAATTCTATTTTTATTATTTTTATTTTTTTTAAATGAAAACTCTGAACTGTTTTCCTTAGTAGCTACACCAGTGGTGTGGTATTTCTCTGTATGCTGTGATCACCATTAATAAATAAAGAAACTGCTTTGGCCTGTTGATAGGGCAGAACTTACATAGGCAGGGAAAACTAAATGGCATGCTGGGAAAAAGGAGGCACAGTCAGAGAGAAACCATGTAGCCATGCTGGAGACAGACACCAGAACTTTAGTTGGTAAGCAACAGGCACATGGTTATACACAGATTAATAGAAATGGGTTAAATTAATATGTAAAAATTAGCCAATAAAAAGCTAGAGCTAATGGGCCAAGCAGTGATTTAAGTAATACAATTTCTGTGTGATTATTTTGGGAACAAAACAAGCGGCCTCCCTCTAACACGCCAGTTTATGCTCCTAAGTACTGTGAATAAAAGCTGTAGAATTTGTTGTTGTTGTTAAATTCATCTTAGCCATTCTGACTGGAGTGAGATGTATTCTCAAGGCAGATTTTAATTTTTATTTCTTAGATCCAAAAATTTTCCTGAGGAGTCTAGTATGGCCTAAGGGCTTATCAGCTGTTCAGAGACTGGAATTGGTATTTGATAACAGCAATGTCATTGTACTCTTACTGGTACTGACATGATGATATTTCTAACTGCATATAAGATATTGAGAAAAGTTGTATTGACCAACATTGCTGAGAATTATGGTACTGACCTAATGATATTTGTAAATGCTTATAAAATGTTGAGAAAAGTCTGACACACTCTGTAAATGTTGGGTTAATGTATATGTTAAGAATTTTAGCTTTTGATACAATGTAAAAAATTTAAGAAGTGATATAAACTAGCTAAAGAAACGTTTTCAACTCAGACAATCCTTTCTCATTTAAATAAGAGACTATAGCCTTTAGGAGCATGATAATTCATAAAGCATTATAATTTATCCCAACAAAAAGTTTGGCTCCAACACAGAGCCCAAAAGTATAGCTCTCTCTTAATCTCTTTTCTTCACAGAGATCAGCAGACAATGACAGGTTTAAAGCATCTTCTCCACAAATGCCTATAACAGGAGCTTGCATAAAATGGGATGCTTGTTCCAAAGATGGGTAAATTTGGGTAAATGGAGAAGTCTTTGCCTAAGGCAGGCATAATCATCTGTCCTAGTACAGACGCACAGGTTTTATTAAAATTAATAAGAGAGAGTGGATTGTAGGCCCATATTTCTACATGGTACCAGAATCCCAGGCCACAGTCTGCACCTGCCACACAGGAGGTGGTTGGTTACCTAGTCTGACATCATCCCTAACAAAGGGTCAGGATGTGGATCTGCTCCTTCTTTGTAATTTGGAGGGTAGCTGAATTGAAATGCTAATTCAGCTTACTTGACAGAGCTGGCATACAGAGCAGGAAGACATGACAGAGCAGGCATAGGTAGATGTGGGTCTGACCACAACCATTTACCTAGTTACCTAGGAAACAGAATGCTAATGAATCTCCCCCTCAGTTTATGTTTTAGTATATAAGGCAGTTTGGAGAATAAACAGAAATTTCCAGGATGTAAACTCAGGATTTCATGAGAGATCACTAAAAATCCTTCTTCCGGTGGTGAGTTGTGTCTTTAATCCTATGCCTCCCCTCTGGTTCTAATTTAGGGTCTGGGCTGGCACTGGACCCTGACACTCTAGATGTCTGCTAAGAACAGAATGAAATCATTGTGAATAGGGATAGCTTAGCTTCTTTCCCACTTTTTAATCTGTCTTACATGTTTCTTTTATCTTATTGTTTAAGATGTAGATACTTTATTAAGCAAGAATGAAGACGGTAGGCATTTTTGGCTCATTTAGTTTTTCCAGGAATTGAAGATTTTCATCATTCAGTGAAATTTAGTCATGTTTGGCATATACAGCCTATTCTGTTGACATATGTACCATCCAATCCTGGCTTCTTCAAGGCTCTTATCATTAATACATGAATTTGGAAACTATCATGATAACCAAGTAATTTCTGTTTTTAAGTTTATTAAGCTGGTATTCTGCATTTATTAATGTGTGCATTCTCAATGAAGTTTGCATTCTTGGGATGAAATCAATTTGGTTGTGATGCATAAGTTTATAATGTGATTTTAAATTCCGTTTGCACTTTTGTTGTTGAGAATTTTTGCTTCTAGGTTCTGTAGGAAGAGTATTCAGTAGTATTTTCTTGTGTGTGCATATGTATTTTTTTAATTGGTTTTGGAGTCACAGTTATGTTTTCTTCAAAAAATGAATTTATCCATGTGTTTTCTTAATCTATTCAGTAGAAAAGTTTATCAAATATTGGTGTTAGATCTTCCTTCAGTGTTCTGTAAAATTCAACCCTGGCTCTGGGTCATTCATCGTGAAAAGACTTAAGTATAATTGCTTACTGAAGTTTGTTTTGACAAGATTGTCTGACAAAATTGGGAGCATGGAGGTCCGGGGAGAAGGCAGGGTAGAAGGGGAAGAGAAGGGAGAAGGAAGAAGGGGAGGGGTGAGAAGAACATGAGGGAATGGGATAGTCAAGCTGGAGAAAGACAGAATGAGAGCAAGGAAAGAGATATCTTGACTGAGAGAGCCATTATAGGGTTAGCAAGAAACCTGGCTCTAGAGAAATTTCCAGGAATCCACAAGGATGATGCCAGTTGAGACCCTAAGCAATAGAGGAGAGGGGGCCCTATCTTAATTTGCCCTGTAGTCAGACTGGTGAATATCTTAAATATCACCATAGAACCTTCATCCAGTAACTGATGGAAACATAGGCAGAGACCCACATCAGAGCACTGTACTGAGCTTCCAAAGTCCAGTTGAAGAGTGGGAGGAATGAGAATATGAGCAAAGAGGTCAAGCCCATGATGGGTTCACCTGCTGAAACAGTTTACCTGAGCTAATGGGAGCTTACCAACTCTAGCTGGACTGAGACGGAACAAGCATAGGACCAAACTAGTCCCTCTGAATGTTGTTGACATTCTGGGGCAGAGTGGGGAGGCCACTGGTGGTAGCAGTAGGATTTATCCCTACTGCATGTACTGGATTTTTGGGAAATTATTTTTTTGGATGATACCTTGATCATCCTAGACATATTAGGGAGGACTTTAGACCTTCTACAAAGCATTGTGCTTTACCTTCTCTGAGGATTAGATGGGGGTGGGATGGGAGGGTATATGGAGAGAATGGGAGGAGGAGAGGGAGTGGGAACTTGGATTGGTATGTATAATGAGAAAAGATAGTTCGTTTTCTTTTTAAAATAAATTAAAAAAGGAAACAACAACAACAAAAGAACGGTTTATCTGTGATGGTTACTATGATAGGTGCCTGAGTCCTTCAGGCTTCTCCCATTGCAGATATTCGGTTCCTTGGGAACTGTTGGTTGTGGCTGACAGCCTTCTGCTTACTTGTGGGAAACTCCCATGTGATATTATTTCTGATTTCTTCCAGCTCTCTATCCCATTGCTTAACGTGAAAAGACACTTCCTGATGAAGAGGAGATAACTGACGTCATTGCTTAGCATCTGTTACACGGATGACACACATTGCTGATGGACACATAAAGTTGGCTGGCTTCCTTTGATTGGCAAAAGAGTAATAGCATCTACAAAATTTATGGGTGTATTTAACCTCTGGCCTAAAAATTTGACTCCTGGAAATTCATATTATAGACTTATTGACATACACTGAAATGAGATAGAATTCTTAGAATTCGGAAGAGCTACAATTGTCATTTTATCTTTGAAATAATAATAGGCAGTTATTGACTTAGGTAAGATACAAGCTTGACCCAGTCACAAAGGCTTCTGATGGATTAAAGTGTAATATAAAATACTTACAAATGGTTCACCTTTAGTTATTGAAATATCCTTCCTCATAAAGAAAGAACTGTATTTCCTGAAGTAACCAGTTTCATTTTTCCTTAGAAAAAAAAACTACCTTTAAAATTATTTTTTAATTAAAAATCTGCATCCATATGTCACAAATATGCCCATGTATGGGTGAATTTCTACAGATATTTTGAAAGAAAAATTGAAATGACAGCAAGTCTAAAAACATAACTTTAGCTAACATCTCAAGAACTAAAGTAAATAATAGCAACATATGATTTTCCTAATTTAGCCATTGTTCAGATCAAACCAAGATTATAGTTTTATGACTTAATTCATTTTTATTATTTTCTCTTTGCAACATCTATTCTCACTAAAAACTAATTTCAGTCAGTTCCAGATTCTCATTACCACAGGTAGTATTCTGATCATGTTATAAATCATGTTGGATGAATTATGACTTAGATTATATATCTAAGTGATCATGTGAATTTTTGATGTTGTCATTCAACAATCTGAAAACATTGATTCAGCAATATTTGTTCAGGCAAAATTTAAAGTTTCCTTGTGATGGAAACTATGACAGATTTGATTACTAATTTTGGAGCAACATTTAAATGTCCAATTTAAATTTAATCCTTTTGAAAAAACTTGAGTTTAACTATTGACATAAAATACAGGGTGAAACTGTAACCAGTGTGATTTATAATCATTTGTGAGTTATAAAAAAGAAATAACTGGTCCAACAAATACAATTAAATACTATTTTATGGTTGTGTAACATTAATGATGCCTTCCTTCCTCCTTTTCTTCCTCCCTCCCTCCCTTCCTCACTCCTTCCCTCCCTTCCTTCCTGCATTCTTTCTTTCCTTACCTTCCTGCTTCATTCACAGTGCTGAGACTTAGGGCTTCATGCATGCTAAGCAAACACTTTACTACTGAATTCTATATGACAGGTTTTAATGTATGCAAACCGTCTGTTTCTACAAAAAAAAAAAAAAAGTGGCTTCTCAAAAAAAACCCAATGAATTTAAAATTCAAATAGTGAGCAATTAGAATATAGAAGTACTCACAGGCTCACAATAAACACACATTCCGCCGGGCGGTGGTGGCGCACGCCTTTAATCCCAGCACTCGGGAAGCAGAGGCAGGCGGATCTCTGTGAGTTCGAGACCAGCCTGGTCTACAAGAGCTAGTTCCAGGACAGGCTCTAAAGCCACAGAGAAACCCTGTCTTGAAAAAACCAAAAAAAAAAAAAAAAAAAAAAAAAAAAAAAAAAAAACACACATTCCAAGTGGTTGACACGAAATTACCCTTAGGAAAATTTGTTCATATAAAGTATATTTACTCTTTGTTTGCAAGACAGCAGGTAAAACAATCAAGAAAGTGTTTAAACTTTTTTTTTACAGTAATAGCAATAAATTTTAATATTAGAACTAACTTTCCAAATATGATCCACAAATACCTCTGTAATACAACTGGTTCCACTTTTCTTACAAAGATCCCTTCTGGGGTCTGCTATTGTAATAGAACAAATCAAAATGCTAATTTTTTAGACTCCTTACCAAATGACTAAAGACATTGACCCATCCCATATATAATTGCAGCCCTTGAGATTATCGGAACCTCGTTATTTAACTATTCAGATAATTACTTGTTTTAAATTAGAATGATTTGGAAAGTCACTAGTTTCTATGTGTAAATTTGGCACAAAAGTCACTGATCTGGCAAAGGGAAAGAGAGGGTTATGGAATGGAACACACACACAAAACACTTGAGGATCTCCATTTTGTTCCCCAAGTTCTTACTCTGGCTTTACCTGTTGTTACATTATGTATTAACTATGTTTTCAGATTGAGTTTTGGAGCGAGACTGAACCGAACTCCTTTTTACATTGTGGATACCATCAAAATTAATAAAGGTTCGGTTCGAAGAGGAGAAGCCCTTGAAAAAGAAAAATAACAATTCATACACAAGGATGGTGATCATACTGATGGTAAGAGAAATATAGTTTGGGGGCAGGGTTCTTTTCTTATCTCCACAGGAAAACACTCATCTTCAAAGGATCTGAGGGACCCTGGATATCTAAATAGTGATGGATGGAAACCAGTTACAACCCACCAAGGATCAGCAATAACATTGGATAAGCTCCGTGAGTATGAAAAACAATTTTTTAAATGTGTCTCAATGTGCATTTCTTTATAAATATTTAGAGCTGGTTTTTGGAGTTGGACTCTGGCCCAGTCCCTCTCCAATTCCAAGCCTGTTTATAAAAGATTTCTCAGAGTTTCTATCTCAGGTCAGGAGTCATGTTATGGGACAGAATAATAATAATAATAATAATAATGATAATAATGATACTAATATATTTGCCTTCTTTGCCTTCCCTCATATCTGTGTCTGTCTTTAATACACCTTTCTTTGAACATATATATATATATATATATATATATATATGTCTGTATATGTCTTTGTAGATAATGTTTACCTTTCCCTTAACAAACAACAAATTTTTCTTCAGTAATCTTTGAGGTTTCCAGGATGAAGATGGGGCCTCACAACATCAACTCCAACTGGTTATTATGATGTCATGTTTTTATAGCGCTAAAATTAGGCCTGTTTTTTGGTACCAATTGCACAGAACACTTTTGAATAGTGCGCATTTTTGACAACATTCTGGCCGGATCTCTTCAAAACATTCAGAGGCTAGATACATTCTTCCTAGATCAAATGTTACCCTGGGTATTTTACCATCATTTGCTTTCACAGGACCCCCTGAGAAGAAAGTCGCCCCTATGTCAGCTGGAAGCAATCTTAGATGACGACGCCCCCTCTCCCAACAGAGTTTGCCCTCAGGTTTAGGGACACTAATTGGTGGTTGGTATAGGGTTGAGGGGATGAGGGAGGTATTATATGGACTCAGGGGTATGTGTGTGTGTGTATATATATATATATATATATGAAAAAAGGAGGGATTAACTGGTCTGAAGGAATAATTGATATTTGTGAGTTATTGTTTTTTAGAAAACTGTGTTGGTGCTGATTCTTGTATATTGATATATTGAACATTGTATGAGAGTATGATCCTACCTCTGTTTGAAACAATTTTTATATTGAGATATATACCATATTGCAATGTACATTTCTACCTCGGATATTATTTATGTAATGACATTGTTTACCATATGGCAATGTACATTTCTACCTCAGATATTATTTATGTAATGACATTGTTTACCATATGGCAATGTACATTTCTACCTCGGATATTATTTATGTAATGACCCTGTTTACATTTGGAAATCATTGTCTTCATTTATTGCACAGTTGTCTATTCTATTAGTCATACAGTTAGATAAGTGTTGAGAATTATATGTTTGTCACATTTATATTTAGGATAATCAAGTTTTTTGGACACAGAGATTATATTTAGTATAGATAGCATAATCTTCGACCTCTTTGAAGAGCTGTAAAACATGGCCTTTAATCTAACCTAGAGTTTTGTACTTATGAGACACAATCACTCCTGGCAACAATGCTCTACTCCTGAGAGAACGTTGAGCACCAAAGGCACTCCACTGGGAGTTTGTCTTCTTCTTGGCAGAACTGGCCTTTGGGCAAAGAAAAGCACATACCTCCACTACTGACAAAGATACAAAATATCCATAAATGGATAAAACAGAATTGTCTTATCTTGCTAAGACAGGATAGGATAGTTCTACTAAAGGTCCCTTGCCATTGAAAAATGGTATGTCAGGTTGTGTTAGGCCTTAGCCAAAGTTGGTTGCCTCAACATTGCTAACAAGACTTTGTGTGATTGCCCAGGTAGTTAGTTGTCTCTGTCATCTGTTGCACATTTTGGAAGTTTCTCGTTTGTACTTCCTGGTTGCTTTAGTAATATTACTTCCTTTCTCAGATCTTTGAGGGGTTGGAGATTAGATAATTGTAGCTACCCTCTACATTATTTAGACTCCTTGAAGTAGAATGCTTAGTAAAACTTCTGTTATATGTTTCTTGCTTAATATTGTTTGCTTCTTGTAATTTTATATTATCTGTTCCCATTGTATATAGTTGTATTTGGTTTTGAATCTGTCTTATTTAGACAAAAGGGGGAGATGATGGGGTAGCTGACCAATCCCTTGTCTGAGGGGCATGGCGGCTCCAGGGCACAAAATACCTTTAAAAGATCCCTGTTTGGGTAAGCTGCTCTCTCTCTTGGTTCCCTGCTCTTCGCTGGAACTTTGGCTCTGTAAGTTTCTCCCATTTATTAAAGCTGAGTATTTCATAAAAGGCTAGTTTTGTTATTTTCCATTGCCGGCCGACCATGCATGCTGCACAGCTCAAACAGAAGTTATTGACTGTGGGTTAAGAAAGGAAGTCAGGCTGTAACAGCTACTGGCTTGAAGAAGAGAGAGGGGTCAGGGGTTTGGAACAAGGGTAACATGACATCTAATCAGAGCATGGGAAAAGGGTAATTATGACCGTTAAGAGGAGACATAGAGTTTAACTTCTCAGATGTAATATGTTTTAAAATCCAAGGCAAACCTATTTTACCCAAGAACATGTAATGTCCACAAATCCTTCTGAAGAATTTGTCTAGAGAATATCTAAAGAATGAGCTCTTAGGCTTTTCCTCTCATGTCTCCTGAATTTCAAGTACTTATTAATCATTCTGAAGCAAAACTACAGAAGTTACATTACTTAATCTTGAATTCTCATGAATTAAAAAATAATTTGCTATGTTTCCAGCACTCCCTGCTTCTATTCAAAGATTTAGTGGTGATGCATATAATATATTTTGATCACCATTTTATTATTTTAAGCATATACGGTAAACAATTTAGTACTCTAATTTGGCAGAAAGAGACATTTTCCAGTTAAGTCATTGTTTTCTATGAATTACATCCTGTAGGACTTTGGCCCATTCACAATCTCCCTCCAACATTCAAATTCTTAATTCTGCAAACCTATTGCACAGATTATTGTAAGGGAAAACAAGATCAAATACACAAAGACTCGGACAGAAATCCTAAACCACTGTCGTTGTTTGAATACCTAAATGTCTAAGAATAGTCCTGAGATGTCTGTGTCTTTTCTGCTTCTGCTTCCTTATGAACTGCTTTAGCCGAATAACACTGGGGCTTAGAAAAGACCAAGTCAGGTATTCTTAACTGTGCTACATTTCAGAGGTATCACATACCTTCAGAATGATGAAATCATGGCTTAATATTTTCTGAACAAAAACGGTCTATAGCTTTCATCTAAAATTTCAAAGGAATCTCTGAACTGTAAAAATGATAAGAAACCTTGCCTTGGGCTTTTTTTTTTATTTGTGCCTACAAAGGAATTAATACTGACATTAAAACATGACTAGCCATGCTAATTGTGACAGTTAACTTCAGACCAGAATGAGAATCTATCTTTTCCATTACTAAGCTTGCAGAAACCAAAATTATTGTTCTTTTCTTTTTATTTCAAGTTACATTAGAGCTACAATGTTAATATTTAAATTATTCTGCCAATCAGAATAGAGATGATAAATGTCTTCTTCCATTCTTTTGTCTTTATAATCCTATGAAAATGATGGAAGCCTAATAAATTTGGGAATATCTTGACAATTGTGTTGGCTATGCCAATCACCACCTCAGGCAATTTAGATTGAATCATTTTAAACTTTTCTTATATTGAAGTGAAACAAGATAATTTAGACACATATTGTTTCAGTATTTTCTGAGATATATCTGCTGTTTATGAATTCTTCACACAGAACAAAAGCCTACTATTGCTCAAAGGTAATTCTGGCCCAAAAGGTACTTCTTGATTTGATGAGAGGACATGTTTTTAAGTGTAAGATTTCTATAGTATCCAATAAGCATGAATTTATTGTTTGGGAAAGTCTGATGCTATTCCTCATAAGGAATGCTTTCTCCAATACTGTGAGAATATTATTTTGTTAAAATTTGAGGACACACATCTTTCAGTTTGCTTTTGTAAATTCAATATGAGAAAAACGAAGTATGAAGGAGTTACAGGATGTTTGTAAAATTTAAATTCCCTTTAGGCTACACATAAAGATTTTCTCCATTCCTTCCCTAAATCTCATTAAAATATTAGTGAAAATATATTTAAAAAGACAAACATGATGGTGATGGAATAATGAATGACAAAATATGGCAGCTAGGTACTATGGTCTGTTCCTGGAATTCCTGCTTTTCGGATGCAGAAGCAGGAGGATCACTCTTAGTCAGCTGAGGCTACACAATAAGATCCTTTCTCTAAAACCAAACCAAAGAATCAATGAAGTACAGGACAAAGGAAGAAGTAGCTAAAATGAAACTAGAAGCAAAATGCCAACTGCTGACAAGTAGACGTCAGAAGTCTACAAGTTCGTTTGATTTAAGAGAAAATATGAAGATAAAACTGAAGAAAATGCTCCAAGTAGTTGAAACTCAAGATGGAGCCAGGAACAATAATAATCATTTAAATCTCATTAAGATCCAACTACGCTAATCTGCTGCCTGTTAGCTTATAGTACCATGTGGTTAGTCCTCTCCATCTTTATAAGGTCCTAGTTGAATTTAAATGTAGAAACTGAACAAAATAAACACTTTATTTAGGGATGCCAGGAACGCTGGGATTGAGTGGGATGATATTAACTATAAAAAGGTTTTATTTTTTATTTTATTTTTAAAGTAAGCAATAGTGACCCAAACGACTTGAGGCATTTATAAAAGATTCGATAGCTAGCTATCTAAATGCCGGTAGACAATGGGTAGATTCTGCTATGATAAGGTAGGTGGCCATGGAGGGCATTTCTCCTTTTTTTTTTTTTTTTTTTTTTTTTTTTTTTTTTTTTTTTTTTTTTGGTTTTTCGAGACAGGGTTTCTCTGCAGCTTTTTTAGAGCCTGTCCTGGACCTAGCTCTTGTAGACCAGGCTGGCCTCGAACTCACAGAGATCCGCCTGCCTCCGCCTCCCGAGTGCTGGGATTAAAGGCTTGCGCCACCACCGCCCGGCTCCAGGCATTTCTCCTTTAGCCAGAATATTGTGTTCCACTTTTACGTAGAGAGCTCCGCATAGACTCTAGCTGAGGAAGGAGATTTAAACAGGCACTGGGAATGTGGAGTCTTCTCAGTGTGGATGTGAAGACATGTCGGACAACCTACCTAGCATATGCTCGGGACATGGTTGATCATCCACGATCTTTAAGCCTCAACATGCTAAAGCCCTTCCAAGAGAAAATTAGAGTCCTGTTGGTACATATGCCCGGGACTCTCTAAAGACATGCTCAAATAATTGCTCTCAGTTGCCCACTTAAACTCCACTTAGACTTCTAACACCATTCAAATGCTTGAGGTACCCTGAGCACCCAATGCTGATATCAGCACCCCAGCCAGCAATGAGCTGCTTTTTTGGTGCTTAGCAACTCCATACCCTCTGACTAAGGCAACAAACTCCTCTCCTACCAGTTCCACATCTCAAAGAGAGTCTGAACCTTATAACATTCATCCTTTGTCATTCATCTTCCCTCAGTTCTTGGTAGAGTACAAAGCTCTCATCTATCTTGTAGTTTACTCTAATGCCATATTTGATAATTTTTCATATTAAACTTCACCTACTTAACCCAGAGTGTGGTTCTTTTCTCTTGACTGGACCAGTGTGATTGCAGGCATACTTCAACTAAGACAAAAACCTAAACGAGAAATAGGGGAAAAAAGGTATCCAGAAACTAAATGATTGAATCAATTGAGAGGCGAGTCCCAGTTCTGCATAACGAACAAGGTCATAGGTGGGTTTCCAACTTAGTCTCCAGTTATAGCATGGTGGAATTCTTAAAGTGACAATTTTCCGAGGTAAAAGAGTAACTGACAGATTTCCTGAAATATCTAAAGAAATTTCTGAAATACAATTTAGAAGAGCAAACGTGAGTTAAATAGAACAAAGAAACAAATTTCTAATGCAATAGTTATCTTCATTGACCAATACTTACACAGCAATATCTTGAACAAGTTGTCATAAAGATTTAATGTACGATACAAATATTATATATGGAATATAAGTGAAAAGGGAAGGAAACAAACCAATGTTACATTTTAATTTTGAACAGTTGATTAAAATTAAAATCAATGAGTCAGAAATGACAAGGTCAGGAAAACTCCAGAAATATAGAGATCAATATCAGAAATGACAGCTGAGAAAGTGATATCTAGGAAGCAAGCCCCAAAAAGAAACTCAGGAGCAATAGGCTCTTAAAACAATACACTCTTAAAACAATAATATAAGTCTTTAGTACTATGTATTTCATATATGTTGAGTGAGTATAAATTTATATACTTATAAAATAAATCTACACACCACCCTGATAAAACAAGGGGGAATTGCAATAAAACTTTTCGTTGCAAAACATGGATTAGCAGTGACAAACTTGGCTTTTCTTTTTCATATAATAAATTCTATTTTGTTAATTCTGTGCCTCACCTGTACCTAGTCTACTCTTGCTGCCACACAGGGACATAGTGAGGATAAGTTTGATGCTGTACCTTGCTATAGCTAGCAATAAGTAAATACAAAACAAACAACAACAATAAAACTAAGAAATTAATCACCAACCAAACAAACAAATCCAAAACACTAGTAATTCTTCAATGTGCCACTGAAATGTATGAATGTCTATTTACAAATATTAATGGCTTAATTAATACCTTATGAGTATTAAAATATTAAATTTAAACTTTGATAGTTAAAAAATAAAGGAAAACAAGTGGGAGAATAGAAAAAAGTCAAGATAAAGTCATCCAGCTTATGCTAAAAAAAAAAAAAAAAAAAAAAAACAGACAGGCTTTGACTTTTTGGCTTGATCAGAAATGCTTTTAATAGTTCCCCTCTTGATCTGCCTGACGAAAATCATTTTAAAACTGCTGGGTTACTAGTATCCACTTCTAAAAATAGGACAGTATGTTTTATTTGGAATAGGAATTGGCCTAATTGAAGCATAGGCTAGAGAGCCTTTGTTTCAATCCCTGCTCTCTAGTTAAACGTGAGTGGGGCTCTTTATACAGGACAGACAGATACTGAAGTGACAGACCTCCACTAAGCAGATATTTTCTAATTCCAGGTTCCATATGAGGCACAGATATATTCCCATCATATGGATCCTCCGATTTCTTTAAATTATTTAAGAATGTATTTAATCTTTTTTTTTTAAGTTCAGCTTTGAAGAGCCTCATCTTTTAAACAAATTCTACACTCTGAAACTTTACATCACTTTATGAAATTGTATATTTTAATTTTGGCACACTGTGATCTAATATATAAGGTCAGCTGATGGTCCAAAGGCAAATTAAAAATGCCACTTATCAGTGATGGGATGTAAATATATTATTACTTTCTGTAAGGTGTTATCATAGCAATCAACACCCTGAGAGAAATAGGATTTGAGAGACAGCTTATTCAAGCATAGAGGGTTATGGGATGTTTCCCAATCCTAATTGAGTTTCTAGCTGTTCTTTGTTTTGTTTTGCATTTCTCTTAAAACGATGATACTGACTTTGTTTTTACTTCCAGAAAAAAATGTCACCTTAAAATCATGCTGATGGCCCTTATTTTATAAATGTGAATTCCTGAATTTACTCTCTTGAGAAGGACAAACCCAAATGATAAATATCTCTCAGTAATCGTTCAGTGCTCACCATTTATGAAAACTTGATGATCCAATGCTGATTTGTAAGTCAAACCGTTTAGGTGTGCCAGTATTTATATACAGCCTTAACTTCATTACACAAGAACTTGTAATGTAATATCTCTTGACCAGAACAATAGTGAATAACATAGAACCATGGTGCAGAAAATGTCATAGTTGGCAAATACATATCTTTAAACAGAGTGCTTGGGTGACTTAAATACCAAAACTGTCTTTCATCACATTTAGATTGGCTGACTATTAGCCTTGAACCAACATTGTTTTGTCTGGAATGCATTTCATTTAAGGTGGTGAAAATGTCTTGAGTTATTAGCAGAAATACATTAAGAGGCTTCCTTTTCTATCCATATAATAACATTCTGGCAAGTATATTAGCCTTCAAAATGGAAGAATGTTGTATCTATTTGAATTGCTAATGTAAAAAAAAAAGAGACTTGCTGAGAAAATTCCGAAATTATAGGAAGTTCCTAAGCAGAGGATTTCATTTTCTTACTGTGTAAAGTTGGCATTAAATATGTAAGTATCTCTGCTACTTTACACTTTAAAAGCTACCTGGTCTTTGTTGCTATATCAGCATACTGAATGGAAGTAAACTCCTTCAACACACCTGGATCACATTGAACTGACATCGCGAAACTGTTTCTTTTGTTTCTCTGATTCATTTTAAGAAGTTCAGGTTACTCAAAGTTAAGAAACAACTTATTGATTTGAAATGAACACGTGTGCTAACCTTATAAAGAGATATGTATTAATTGGGTTAGGGGACTGGTTTGAATATCACATTCACTATTCCTAGAAAATGATGCATTTCTGAATTCTGGGAAGATGATGGAAGGATATTCGGAGGCAAGGAACAAGGATGCTAGAAGGTCCACTTTCATGCAAAATGCGACCAGCATCAGGCTGTTTTTTCTCCTGAGACAGGGTTTCTCTGTGTAACAATCCTGGCTGGCTTGGGACCTGCTTTGTAGACCAGGAAGGCATCAAACTCACAGAGTGCTGGGATTTAAGGCGTGCACTACCACTGTTTGTCTATGCAGTCTTAACCTCTTGTTCTAGTCTTCTTTGTGTTCGTCTGATAAAATGTGCTGAGCAAAAGGAGCTTAGGGAAGGAAGAAGTTTATTGGGCTTACATTTCCATGTTAAGAATGTCAGTGCAGGCTGTAAGGGAAGGAAATCAGGTAGGAGGTTGAAGAAGAAACCATGGGGGAACACTGCTTACTGGTTCTTTCCAGCTCGCTCAGGTCTGAGCTCAGCTAGCTTCCTGACACAGCTCAGGACCACCTGCCCAGGCACTGATTACATCCACAGTGCACAGTGCTGCACTTCATCAGTTCTTAACCCTCATAAAGGACTGCCTGCTCTAGGAGATTTCTCAACTGAAGCTTTCCTCGCAGAGATCTTAAGATAGTCTCGTGTTGACAAAGCTAAAGAGGACACAATCTGAACTCAATCAACCTCGTGGTACACATTCTAGAATTAATATTCTCTTAGTAGCTGTACAGATATTGAAACTGATTTTTTCATTCTCAGTTTTATGCCTTGTTTGATGGTTTACCATTTTGATGGGAACCAGACTCAAATGGAATTATAAATGGAGAATGAATACATGCTTTTTCCATGCAATTCCATAGATTTGATATATATTTTCATAGGAATAAAAATATGATTGTATTATTCAAAATGTTATATAAATAATATATACTAAGATGTATCAGAATTAGAAGAACAGTATTTTATATTCCTAAAAAGCATAACATATAAAACTTACTTTTCATTGTAAGAGCATTAGGTCAGTGACTTCCTATGATTTTAATTTTTCAAACTGAGATGTATTGCCCATTGGCCTTCTAGAATATAGGTTGTAGACACAGAATTTAGACTAAGATATCTAAACATACACTCCCAGTTCAGTACCTATATTAAATGAAAAACTTTAAATTATATACTTAAAATGTTATCATTAAAATATTCAAATAGAAAAAATGTTCATTATGAAAAATTCCTACTGATGTCAGTAAGATGTTGAATGGGATTAATTAAATTTTAGCCACAGATAGTGGGTGACTATCTCTGGACAATGGATAAAGCATTAGATAACTGAGTGATAAACTAAACTAACAATTTTGTTCACTTCCGAAGCAGCACAAAGACAGTCTACCTCCTTCGGAAAATCCATTGCTACATTTCAGCCAGAAAATTCTGCCAGCAAAACTGCATCTGAACTGCTTATAAATATTTCAATTCCCATTTGTAAACAGCGATGCTATTTCCTTAACAGTTGCACATACTCTCGAAGCACATAAGTAAAAATGTGCTACACAGAAAATAACTAAAGATGTGCAGAAGTAGCAAGAGGCTATAGTTAAATTGAAAAGAAATAAATTAATGCTTTTGCAAACCACCATTCTTCCCCTATAAGCAGTTATTTTCAATGACAATTAGAATGCTAAGCAGAGACTTGATTATTCCCTAATAAGCTTGATACTACCTACAGGTCTAAAGAATATAGATCAAAATTATAGTTGTTATAAAAGATAATTATAAATAAAAATGAGGCAACAAAACCATTAACATCGTTGCAATGGGACTGAGGCAATGACATAGTGCCCAAGATGCTGCTTACAAAGGTGTGAGGACCAGAGATTGGGTTCCTGAATTCACACAAGAATCCAGAAGATGTGGCAGCTGCCTAAAGTCCTGGCATTTGAGAGGCAGAGGCAAGGATATAAAGAGAAAACTGTGATGCCAGACTACCTAGACTATCTCCTGGCAAGATACGACAGAGAGAGAGAGAGAGAGAGAGAGAGAGAGAGAGAGAGAGAGAGAGAGAGAGAGAGAGAGAGAGAGAGAGAGAGAGAGAGAGAGAGAGAGAGGAGAGAAAAAGAGAGAGGAAAGAGCAGAGAGAGAAAGAAAGAAAGAAAGAAAGAAAGAAAGAAAGAGGAGAGAAAAAGAGAGGAAAGAGGAGAGAGAGGAGAGAGAGAGGAGAGAGAGACAGAGAGATCCTGTATCAATAAATAAAATGGAGAATCATTTCGTCCTCACTCCCCCACCTCCACACACAATGTGCCCACATGTTCAGGTCGCTGACACACACAGATATGCTCACCCACATGTAGACAGGCATATTCTTGGTTCCATTCTGATGAATATATTTGAAACTCCCCTTCACTAAAGTTCGAGGTATGTCATGCTAATTGTCTTTATAACCCTTTGGTTTACATACCTAACACGGATCTGTGCATCTAACAGACATTTCATAAAATATGTTGAAATAAATGTAGTAAAAACATTTTGCTTTTCCAAACATAAATCTTTCCTGAAGGTTTACTATGTAGTGCCCGCTATTGTGAAGATTAGAATATATTAAGTAGTTGTCAACAAAAAGCACTTAAAATCTCGCAAAGGAAGCAAAAATAACATACTTGCAATTAAAGAATGATAAAATAGTATCTGTTTATACCCTAGCAATGAATTGTAAATTTAATGGAAAATGAGACAAAAGAGGAACATGGAATGAAATTTACTCTCTTCTGAAATTAGCATTATGTAAAAGCTAGGGAGCACAGTATTTTAAAGCCCCTCTCCCCCAATAATAAATAAAATACCTTTTCTTTCCTGAGAGTATAGTGATTGGTTCCTAAATGAATGGATGTTCTACAATTCAAAATGGCTTTATTTTAAAGAACCCTGACTCTGTTTTAAATGTATGGTAATAATAATTTTCCGATTTTATAAGCAAACTTCTAATGTCTGCATTCTTCCTAATATGCTTGTTTGCCTCCTATAGTGAATTTTCGATATGGAGGATAGAGCTGAGAAATTTTTAATATACTGCCCTGATTTACTTATTATTTGTATGGATTATAACAAAACTGTTTCTGATTTACTTATATTTCATTGTAAGGATAATAGAAAATTACAGTCAACAGAGCTAAGTCAAATGGGCCAGAGGTCTTAATTATAAGTTGTCAAAAATAATAGAAGAAAAAAAGTAAAAAGGAAAAAAAATTAACTGGCTCCCTTGGCTACTTCCTTTCCAGAAAACAAGCACAGAAGGGAAACTCATCTTTAAAGATAAATCCCAAATGCTTCATTTTCATTTTCCTGAAGTTAACTTTCTCACCTAGCTAAGCAGCATTTTCAGCTATTATTAGCGGTGGGCCAATATCAGCTGACCAATATCCGTCAAACTCTTCCATTCAATGAGCTGAGGGACTCCCAAGGAGCTGCATGTATGCAGACTTCTGCTTATAGCTTCTAATTATTTTCTAGCAGATAATGGAATAGTTAAGTTCAAGGAGGTTAGATTAAATCTGTAAGTGGATCAAAACCCTAGATAAAATTACAGCAGCAAAGCTCGCTACAGGTACCCAGAGGTTTTTCATTTTGAGGTGAAGGAGCCCCATTGATCACTTCTACGAAAAAATGGGTTTTCTAATTTCACTGCTTCATAAATACTTCTTTTTCTATTCCTAGCATGACCGTTGATTTGGGTCAACTGTAAACAGTAGGTGCATGCCAGGCTCCTCAGTGATGGCTTCCTGGGAACTACAATGCTGTTTAGACATACTTTAGAAAAATCTTGATGTCTCTTCCTTCCTGGATAAGATTACCCTATATACTGTATGTAGGTGACATTACTATTTGAACAACCGAAAGAAGTAGAAGTTGATGGTAGCTATGAAGTGAGCAGTGGCTGGGATGAAGCTGCAATATTTAGGGAATACTGTGAGGCCAATACAATTTTTATTTTAAAAAAGGTACACAGACATTGATTTTCTCATCTTTGTAAAAGAGCGAGTTACATAAAATTTCACATGGAGTAATAAACTAGAAGGAGATGACAGACAAGGCCATCAGCAGGACTTTTCAAGGAAGATTCACCCCTCAGACAAAGCTTAATTATAAAGATCATGTCTTACAGTTAAAACTGTGTGGGGAAATTCAAATATAAACAGGAATGTATTAAATTTGTTCTTGTTGGCCTAATATTTAGATGGCAGTCACTTCACACGTGATATAGAATTACTTCTACTTTTGCTGAAAGTGAAGGTAAGGTCTAACTATTAAGATCTAGATAACATTTTGATCTTCAAATGAATACTTCAGAGACTGTGGTCTATCTTTAAAGGTGGTCGTTCTCAGAGTCATGAAATCAATCTTCTATTGACAAATTCTATGTAACTAAGTGAACGTAACCCACTGCCAACTGGCTAGGATTGTAGCAATCTGTGCTCTGGCAAGAGGGATGCATCTGACAAGATACAATGCTAATGTGAACTAGAATAGAGAATTATTTTGACGACTTTGAGAACACTATTTTACCAAAATGTTGAAGGCATACTTGCTAAGTATTCACTTTTGCAGTAACAGCAACACCTCAACATGGTCATTACCATCAATGAATACTGCATTATATCTTGATTTGCAAAAGAGCATTTATAGAAAATGTGACAGAGACTGCAGTTAACATTTATTACATATCACAGTAAAGTAAACTCAAGTAAGTTGGTACATGGTACACACACACACATATGCTGTTAGTATATGTATGTGTATGCCATTGCATGTAACAGAGTATTGTAATTCTTTCTAGGACCAAATTGCTTCCCTATGAAAACTAAGATAACATTAGGTATATGATACATACCAAAAGTTTTGCAAATGATCTTTTCCTCCTGAAATTATTTCATGTTTTTGAATATATAAACAGAACATCAACAAGGTTTGATAATTCCAGGACACAATCGGTTAACGTGTGGTATGTATGTGATAATTCCAAAATTACTTGCTGGAAGTTTTTGGCCCCATAAGCAAATATTCTCTCTCCCTCTCTTCTCTCTCTCTTTCTCTCCTTCTCTCCTGGTCCTTCCCGTGTGTTTGTGTGTGTGTGTGTGTGTGTGTGTGTGTGTGTGTGAGAGAGAGAGAGAGAGAGAGAGAGAGAAAGAGAGAGAGAGAGAGAGAGAGAGAGAGAACATATCTGAATTTCAATGCCAGAAGTTAACCTCAGGGATTTTTCTTCATGCTTTCTACACCATATTTTAAGAGGCAGAGTCTTTCATTGGCCTGGAGCAGCTAAGTGGGACTGGCTGTCACACCGGCAAGCACCATGCTTTTGCCTGCCTTCCCCCCTCCACCCTAAGAGTGCTAGCACTACACGTATGCCACCAAACTGGCTTGATGTGGGATCTGTGGGCCAAGTTCAGGTCTTCAGAATTGTTTGACAAGCCCTCTACAATGCAATCTTTCCCCAGACTCTACCATTGCTTTTTATGAGCATACAGTATTTATTCCAAATGGTGTCTCCTGGCGTTACAGTCAAACTGAATGACTTTTTCCTCCTAAGTCATCATAATTATGAAATACTGTCCAGATTAGATTCAGAAATAGCACATGATCAGTGTAATTCTCTCTCTTCTCTGTAAGACAGTAACAATCCTCTTAATCAGATATAAAAGTCACCAAGTTATAGAGTTGAGAGAGCTTGAAAATTACACATCCCCATCCAATAGACTGATTTGTAGTTAACAAATTTAAATTCTGATACAGTAGACTATGAGCTCTTGAGACATTTCCTCTCATTTACACAAATTCAGGAAATGTTTTTGTGAACAAAAGCATCTGAAGTTACATGTTAAGATTTACAAAGAACAACCTGCTTTGGATTTGGGGAGTCCCTTTTGGGTGATTCAAGAGATAAAATAAGCCAGTTGGAATATAAAACTTGTCAAGTTCTTTATGTAGTTTCAAACCCTTCAGTACCCCTTAAGGCAATCTCTCAGGCTCAGGACTTGGGATCCTGAATTCAGTTAACTGTTCCTGGCAATGAGTTATAGAGACTATAATAAATTATATTTTTCCAATTTATTTTTGTCAAAATCTACAATACATTCAACTTTTTTCATTTTTTCAGGACCTGTCCTTGTGTGTTTATTGTTATCAAAATAGAAGGAAACAAACAGGCAAAAAGTAAAATTTTAGTGGGAGAACAAGCATTATGCAAAAATTACTACAGATCATTTCAGTAATTAGGAACAAGGTGGTAAAAATGAAACCTATTCAAATAAATAAGGGGGATATTGAAAATCTTTGAGAGGATCGCTAGGCCAGGTCCTCTGGTGGAAACAGGGTGAGTCACCAGCGTCCGAGACACATGGGGGAGAGTCCTTCGTTTGCTAGTCCACAAGGAGAAATATAACCTTCAGAGAACACACTAGTACTTTACAAAGGGTCAACGGTCAAGCAGGAGGCATTTCTTGGGATCTATTTTTATGCTTTGGATACAAAATCATAATTAAATTGATTCATAGAAATAGATTAGGCATTAATAAAATGAAGCTAAGAGAAATGATCCAAGTATAGTATGTCAAACTTATGACACAAAGTGGTAATTATTATTAAAAATCAATTTGCTTGAACAGAAAGAGCTTAGAAGCAGAACAACACAAGTCTCTAAAATGTAGGGAAAAAGTCTTTTAGACAAATCAACTAATAATGATGACATTTCTTCACCATGTTCCTGTTTTGTGCTTTCTGTTAGGAGGCTTAGAATCAGCAAACACAACTCCGGGCTCCCAGCACCAAGAGAGCTTCAGGGTGCATTAAATTTGCACAGTCCCTCCAGTTTCAAGGGGCCATGTCAAAGACATGGATGGGGCCACATTTGTAGAGAGACGAGATGGATGTTATTAGGAAAGGTAATCTGGGGCAAATATGTATACTGAAAAGAGGTCTTTATCCAGACACTGAGATTTTCACTATTTTCAGGCTTGGTAGCTATTCTATTGGTAGCATGATTCTAACACACAGGGAGGTTGTTGAAGACAGTTGTAAGCAAGGCAATCTAAATGAGAGTTCATGATTCTTACGGATGTAGAGACAGGTGGAGCTAAGTGGCAGTCGTGACTACCAAGACACAGAAAGAAACTGCAAAGGAAATGAACAGGCTAAAAGGACTTCACATTTCTGCTGAACAAGAGCTAACTGGATAAGCTGTAATGGAATCAGTTTATTTAGTCACCAGAATGATTCTCTTTTTAATTTTTGATAGGGTATTGAAAGATGAAATGTGGCTTCAAATAGAGTTATATATTTGCTTTGGCAAGGCATCATCTTATTTTCAGAATAAAGAAAATTTCTAGACCTTAAAAACTAATTATATTTATTTATTACTTACATTTTTTGCCTAAGGACAATAAGAGTTGTCAACTGACTTTGGAAGATTATTCCTATAATATAGGGATTTAAAAATTTCTGAAATGTTTATTTCTAACATGTACATATTGCATTAATATATAAAAATTAAAAATTTATATGGAACATACATAATTGAATTAAATAACATGAATTTTAAAGAATAAATTGTTAATGAGATGGATAATCTAAAACTCATCATTGACAATATGTAGTCAGTCACACAAAGGAAATTTTGCAATGTGAAAAAACAGCCAAAAATTTTTCCATCATTTTGCAAGGTTGCTAAATAATATGACTAGATTACAGGTTTCTCATTCCACTCACATAATGACGACAATTAGAGTTGGAAGAATTTACTCCCATCCAGATCCTGAGTATCACAAATATAATACAGAACAGATAAACAAAAAGTCATGTGAATTTTACTTCAGTATATTACAGTTGGCTAAGATAAATAAAAGTCCTTGTGACACAGCAAAAAGAAAATTATTTTCCCCCCACAAATGATGCAATTTACTTAATGTAGTCTCGTCACAAGAAACCTCTTTCCTCAAATCACCTGGTCATGAACTATTGTAAATGTAGCATGGGAAAGCCAGATCTAGAGTCAAGTAGATTCACACAAGCTCCGAGCCAGTGTTGGAAACCCATTCCTAGAATTTAGCATAATTATACAAATACTCTCATTCCCAGCTTATTTTTTTAAATAAAGCAAATAATTTTGCTAAAATATTTCAAAACAATCTCAACAGATAATGAGTTTAAATGTCCTGGGAAAAATAGACTGATGGACACTCAGACAAACCAACAGTCTGACTCATTTTCCAGGACTCCTTGTGGATAAATATATCTTCTACACAATTTGATGTATTTTTTTAAAAATACAAAAAGCCCAAAATACCAATAATAAAAAATGCCAAAGAAACCTCCTAGCAGTTTGCATTTTCTAAGAGAAGCTGTGCTACTTGAAACAAGAATTCCAAGTGTCTATTAATGCAGGCATCCTTCTTATGAAGGGAGACCTTTAGTCATTTCCTTAATGTCATTCAATATGATCTTTCTTTATGGGAATGAAGAATGCACTGGCCATTCAATTGCAGCATGTTATTATTGTCATTATGAATCCATTAGACATGTTCAGGCAAGCTGAGTAGCAGCCCTGTGACCAAATTCTCCTTCTGCTGCTTTTAGTGAAACATTTGATAAAATACTGCCTGCCCCTGATTTACTTTCTGCTCGTGGTAAAAATTTAAAGAGAATAGGAAAGTCTTTCCATTGTCCTTGGATATCAATAGAGGTGTTATTTGTTGGTGATGAGATTTGATTATTAAGCTGCAGTGTTTTTTGCCATTTGTTTTTTAAAAAACTAAAACACATAAATACATATTCATTATTCATGTCCATATCATCATAAAATGTGTAATCTGCTATAGAGATAAACAGAATAAATGTAAAGGAGACTAATGTTTAATAGGTGTCTGTAGTTTTCAGTTTCTTTGTAAGCTTTAGCTTTTTTAGATCTAATAATATATGAAAAACACATGCACTTATAAAAAGAAATACACACAGACATTGGTGTGCAAAAGATATCCATAGGATGGTTTCAGAGGATCTCATTTTTGTATAAAAGCCCCTGAACACTTTACCATGTTACTGCAACACCTGGTGGCCAGGCACTTCTTTTGCCAAATAGTTTTCTGATGTGGGAGTTCCCTCTGTGTGCTGTGATTATCATTAATGAATAAAGAAACTGCCTTGGCCTTATGATAGGGCAGGACTTAGGTAGGTGGAGAAAACTAAGCTGAATTCTGGGAGGAGGAAGGATGAGGTAGAGAGACACTATGGAGACACTGCCAGAGTCAGACATGCTGGAACTTTGCTAGTAAGCCATAACCTCGTGGTGATACACAGATAAATAGAAATAGGTTAAATTGGGATGTAAGAATTAGCCAATAAGAAACTAGAGCTATTGGGGCAAGCAGTGATTTAATTAGTAGGGTTTCTGTGTGGTTATTTTGGGGCTACACTAGCTGGGCAGCTGGGATGAACAAGCTGGCCCTCCTCCTACTGTTTTCCTTGTCATTGTAGCCTTTTTCTGCCGTCCTCAACAGGTAAGTCATGAAGATATTAAGACCCCTCTGTCCAGAATCCCCAGTCAGTGGTGGAGGAGCTGGCAAAAGCACCCTAGTTCTTTCATTCTCCCAACAACTCCCAACCAAAACAGTTCAGGAGAATATGGGCTTAACTCTCTTAAATCTGGAATAGGACGATTAGTACTAGATTGTGCAGCTTCTCAAATAGAAAGAGGCTACAGGCATCGTTGTGGTAGGTAGCAGTTTTCTTGTCTTATTTCCATACCTTTCCAAGGATGAATCATTCAACTCTAGCATAAATTACTTCTACTCAAGTATTTATTACAGGAGCAGCTTGTGTTCCTAGAAGAACTGAGACTAAGACATTCAACAAACATACTACTTTTACTATTACTGGATGACTTGTAATTTCATCTCTCCTTTGGCTCCACTTGCACCCAGTTTTGCCTCCATGAACCTTCCCTGTTGATTTGAGCTGTTATAAATATTTAAAATGCTTTCCAAACAGCATGGAAATTCTAAAAATGAAGATACAGAATGTAGCCATTCATTTACATGAAAGTTATACTAACTTACTGAAATGGCATTCAGCATTAATGTTGCCTGTTAAAATGATTTTAATCAGTGTGATGCTATCGCTCTAATAGGTTAAAACAAGTCACCAATAAAGTAGATATTTCTTATCAAAAATCCAGCAAGCTGTTAATTCTCTAGCACCTACACAAAGTTAGAAAAGCCATATCAAAAAAAAAAAAAAAAAGAAATTCTTAATTTTTACCTTTAAAAAAGAATAGATTTTTTTGAGTCTGTTAGTTGCCAAATCCATCACCCATCTAGGAAAATGATTCCTTTCATGGCTCAATCAGAGCCTCATCTTAAATTCAAGGGAAAGCTAAGTCTTCAAGCTCCCATCCTACTCTTGTTTCCATGGGAATAGGCTTCAGATCAAGGGGGAGGGGAGGGGATGAATGGGGTTAGGAGCTTTCAAATAATCATTCGAAATCATGATGAGGTTTTTAGAGCTTCTTTTTACGTGATTATTTTGTAGCCTCTTAACCCTCTTTTGCCAGACTGTTTCCATGGAAATATGACTGTCCAAGCCTCCAGCAGAGATTTTAGCATTCTTGTGAATTACAGCTTTGGTTGTAGCTCAAGGTGGCCAAGCTTGATCTTCTATCAGTTTTATATATGAACTTCTGCTTTTTATTTACTGTAATTTTTCCTCATAATTTCTATTTAATTTGAAATTTTCCTCCTGAGTTTATAACTATGATCTGGGTGATACTGAATGATTAGGGCACTATTGAAAAACTCTTCTATTCTAAATAGTAACATATGAGCCAGACATTTAGCTGCATGGAGTGTAATAGCCTTTAACAACCCACAGAAAAATATTTAGCTATTGTATAAGCAACATTTATTATATAAGTGTTGCTAGTAAGGCAAGAAGGGTGGTATTTTAATTATTTAGCAACTGATACACACAGACACCATTTTCTAGAGCTGCAAATGCTTGTACCACTCTCAGTTCTACTACGTAATAACTAATAACAAATTAAACTATAATAGCCTCATAAAAGATGGTTAGCATTGCTATCAAAGTTCTCAAGGTCATATACTGAATTTCTTTAAACCTACAAAGGAACTTTCAGAAGAAACTGGCTAAGAATATATAGCAATCTGTTTTGAAAAAAGTGCATATGCTTCTTGCATTCTCTTTCATGTAAAGGTCACTTTAAAATCAAAATCATTCTTATTATTGAAGACATTATCCTAAAAGACAGAGAAAGAATGTATATGGATCTATTCCAGAATCCCTAGTAAGATCTCTTATGTTCAATGTGAAAAAAGTAATAGCAGGCTAGACATCTAATGTTATTCCACCCTACTCTCTAAAACTGAGCAGCTCAATCGACAACTTTCACTGGGGGAAATCTGCAAGCTCTGACTGACCTCATCAAGTACTTTCATTCCTTATCCCCTTTTTTATTACTCTGTAGTTGAAGCTTTTATCACAGTCCTGTTTGATGAATCTGATTTGAAAAGAGTAAATATCGCTTGAGAACTTAGGTTTTAAATAGGTTCCTGTTGAAATATAGAAAAGACTAACTGGCTGGACACACTAATCTTCATTTATTTTTAGCTCAATAAATTATAAATACAAGAAGTAAAGAATCCCAATTAATTTTTCAAATTGGCTTCAGACTTCCAAAATGCTGTTCTTGTCGTCACACTTGTGTTTCTGAGAGCAGGGTCTGCTCTTAAATCAAACTTCTCACCATCTTATTTATTGAATATTTTGTTGGAGGCCAGGCAGACTCATTCATATACAGTTTTGTCTTAATTACCCACCAGAAAGGGCAGACTGAGGAGCTGGCACATTGAAGACAAGATAGGCAAATCTCACTGTTCTCTGCTTTGTAAGAAATTATTTCCCGTCAAGCTTGACGGACTGAACTGAAAGCACCTTGGCATCATCTTTCCACTCCACAATCTGGGCTAACCTTGGGCTAAGCTGGGCTAACCTTGGACTAAACCGGGTTAACCTTGAGTTAGGTTGGTCTGGTCTGTCATCCAAGTGAGATTAAATATTTTTAAGTTATTTAGCACACTGCTTGGAATCTATTACAGACTTTGTGAATCAATGATATTTAGAACAGCCTTAGTGCCTTATATGTACTATTTAAATAAGTGCTTATAAAGAATGATTTATAAAAATGGCTTACTGTTGTCACCATCCAGTACTTTTGACACTGTTGAAACTGCATTTAATAAATGCATTTCTGTCTGATTTTAATACAAATTATAAGTAAAATGAAATATAACATGCTTAATTCACAGAAGGAAAACCAATATTTTAATTATAGATATTCCCATGTTTCCTAACAACCCAAGAGTACAGTCATGGCAGACAGCTGCAAACTGGGGATGACTTGAAAGGTAAAATAAGATGGGGAGGGATCCCGAAATTCTAAGTATGAGGTTATAACATTTTCAGAGAAGCTTTGAAAGGTGGTTGATCTTTTCATTACTTTATTTTCAAGCAGTGTATTTAGCAATACATGAAAATATGACTGTGGTTTGTGTACTTACATCCATGAACTCCACGTTGGCTTTGGGGCCAGTTGTCTCATTGAGGATCTTGATGGCCACGGGGATCTTCACTGTTTCACCTTCAGGCACCCAAATACCCTGAAGGAAAAACAAGTCAGATTGACTCTATATTGAGATTGAAGAATATTTTACAGTAGATTATAATTTGATTTGACCACTCACACTTTAATTTTATTTTATTTAATTGCAGAGATTATCATATAATTACATTTTCCCTTCTTTTTCTTCCCATCAAACCTCCATATACTCCTCTCCACTCTCTATTGCCTCCTTTTTCCTAACTTCATATTGCAAGTATATATATATATATATATATATGTATACACATATACATATACATATATATGTACATATATATATTCTCAAATACTACCTTCTCAATACAGATAACGTGACTTGTATGTACTTATTCAGACCTGACAATTTGCCACTGGACAAGCAACTGGTATGCTCTGAGTTTTAATTTCTTTTCAATAATAAGCTTTTCTTCAGCATCTATTACTTGCTGTACATATTTGTGGTCTAAATTCATAAGAGATGAATTATGCATATTTCTATTTTCATAGTATTCAATGTGCATTTAAGATTAATTTGGTTTCTTCTTATAAAAGGCTTTGAACATTGATGAGAGCATTAACAGAGGATAAAGTATTTAAATCTTATTAGGTTGACAATACCAACTTCATTTTAAGAAAAATTAAGTATTTTTTCACTCTGAAGAGTATGGAAACTTCATGTCTAAACAATTATATATATATATATATATATAATACTATATATATATATATATATAGTATGATTGGGTAGAATGATATTTATTTTTCACCCTAGTTGTTTATTCTTTAATAGAAAATTTTCATGTTTCTTAAGTTAAGATGGAATAGGAATTAAATTTCAAAGGTTATTATTTTGAAAATAGGACTCAAGGGCAAGTTCTGGGGTATATGGAATACACAGTAATTTATATTATTAAATTAATCATTTTTGCCACTGGATAGATACTTATATTGACTACTGGCAATTTGTCTTTTTATCAACATAATAGCAGGATTTAGGGATTAGGACAACATTAAAAAATTAGACTTTCAAGGTACAAGATTAATAATAGGTTTCTGAGTAAACTTAAACATCTAAATGAGGACAAGAATGCTTGAATTAAGAATGGATGTTGTTAAAAGCATATAGTCCAAAAAGAATTCAGAAGTAAGGCTTGATGTCCTTTATTTATGGCTAGAAACCAATTATGAGTGAGTACATCCCATGTTCATCTTTTTGGGCCTGGGTTACCTCACTCAGGATGGTGTTTTCTATTTCCATCCATTTACATGCAAAATTCAAGATGTCATTGTTTTTTACCGCCGAGTAGTACTCTAATATGTATATATTCCACACTTTCTTCATCCATTCTTCCACTGAAGGACATCTAGGTTGTTTCCAGGTTCTGGCTATTACAAATAATGAATATCTTGCATATCACCATAGAACCTTCACCTGGCATTGGATGGAGAAAATGACAGAGCCCCACATAGAAGCATCGGACTGAGCTCCCAAGGTCCTGATGAGGAGCAAAAGGAGGGAGATCATGAGCAAGGAAGTCAGGACCGTGAGGAGTGCGTGTACTCATTGAGATGGTGGGACAGATCTAACGGGAGACCACCAAGTCCAGTTGGAATGGGACTGATGGAACAGGGGACCAAACCGGACTCTCTGAATGTGACTGATGGTGGAGGAGGACTGAGAAACCAAGGACAACGGCAATGAACATGAACTCTACAGCATGGACGGGCTCACTGTGAGCCTTGTCAGTTTGGTTGCTCACCTTCCTGGACTTAGGGGGAGCTGGGAGGACCTTGGACTTAACATAGTGAAGGGAACCCTGATGGCTCTTTGTCTTGGAGAGGGGTGGAGTGGGGGTATGGGTGGAAGGGAGTGGAGGGAAGGGGGAGGAGGAGGGGAGGAGATGGAAATTTTTAATAAAAAAAATGAGAACAAAAAAGAATTCAGAACTTTTGTGAGACCTTTACAGGGAGGGATCTCAAGAAGACTTCTGACAGTTTTAACTTGAAGACAAAAGGGAGGAAACTATAGGTTGCAGCTCTACATTCTTTCTCAGCCTCATCTGGAGACAATGATAGGAAGAAACCTAACTTAAGTAAATGTGTTTGTGTCATTCTGTGTTGGAGTAATAGAGGAGACACAAACCCAAGAGACATTGAATAGTAATAACAGTGAAGAAAGAACTTTAAACCTTCAGAATGAGATTTACGATTGTGTTTGACTTAAGCAGGTCAATGGGGAAAAATATGTGTCAAATGCAAAATAATAACATAAGTTACTTGTAGTATAATTTTGTAAATGGATATTCAAGCAGAAGAAGGGAGGGAAAAGCCTCAGAACTCAAAACCCCAGGCTATATTTTATCAGAGATGGTACCTAGGGCAGAGGACATGCTTATCATTATTCAATAAAACCACGTTGGGAATTACTTTATAAAGCTGTAACATCAATATTAAAATATTCCTAAAGTATAGTTTTAAAATAAAAATATAAATTCAGTGTGAATTAATTTGTACCACTCTTGAAGAAAGTCTAGCCTTTATGTTATATACTGAAACACCATAGAATTGGAATATACTCATGCCCATATTGATCCTGAAACATATCATAGCTTCAGTTAGGAAGAAAAAATGACCAAATAAGTACTCAGGCCATTGGCGTTTGTGTGTTCGCCAGTGGTTTTTCATAGATTAAGGCTGTATGTCTTACAATGCATGATATGTTTACTAAAACGTAGGACTGGCAACACATATTTCAAAAATGCCACTCAAATAAACTTATGAAATGTCTACTAAAGTTACTATAAGCACACATTTATCTACATACTTGCAATTTTGTCAATAAGATATGTAGAAATGTTTATCACCAAACACAATGGAAAGAGGTTCCAACAGTTTTCTGTTGTCTTTCCTATAGTTTAGCTTGGAAACCCTCATTCATATCTATGGATATGAAAGATCAAGCAATTATCAGATGAATCATAGGGCTTGTGGGGGCAAGGAATCTTTTTAAAGTTGATTGGAAGGCATATACATTGTAACGAAGTGGTACCAAGTCTTAAGCAGTAGGATAGTAATGATTCAATTAGTCCTTCCAACACCTTGGGGGTGGAGCAGAAAAAGTCGAGCTCAACAAAAATCAATAAGAAAGAGAGAATTTAGAATCACATATGTATTATTACAAATAATTTTATACATTTTCTTTAAAATACATACAAAATGAAATTATTAAATAGCAAATCAAATTTGGATTCAATTTTAAGTATAAAGTTACAAAATTTGTGACTTTTTATAGCATAATTTCAGTATATATAAATAGTAACTTAGGCATAGAATATGAAGATCAGAAAGACAAAGTCAGCCTAAATTAGAATCTGTGCAAATTGGACACTCTGTTAATTATTTAACTGAACAAAATATGCACACTAAAATGATAGGGAAACTTTCACACTTGGATATTAGAAGGTTTATAATGATGACAATATTTTCAAATACCCAGGAAATAAAAATTTATGTCTACATTATGATCATTAATTTTTATTAATTAATTCTAATAAATAAATCATTATTTTATGTTTTTTGAGACACTGTGTCACTACCTTGCCACTGTTTTCACTGTTTTACTAAATTAAAACAGTGCTCTCAAACTTTTGTGTACAATTTATTCCTATGACTTATAATTCACGTTTGAGATTACATATATATACATTGTATATATATAAAATCACATCAACTTAAATCATTTTTTCTAAATAGAGAAAACACTGAGCATTTTGAAATATAAAATTCTTAAACACATATCTACCTTAATCAGTTGTTTGTAAAAATAAGGAATCACTTAGAAATAGACAGTAAGCTGCAAAAGTAAATTTTGTGAATTGTACCAATGGCTGCTACAAAATGGCCTTACCATTAACAAAGGAGAGTTTCTTTATCTCGCTATTTACCATTAAAATAAATTTCACCATAGTTAATATTGGGCAGGACTCTGTAATGTACTTGTAATTTAATTAAATAAGTAAATATATAGATACCACCAGCTGAATTTTTTATTTCCAGAAGTTTCTTTGAAAATAGATCGTATTATCCTTTTGTCTTATCTGATCTGAACTACCCGTGTTCTTATTTTTTTACAAAAGGCAAGGGCATTGAAACTACCAACATAATGACTAAATCATATATGTAATCAGTCAGGCAAAAAGTTCTGATAATCTTATTCTACAAACGTATTAGCACATTCATATAGATTTTGAGTGATCAGTTAGTAGGGTACTGACAAAGACTAGGATTAAAAAGCAGAAAGGAATGGAAGAAAGAAAGCATCTTCAACAAATGGTGCTGGCATAACTGGATGTCAACCTGTAGAAGAATGAAAATAGTTCCATATCTATCACCATGCACAAAACTCAAGTCCAAATGGGTTAAAGACCTCAATATTAATCTGAACACACTGAATCTGATAAAGAGAAAGTGGGAAGTACTCTACAACACATGGGCACAGGAGACCACTTCCTATGTACAACCCCAGCAGCACAGACATTAAGGGCAACATTGAATAAATGGGACCTCCTGAAACTGAGAAGCTTCTGTAAAGCAAAGGACACTGTCATTAAGACAAAAGGGCTACCTACTGACTGGGAGAAGATCTTCAAAACCCCGCAACTGACAAAGGTCTGATCTCCAAAATATATAAAGAACTCAAGAAACTAGACTTTAAAATGCTAATTAACCCAATTAAAAAAATGGGGCACTAAACTGAACAGAGAATTCTCAACAGAAGAAGTTCAAATGGCCAAAAGACACTTGAGGTCATGCTCAACCTCCTTAGTGATCAGGGAAATGCAAATCAAAACAACTTTGAGATACCATCTTACACCTGTAAGAGTGGCTAAAATAAAAAAACACCAATGATAGCCTTTGCTGGAGAGGTTGTAGAGTAAGGGGTACACTCATTCACTGCTGGTGGGAATGCAAACTTGTGCAACCACTTTGGAAATCAGTGTGGCGGTTTCTCAGGAAATTCGGAATCAACCTACCCCAGATCCAGCAATACCACTCTTGGTAATATACTCAAGAGATGTCCTATCATACTACAAAAGCATTTGTTCAACTATGTTCATAGCAGCATTATTTGTAATAGCCAGAACCTGGAAACAACCTAGATGTCCTTCAATGGAAGAATGGATACAGAAAGTGTGAAATATATACATACTAGAGTACTACTCAGCGGTAAAAAACAATGACATCTTGAACTTTGCATGCAAATGGACGGAAATAGAAAACACTATTCTGAGTGAGGTAACCCAGACCCAAAAGGATGAATTTGGTATGTACTCACTCATCAGTGGATTCTAGACATAAATAAAGGTCAGTGAGCCTATAATTACAGATCCTAGAGAAGCTAAATAAGAAGGTGAACCCAAAGGAAAACATATAGTTATCCTCCTGGATATTGTAAGTAGACTAGATTGTCAGGCAAAAATTGGGATCTTGGGGGTGGGGTGGCGGTAAGGGGTGATGGGGAGATGTGGATAGAAAAGTGAGGAGGGGAGGATGGGGAGACCCTGGGGGAATGGGATGGTTGGGATGGAGGAAGGGTGGATAGGGGTGCAGGGAAGAAGATATCTTAATTAAGGAAGCCATTTTAGGGTTAGCAAAAGACTTCACTCTAGAGGGGGTCCCAGGTATCCATGGAGATGTCCACAGATAGTTCCTTGGGCAGCTGAGGAGAAGGAGCCTGAAATGACCCTTTCCTATAGACATACTGATGAATATCTTGCATTTCACCATAGACGCTTCATCTGGCAATGGAGGGAGATAGAGACAGAGACCCACACTGGAGTGCAGGACTGAGCTCCCAAGGCCCAAATGAAGATCTGAAGGAGGGAGAACATGAGCAAGGAAGTCAGGAATGCGAGGAGTGCGCCCACCCACTGAGACTGCGGCCCTGGTCTAATGGGAGCTCACCAAGGCCAGGGCAACCTGGACTGAAAAAACATGGGATCAAACCGGACTCTCTGAACGTGTAGGACAATGAAGGCTGACTGAGAAGCCAAGAACAATGACACTGGGTTTTGATCCTACCGCATGTACTGGCTTTTGGGGAGCCTAGTCTGTTTAGATGCGCACCTTCCTGGACCCAGATGGAGTGAGTTGAACCTTGGACTTCCCACAGGGCAGGGAACCCTGACTGCTCCTTGGACTAGCAAGGGAGAGGGAGGGGAGTTAAGGGAGGGGGAAGGAAATGGGAGGTGGGGAAGAGGTGGAAATTTTTAATAATAAAAGTAAAAAAAAGAGAGAGAAAAAAAAAGCAGAAAGGACAGCAAAGTATTATGGGAGTTGCCCGGGAAGTTCTGGAAGCTCCAGAAGCAATGTCTAGGGGAAAGGGAAGCAGGTCGTGGTTGAGTATTTGGGAAACAAGTGGAAATTTGTGAAAGAGAAGGCAATATTGAAAGGGGCTCAAAGGGCCCTGAATACACTCCACTTGGATGAGTATCTACAGTTCTCCCCTTCTCTGAACATGACACTTATCCAAACTTGTTCAGAAAAATTAAAGAACTCATCCGTCCATCGACGTCTCAATATTACATGATTTCTCTCTTTAAATATTAAAAGGAAATTAGGCTGGCTAAAACAATTACCTCGGTTATTATTTTTTAAAAGCTTGAAACAAAACGTAAATAACTGGAGGCGTGTACTGTGTTTTCGCTTACCTTATAAACGGTTCCAAAAGCTCCCGAGCCAAGGACTTTTACCCTCTTGAGTTCTGTTTCTTTCAAAATGCGCAGTTGAGCTTGATTGGGTGCCGTGCCACTGGGGGTTAAGGGCTCTACCAACTGCAAAGCAAAGGCGTGGGATTATGGACCTTTCATCCACACTGACTTCTACTTATTCCCTCTGTTATTTTCTAACACGTTTAATGAAAGTGCTATGCTAGGATACATTTCTCTGACAAACACTACTTTCCAGTATCAGCCACAGTCCTATACTCTCCATGCAACTGTTCTTTGTCTAGGTGAATTCACTTTTTGCATATATTCTACCAGAGGCACACTGGTTAAAAATACAGAGATGAAATAAAAGAAAACAAAAGTACAACAAAACCAGAAATTGTCCCGTATTAGCACTTACAATAATTGCAAAGCTATCGTGAACATATCAGAAGGGGATACTAGTTAACACAATGCTGATTTTTTGGTCAATCAACACATCAAATATATGATTCTTGTCACATCTCAAATCTTGTCTGAGTAGGCCTGAAATTCTGAATTTTCTGTGTACCATAAGGTGGTATTTATTTATGATGGTGAGTTGTGAACTCATTTTACATAGCAAGATGAGTACAGTTGGTTCTAGTCTGTAAGTTACATTTTGTGACACAAAGGTATTCAATAACAAGTGGGGATGAAGGCTTCCTAATTCTAGCTTTTAAAAGAGCTATATATTATATCAGACTTGAGGTCATGGCAATAGAATGACATTAAGAGACCATTTGCCAAGTGAGGAGTTGAGAGTGAGCATCAGAAGGAGAGAAGGATACAGATATAAAATACATCAGATGTGAATTAAATATGAAGGGTGAGATGAGAGTAGGAAGCCGCAGATCAGGAAGAGGGTTGAATGTGGCCAAAATGTACAAGTAGGCTGAAGTTTATTGATGTTGTAGTTAGGATGCCATTCAGCTGATGCGTTTGACTACATGAAGGAAGGAGATGTGAACTCGAATAGGCAAGAGTGTCTAAAGGTCTCACACCCTAACCACAGTTGCCCTTTATGAAACCTCAGCTACCTTTGCCCAACTATATTTGGAAAATAATAATTAGAAATTTTCAGAAAAAATTAATAAGTTTAGAATATTTTTGTTAAAGTAACTAATTTATTTGATCAATAGGAACTGTAATTAACTTCTTGTGTTCAATGTATCAGTCAAACTCTATCAAAGTTATGTATGTATAGGAGCAAACATCATACATATAAACTTTAGTAGTTATCTATAGTCTCAAACATCTGTTGCTTTTAGAATACATCACTCTTGGATCAAGAAGTCTGCTGTGCTTAGTGGATTCTAGCCATAAACAAAGAATATTGAGCCTATAGTTCATGATTCTAGAGAAGCTAAGTAATAAGGTGAACCCAAAGAAAAACATATATAGATCCTCCTGGAAATTGGAAGCAGTCAAGATCGCCTGGGAGCATGAGGGGAGGAGGGTAGAGGGAAGGGGAGAGGGGGGGAGAAAGAGGGGAGAAGGAGAGGATTGGAGAGAGCTTGGGGGAATAGGATGGTTGAGATGGAGGAAGGATGGATATGGGGGCAGGAAAGGAGATATCTTAATTGAGGGAGCCATTTTGGAGTTAGCAAAAGGCTTGTCTTTGGAGGGGTTCCAAGAAGTCCACAGGGATAACCCCAGGTAGGACCCAGGGCAGTGGAGGAGAGGGTGCCGGAACTGGCTTTGTCCCATAGTCAGACTGATGACTATCTTGAATATCACCATAGAACCTTTAACCAGCAACAGATGGAGACAGAGACAGAGACACATATGGGAGCACTGGACTGAACTCCCAAAATCCTGTTGAAGAACAGAAGACGGAAGAATATGAGCAAGGAAGTCAGGACCACGAGAGGTTGGTTCACCCACCGAGACAGTGTGCCTGAGCTAATGGCAGTTCACCAACTCCAACTGGACTGGGACTGAATGAGCATGTGATCAAACTGGACCCTCTGAATGTGGTTGACAATTGGGGCAGACTGAGGGGTCAATGATAATGGCACTGGGATTTATCTCTACTGCATGTACTGGCTTTTTGGGATCCCATTCTCTTTGGATGCATACATTCCTAAGCCTGGATGGAGGGGGGAGGGCCTTGGACTTCCCACAGGGCAGTGTATTTTACCCTCTCTTAGCACTGAAGGGAGGATGTGGGGTAGTGGGAAGGAAGTGGGAAGAAGGGAGGAAGTGAGAATTTTGATTAGTATTATTTATAAAGTAATAAAAAAAGGAATAAAAAAACTGACAGCGGTCAAACTGGAAAAAAAAAAAGAAGTCTGCTGTGTGTACTTCAGAGGCTTGGAGAACATAAAGCCTACATCTTTGGATAGCACTTCATGTTAAAATTCATGCTCAAATATGAGAAATAGCAAGCAACGTTTTAAAAATACAGTTCTTTTTAGTTTAAAAGGAACTAAACTTTAAACAACAAACAAATAGCCTATTTTATTCTCTGCATTAAGATATAATTAAAGGCTTCTACTCTTAAAATTGTCTAAACCTGCCTTGGTACTTGAAAATGTCTTTTTACAAGGTAATTGTGTCGTGGTCTTTCTGTCTGGCCGTTATCGTCATCTTCTTTGAACATCATGGCCTACTGAATCAGTGGAGCAGTCCTAAGTTCAGTGGGTACAGAGCGAGCAAGGATGTTAGGAAAAGCATGGTAAAAGTTATTAAAATTAGTCTTTTTCCCAATAGCTTGACAACTAATCTACTATTCTTTCATTTACACAATTTAAATTATAAAAATATAAATTAGTTTTTTTAAGAATTTTCTTGAAGAGAAGTAAGAGTATCTCAGAAATAATCATTGAATTTTACATTAAAAAAATCCTCTTTCCAAGAATTCCCTCCCTTGTAAGTCCCCTATCAGGAGCTGATTGGCATTTTTTTAGATGGTATGTATGATTTTTTAATGTGTGTGTGTGTGTGTGAGAGAGAGAGAGAGAGAGAGAGAGAGAGAGAGAGAGAGAGAGAGAGAGAGAGAGAGAATGTGCATATTTATGTGGGTGGTAGTCTAGAAAACAACCTAACATACTTTAGTCACTCTCCATTTTTTTGGTGGATACTCTTTTACAGAGTTTGAATATGTCAAGTACAATAAGCTGTCTTGCCAGTGAGTCCAAGGGATCCATCTGTACTCGTCCTGGGATTATTAGTACATACCACCATCACCATGGCTAGTTTTTATGAGTTCCATGGATCGAATTCAAGCCCTCATGCTTACAAGGCAAGCACTTTACTGAAAGATCTATCTCACGAGCCCTATGATGAGTAACTTAAAAGAATCTATAAGCAATTTAATATATAAATCAGTTTAAGGCAGGTGGTGGTGCCTTTAATCCCAGTGTTTGGGAGAAAGAGGCAGGCAGATCTGCGAGTTCAAGGCTAACTTGGTCTAAAGAATGATCTCCAGGACAGGCTCCAAAACTACAGAGAAACCCTATCTTGGAAAATAAAGAAATAAATCATTTTAAAATTGGAACACATGCAGAATTGGTGAAGAAGTTTCAGCACTTTGAACAATGATAAGTTTGTAGATAGAATATATGTTGTTAAATAACCTTAGCATGTGTCATGCAATGGTTTTCTGTTTGGAAACTTCTGAAGGAAAACGTATTAAGACATAACCTATTTCCAGCATGTCCCATTTATGAAGTATAGAGTATCTCTATTCCTGATCTTCTTAAGAGTGAAAGAACAGCCAGATGGCCATTTTGACAACCAAGTAGAAAATATAGTCTGAATGATACACAAAATTCCTCTGAATTGTTCAGGCAGATCCAGACAGAAATATTCTGGAGAATGAGGTAGGATGGGACTCAAAGCTCTGCTTGTGCGAAATCTCCTGTGATGGTTCTTTTCTTGTCTCCTATACACTGCAAACTATCAGCTGCATGCAAAAGAACCCACTGTGGGGTGGGGGACATTATTGACATGCTGATAATTAATGGATAAATTGTGCAATCTCAACATGTAATACACAATATTAAGTGTGTCTCTTCAACTGCGTCAAAAGTTTCATGTTATTTCGGTTTGAAAGCTCAGCCTTTCACTGCAGGTATAGTTAATAATTGGCTGGCAATTTAATGATCCTAATTAAAATGTATATAGCTTGTACTTTCAATCAGGGAATTTCTATTGATTTCTAACATATGTCTATTTCTACCACTGAGATGTCCTCTCCTCAGGCACATGCTGGGTGTGCTGCTACTGAGCTATCTTTTATCCAGAGATGCTGATGGGTATCTCCACAACCAAAATAATTCTTTTTTTTATTTCAACAGAATAATTTCACTGGACCCATACATTCTGTTCTCATTGAGCTTTGACCCTACTATCTTAACTACTTTTATAATATAGTCTGTCTTCACCAACTTTGTACAAATGTATAACACACAACCTCATCCTAAACAAAGCCATCTTTTCAATGGTTTTAGAAAACAAAAGAAGGTCTGTAAAATTTAAAGAATATCCCCAAGGTAATGACAAACAGTGAAATCACTACCTCTGTCTCCAGAAATCTCCTCAAGGCTCGTTTCTTTTTGATGCTTTTTCTTCTGACGTAAACTGCAAATGTCAGAGCCATGATGACCAGGATGAAGAGCCCGCCAATGACTCCGGCTGCTATCAGTGGAGTTCTGCCAACCAGAATAAAAATAAAAATAAAGTATGAAGAGAGAAAGACAGAGAGGAAGAGCAACTGCATGAGCCATTTTCCACACCACATGAATCTAGTCATTGTGAAGAAAAGCCAATAAAAAGCCACCAGGGCTGTAATCATGCCCCTAACATTGTAAGCTGCAGGTTTTGTTTTGCTTTGATTTTAAATAGTAAACCATGCACAAACAATTAATTCTTGGAGAAGAACAACTGTAGCATGCCATTTGGTTAAAACAAATTGGATTACTGAATAAGGAATGAGGAACACACACTAAGACAATGGAGTGGGAATATTTAAAATTCCTTTTATTAATTTTCATAAGTAAATGAGAAGTTCATTTTAATGCGCTGTTGCAGAGTATAATTTTACTTCAAGCTGAGGACCTTGACAGTGGCACTATTGACCTTTGGGCTGTTTACAAATCTGTTGTAGAAGTTACTTCATTTTCAATATTTAGTATCATGCCTGATCACTCTCCCTAGATAGCAGTAGCATATTCAGTCTTCAGCCACAGCAATAGGCCCGGATGTTGCAAAAGACCTAGTGACATCACCTCTGTTTGAGAACCTCTTGTCTAAACTGAAAATGTGTATTCAGGAGAGATACAATCCACCACATCTTTGGAACACAAGAGTATCACTAATGAGTTGTTTATTACCAAAATTGTTTTGAAAATTGACCAGTAGGAGAAAACACTAGGTCGTATGTTGGGGTGATGGTGACAAGAATATATTTATTATAATTTGAAGTATGTCTAAATGCCACATGCTCACAACTTTTCTGTAAAATCAGTATTTCATTAAGATATATAAATGTTGTCAAGAAGTGATTAGAAAGGTTTTCACTCTTCAAGAATCCTTCCAGTGTATTTTAGCAAAGACAGAACTTTAAAGTTGATTGCATCTTACTGTTTTCTAAAATTATTTTTTCCTTTTTGGAAAAATACATTCCTTATGTAAAGCGTTATCTATGAAGTTTAGGAGGTCATAGTTTTGAAGTACATTCATTTTATATAGCATAGCAAATAACCCAGACTGAAACATGATATTGCCTAGCAAATATTTGACTATGAAGCCCCATAGATGACAAAGAATGATTCCTTCATGTTCATGCCTTCTACAATAAATCATTTTATATTACATATCTCTACCTTCACAAGAACCTAGTCTATATCGCTACATTCCCTAAAAGAATAACTTATACTATCAAAATAAACTTTTGCTCAAAGATTGACAGGAAATAATTATAAGTTAATCCTTGAAATTCTAAAGTACTTGTAAGGAAAAGTTGTGTAACTACTTCCACAAATGAAAGCATATGTTTTGAAGATTATGGCTGTTGTACTGTCACATGAAATTTCAGAAAATCTTAAAACATCATCCATCCTAAAGGTTTCTTCCTGACATTGAAAACCATATTGAAACGTAGCTATAATTCAACTATATTTTCTTAAATAGGATCTCTTAAAGATATAAAAGTCTCTACTGAGAAAATTAAATTGTAGCAGAGACACAAACCTATCATTGCAATGTGTTTTTGTGTGTTTAGTGACATATTTTTTACATGTCACTTAAATATTTATTGTAGGAAATACTATGGAATTTCAAACCAAAGCATATTTTTTTTCTACTAACTACTTCACACACTGGTGAATACCCACTCATTATAAAAGACTTCTAATTTGACATTATATATTTTAAAAATGTAAGAATCATGTTTTGTTTGTTGACTATATTTTAGGGACATTTATAGTTTTGCATAGAACAAAAACGGTCCTCTTTTTTGTCATCTTATTTCAGTAGTGAGGAACTATAGAACCCTGCTAGTCCAAGTGAAACATTCAAACTCAGTAGGATGGATTTTCTGTTTTTCTACATAATATTAACTTTTGATATTTTCACCCAACAGTTCCTTTCCTCGATGTGTGTCACCTCACTGTTTTTTTTTTTCTCTCACCAACTGGCAAGAATGACAGAAAAACAAAAAAGCAAAACCTGGGAAATAAAGAACTTCTATTTCTACATTATAATTCACATGGAAATATGTGGTTTGACATTATTCAGGGGCTGTCTCCTGAGAAAAATATCGAACGTTAGAGACAATTCTGTTTACAAGTCTCACCACTGTGAATCTTGATGACTCTCAGTGATCTGGACATAAGCATTAGTTTAACCAAGAGTTATGATTTAATAATATTGGTTTTGTTTTTAATACAAAATCTCACTATGGAGTCTAGGAATTGGTTCAGAACTTATGATTCCCCTGCCTTAGCTTCCTGAGTGCTAAGATTACAGCTGTGCACTGCCATCCATGACTAATCTTCACTCTTTATGAGGTCCCTTCAAAACAGGATTGAATTAGCCGAATCACATATTTAATTCCTATATATTTCTCCCAGATCTATTACTTTGAAAACCAAGCTAATGCACAGATTTCTTCCTGTGTGTTTGATGAATCTCTAAGTAGCTCACGTACGGCTATTAAGATCAAAGGGGTCAAACAGGTAGAGAGCTGCAATTCTACAATTCCTTATCCATAGCAGTGGTTTTGATTGTTGGCTTGGTTTTCAGTGCCCACTAAAAACTGACTGGCATTCTCAAGTGTCCAAAAGAGTAATGGAGGTGTGAAGTTCAAACTCAGAGTAAAATGAAACAACCAACCGATAGCTTCACTTATACAGTGATTTGGAAACCCCACAATAAAGTCCAAATTCACCCTCCTACTTATGAAACTATGATGAGAATTCTGAAAACCAGACTAATTTCATTAATTTACTTAAATGCCCATATTTTGATTTTAATAAATTTATTTAAAAGTACAAAAATAATGAAGAGTATTATTGTTTCAAATGCAATTACCTTATAGGAGGCAGTGTGTCCCCAAAATAGCCTACTCTCATTAAAATATATATTGTTGTCTAGTCATTTGTGAATCATAGCATTATTCTTTTTTCATTCTTATTTATTTATTAGATTTTTTAAAAAATTACCAATCCAAGTTCTCACTCCCTCCCCTCCTCTCATTCCCTCCACACACCCTTTCACCCCACCCCATCTAATCCTAAGAGAGGGTAAGGCACATTGCCTGGTGGAAGGTCCAAGGCCCTCCCTACTATATCTAGACTGAGCAAGGTATACATTCAAAGAGAATAGGATCCCAAAAAGCCAGTTCATGCAGTAGGGAAAATTCCTGGTGCCACTACCAGTTTGTCCCTGCCATGCAACTGTCAACCACATTCAGAAGAACTAGTTTGGTCCTATGCTTGTTTCTTCCCAGTCTGGCTGGAGTTGGTGAGCTCCCATTAGCTCAGGTAGACTTTTGACTGGGTAAACCCATCATGGTCTTGACCACCTTGCTCATATTCTCATTCCTCCCAGTCATCAACTGGACTTTGGGAGCTCATTCCAGTTCCCGATGTGGATCTGTGCCTCTGCCTCAATCAGTTGCTGGATGAAGGCTCTATGGTGATATTCAAGATTATCATCAGTCTGAATACAGGGCAAATCTAGATTGGGCCCCCTCTCCTCTATTTCCCAGGGTCCTAGGTGGGGGTTATCCTTTTGGATTCCTGAGAATTTCTCTAGAGCCAGGTTTCTGCTAACCCTATAATGGCTACCTCAATTAAGATCTCTCTCTCCTTGCTCTCATTTTTGCCCTTCCTCCATCTCAACCATTCCATTCTCTTGTTTTCCTTTACACTCCCCTTCTCTCCTTCTCCTCTCCCCCTACCTCTTATTGTATAAGATGTAAGAAGATATATTAAACTCTCCCCACTTGGACATCCATATTTTTCACTTTATCTTTTTCTTTAAAAGTATTAAATCATAAAAATATATGGTTAACTCAGTATAACTTATGACCAAAACTCAATTATTTATATTTTGTTAAACTTTTTCTATTTGTTATCAATAAATGAGTATCCTTCAAAAATGAAAAGTGGTTGTTTTGTTTTTTAGTTGGCAAAGCTACCAGAGCCAACCATGGTAAATCCATGAGATATTTTTAAGAATAAAATAAGCTTATCACAAAACAAAAACCTAATAAAATATATAAAATGGTTATATTTTCCTTCATTTTGAATAAACCATACTCCCAGTTAGAATAAAACAACTAACCCACAGTTCAAATAATATTCACAGATTCTGCAGTTTGCAGTTGGTGGCAGGGAGTACCACGTTTCGAAGCCTAACTAAATAATTTAGAAGTTAAACTAATTAATTGGAAAGCAAGTCTTCAGGAAGTGTTTTATCAGACTGGCACTTCTTTGCTGTTTCTTTATAGGCATTAAAGATTAAAAGAGAAAAGATGGGGCGTGGAACACGTTTAGGGAGATAAAACCACAGGACAGCCTGATAAACTCCACAAGGTGTAGTTCTTATATAGTAACACTTCGTTTCAGACTTTCAAAGTCTCAAATATAACACCACAGTGTAACTACTGCATAGTGTTAAGATTTTCATTTCTGAGGGATTTTTTTCTTATCAGAATTGTGGCAGAAAGATGTTTAAATTTGAATCAATCCAAGTTCCTGTTAGGTTATCTCCAACTAGGTGTGTTTAATCCTCCTACAGAACAACTCTGAGTAAGTACACATGCATAGGCATTAGCTAATAAAATATGCAGTTGGGAACTATCTAGTCTATTAATACAGGCATAATATCTGCTGAATGTTGTGCATTTAATGTCAGCATATAAAGTCAAATATATTTGAGATCACGTAAATATTCTTCCCCTTTGTAATGAGCAGCTTCAAGGTATACAAGCACACACCTTCCACTTTCCAAAGTACCTCTCTGCACACAACACAGCATACCTAAAAATATACATGTGTGCACATATATGCTGTCATATATATAGATATATGGGATATATCTATATCTATATCTATGTCATGTGATCATGTAGAAATAAAGCTAAGGCCAGAATATCAGTATTATTTCTACTAGTATTTTCAGATTTTAGTTTTAGCTAAATGTATATATGTGTGTGTGTGTGTGTGTGTGTGTGTGTGTGTATCTGTGAAATATAAATATGATTTCAATATGTGCTAAATGCCCTGGAGTTGGATTGACAGATGGTTTTTTGTCGCTTAATATGCTTTTGGTGGATCAAACTTAGGTCCACTGGAGGAGCATTGTGGACTCTTAACCACTCAGACTTCTCTGCAGCCGCTGTAGCAGGTTGTAATCATTACTGTCGTTAATAAATGAATGTGGAAAATAAGTGGACATACATTATATTATTCAGAAATCTAATCAACTAGAATTGATTCTCTTGTGTCCTTTATGAGATCTTTATAATATTTATTATAATATAGATAATGACACAAAAAAGTTTGCAACATGTTTCTTCAAAGGTATAGTTGTTTCCTAAGTTGATCTTGCTATAAGTAAATGCTTTTGATAAAAAAAAAAAAACCTGCTTGTTGGCTTTATTAAAACAAAATTCTAAGAATGTATTTGGAATTGCCTACTGAATCAGAGTATAACTTTGGAAATAAGAGCAGTTTCAACACTTTTTTTTTAAGTAAGCCGTTTAAATATAGTAAAATCTCTAATCAAATAAGAGGAACACTGGATTTAACATCTAGTAGATTATCCTGTGTTTTGTAAGACACACAGTTCATTTAGAATTGTTCAATCATAAATAATCAAATGAATTGAGACTGCAAAAGACTGTCTTCCTGGAATGGAAATGATTTTCCTCTGTGAGAATAAGTCAAATGTTAATTTGCTCTTAAGTAAAACATTTAAATTAAAACAATTTTGATAGATCATAGATTTTCCATTTTAAATTCCAAGCTGTAAATCTTATGGAATACTATTTTAACTAAGCAAAGATGTGCTACATTTGTTAATGCTGTGGAATATCACCTCAACTATGTGGATGCGTGTTACATTTGTTTCTGCTGCCTTTGATGACGACATAACGATGTGTTGCATTTGTTTGACCTTGCCTGCCTAAGGCACCTGATAAGGCTAATAAAGTGCTGAATAGCCAATAGCTAGGCAAGAGAGTGATAGTCAGGGTAGATGGGGGGAGAGAAGAAGTAGGAGGAGAAATCTAGGTTCAAGAGAAGGAAAAGACAATGAGGGAAAGGAGAGGGACATGCCTGGGGCCATAAGTCAGGCAGATGTCAGACAGACAGACAGACAGACAGATAGAAGAAGAAGGAAAGTAGGGCATACAGAAGGAAAGAAAGGTAATAAGTCCCGAAGCAAAATGTAGATAAAGAGAAGCAAGGTAAAGAAGAAGGTAGTTTATAAAAGCTATCAAGAAACGAGCCTAAACTAAGGTTGTGCATTCACAATCTCTGTGTCAGGATTTGAGAGCTGGTTGGTGACCTGAAAGAAAGCCTTGCACATGTAAATTTCCTAATTAAAAGTTTCTCTTTAAATACATTGCATGGTTATCCAATTGTACGATGTAGCTGCTACTAACCCCATTTTAAATATAGGGACTATACTCAGAAAAGGGAATGCAAAAAGATGAAGTGTACGTATTGCTGCATTCTTCTGCACGTTGGAGTCTCTCAAGCCCAATCACTTTTCATTTCACTCTCTTCCTTAATATTATAATATAATTGTTTTTGGAACATAGAATGACATTATTCAGCTTTTAGCTCAATACATATATTTTATAGTAGAGAAAACAAAATGCACAATATTTATTTGTGACTCTAATAGAAACATTGATTTTATATTTAGTAATAGCATAACATTTTAATTCTTCTCCAACTATTACTATCTATGTTACTATATAATCTGAGTCCATTAAATCCTTTATGTTCTCATATATAAAATTTGTACGTAACATTATTTTTTTGCATTTTCATTTTCATTTTAATTTCCATCAGAATTGATGATTTTATTTAACTTAAGAAAAAATACTTTCTTTAAGAAAGATAAGCACATTTAGTGTGATTGTTAATTCCAGGTATCAAATTAATTGGATAATGAAACACCTCATTCTTAGTGAGTTACATCATTACGAAATCTATAAGGTGTTTTCTGAAATGATTAATGAAGGAGAAAGATCTCCCTTAAATATGGGCCACATTGTCCCGTGGCGGGTTTCCTAGAATGGAAGGAAAAGGGAAGCTAGAAGAACACTGGTATCTTCTTGGTCTACCTAATAGTGAGACATTCTCTTTACAATGCCCTTCCCACATGAGACCAATACTTCAAACTATGTGCTTAAATAAATCCTTCCTTGCTTAAAATCCCCTTTGAGGTGACAGGTTATAGCAAAAGGAGGAAAGTGGGTGACAGTACACAGTGCCTGTTGTATCTCCACTTTGTTCAATCTTGACTACAACGGTTCATATTTGAAACAAGAGACCTTGAAACACTAAAAAAGAAACATTGATATCCCTTAGAGAAACTTTAAGGGTTACTGCCTAGGGCAAGGAGAGCTACAATAAGACTATTTTTTTCCTCTTTCTCAAATTATGCTTATTCTGACCTAGAATTCCACCTGCTCTATAAAAATGACACATTTTTCTTTCTGAGCAAATGAAAACGATCTGGGTCAGACTACACAAGGCTGACTTCAGTTGACAGCGGCAGTTTGTATTTGATATGATGTAGGTTTCACAGCATGGCTCTGTCTTTTGACTACTGGTCAAAATTAGTTGACTACATTTAAAATATGAAGTAGTAATTCAGCAAAAGCAGAACTTCCATTTACTATTCAAGCTTAAATGTTTCTTGTTTCTTTATACTGTTGATGTAATTTTCCTTTTCAATAAGTATGTATCATATTTCATTCAGTAAATGTGTCACAAAATGTTTTAGCAACAACTTTGCTATTGAGTCTATATGTACTATACCCTATTCTTACATTTCTAAGACTCAGTTTCTGTGAAAAATTTCTAATAGCTTCGTGATAGTTACTTCCTTTTTCTGATAGGCAATATTTAATATCTATCTATGTGGTATGTTTTTCTTTCTCAAACTGAGAAAAAATATAGATTTCTATGTTTGGCTTTGAAACAAATGTCCTCATTTTTAGGGATCATACATGGGATTATATGACCATTCTATATGTTCTGTATTTACAATATCTATAACATTGAAAGGTAACTAGACAAGAAAGGAGGCTTGATTAGCAATCAGGTGACTATTTAATGTTTAGACTTATTTTATCACAGTTTAAACCTATTAAAACATGCCTAATGTCAACAATTGATAGTTTCTCCCATTTTATATTGCATTGCCTAGATTATATCTCTATATAAATGTCTACTATTAAAACCCCAGACATTATAAGCATTTAATTATAAAACATATAAAGCATTCAGTTGTATTGTATCCTATTACCTACTCAGCAAATGGGCAAGACAATCTGAAGAAATATGGTGAGTGGAACTGTGGCCACAGTCCTTTGCAGCCTTAGCCACATTGCCTGTCAATATTGCTTATCATGCTACAGAATTTCTTAGTTCTCCAGCAGATAAAGGGTATGATGGAAATATTTGGAACAGTCTTGGAAATAGGAAACTTTATATATTTTTCGAATCAGTATGACTTAATGTGTTCACTTTACTTCCATCCTGTTGATTCTCGAGCCAATTCTGATCACAATTTTAGGCAATGATCCTAAGAACTTTGCTCTGATAGAGACTGAGATGCATCTCCACTGTCAAATCAATCAGTCCTTCCTTTAAACAAGTCCTCATCAAATCTGGGAGCAATCCTTCATGTATATGCCCACTTCTTTCTCTCTCAAAACATCCTTGCGCTCCATTAGATCCCTACTTTAGATGGTCCTCCATTCCTTAGCCATCTTCATACATTTTGAAATATCTTTTCAAATTATTTGCTCTCCAAGAGTAGAAAGGTGCAAGGACTCAATCATTACATGGCTTCTCTTATCTACTGGAACTCCCTAGATAGGATTTGCTTCCCCTAGAATATTCTTAGCTCAAAAGAAAAAATTCTATTTTGTAAGTTTATGATAATAATGCTGGAATTATGTCATAGATAACTTTATATTTCCCTTGAGGATACCTTGATTTTTTTTTTAATAAAAAGCACCAAACTAGGAACTGGAGAGATGTCTCAGAGGCTCAGCACACTTGTGAAGGACCGGAAATTTGGTTCCCAACATCAACATTCCACATCAGTTCACAGCCACCTGTAATGTCAGTCTCAGGGCATTGGATGCCCCGTCCTAGGCTCCACTGTAGCCAGACATATTTGCAGCACACAGACCTTCACACATGCAAGCATTCATACACATAAAATAAAAATGAATTTAAATACTAAATTAATGATCATAAATTGATAAACTTCTGAATTAATTCCTTGATAAATATTTAGTAGCTTTTTGTTCAGATTACCCTACAAACACTAATAAATTCAATATTTGAGAACTTCCTATGTTTTTTTTTATTTTAATCAAGTATATAGAGCCTATATCTAATACAAGCATGACAGTAGAGCATTTTAATGTATTGCTTTTCTAAACCGAGACTGATACATTTTTCAATATTTTCTTGTTTCTGATTTACTGCTAATTGAAGTATATTCTTTAAGAAATTCTCAAATTGTTTACCAGATAATTTTGTTTGCTTTTAGCTTACTTCCTTGTCATCTGCTGACCAGAACCATTCACGTGAGACAGATAAATTCCTAAGTCACTGCATTTTTCTGTGAAGATGTACAACAAATTACCAGGCACCAAAACTAAAGCAAATGTTAGGCATTCTGGGGAAATGAAGAAGGGCTAATGAAGCATTCACTTCTGTCTTGGATGCTGAACTTAGACTGGAAAGGCCATCCTACCTCCAGGAAGATCAAGAAAGTATCAGAGGTCTTACTCCCGGTTCTACAAAATGCACAACCCTAGTTACAGCTAGCTGTGTCTAGATTTCTCTGGGAGAGAGTGATACAGACCGAAGCTGCATGTCTCAGATTTCCTTTCACTTGTAGATAAGATCTTAAGAAAAACAGGAATCATGTCCAGATTTTCAAATTTTCTCTTCCTTTACTGCATTGTAAAAATGACACCTGTCATCTTAAGAGGATTGGCCATTGAAAGCAAAACCTGAAACTCAGGTTTTTCTCCATAGAATGCATGTACAATAGCCTATGCATTTCTCTGTTTTATTTTTCAGCCTCTCTTGGTCATTGAGCTAGGAATGATCTGTACCTTCCTTTATTTAACATTTATGGAAAGGAGATGAAAGGGCAAGAAATCCTTACACATTTATAACTAACACTAAACAGAACTTAGCAAAGCTGCATGCAGGTGAAATGTAGAATCCATTAGGTCGCTCTCTGCTTCAAATGATGAGAACATTAAAAAAAGAATAAAATGTTTTCCTACCTTGCACAATTCAAGAAAATACACTCTTGGCATTCAAGAAAGAGAAAATGAAGAAAGCAGAGCTATTTGTAAAGTATTCAGCTTGGCAAAATATGAATATCCAATTATTTCTATTCTGTGGGTCCACAGTAGATTGGAAGTAACTCAAGGGGGAAATGAGAGGGTTTGGATGTCTCTGTCTCCTCTACTTAGAAACCTCCCACAGAGGACTTGGAGCAAAGACAAATAAACATTCTTTCACAAATGCTTTTGGTCATTGTACTTCACTTTAAATAATTGTTTTCACTATAGAATAGATTACTCTTTATATTTTTAGAGGAGGTTTGTTATGACTGGATTTACAAAACACATCTTAAAGCATTTAATAAGAACGTTGAGGAATATAACCCCCTTCTTAAACTTATATAAACATCTACCCGCTAATTAGCACACATTTCTAATTAAGAGGAGCTTTTTTTAAAAAAAAAAAAAATTGAATGCCTAGAAGATGCCGTTATACCCCAGATGCTCCAAATGCAGATTCACAGCCTCCAGATAATGTAAAAGGAAAAAAGTTGAACCTAAACTAATTCAAACATCATTGAAATAATACAATATCAAGACAACTTTATACTTTGCCTGAAACCATTTCATTTACATGCAAAAGAAATCATTACTACGAAAGAAAACTCTACATCTACATGAAACATCCTCTTCCCAGCTAGAATATTAATTTTTCAATCTGTTCTTTCTCTACTATTTTTCCATTATTGAAATTATGTGTTCCATTAACATTCAGCTCTGTATAAACATATAGATGGCTTATGGGCATCCAGAAGAGGATGTTTAAAACCTTTGTTTAGTAAATGGTCATTAAGGAAATAGTCTAAATATAATACAGAGTAAAGTTAGTATTTCCTTTTGAATTTCATAAGTGATATACATCCCCATGCCATTTTCTCAGCCTTCTGATTTTTGAAAAGTTTGTATGACTTTCTGCTTCCATCTGGAACATTATCCAGGCTATTTATGCTATTTGGGACTATGCAGAATTTTGGTCTTGTAAAGAAAATAGAAAAAAGGAGAAGAGTGGTTGGGTTCTGACTTCATTCTCTGCACTAAGTAACTAAAGAACACTAGAAACTCTTCTTGAGTGCATTTTAAGTTCACCAAGTGTATTCATACATAGATATCTGAAAATAGCCCCAAACAAGCAATACTAAAGTACACAACTATAAATTTCAGATAGTATGCTGGGCATATCTTGAAATTTTATGCAGTTTTGATTATTATCAAGTTATGTTAGCAAACAACAGTACAATAATTTAAAAGAGAGAAGAGGTCTATAAAGAGAAATAGAGAAGGGAGACAGAAAAAGGGAGAGAGGAAATGATAAGGAGGATAAGGAGAGAGCGAGACAGAGACACAGAGGCACTGAAAGACATTATTCTGTAGATAATTATGTAGATTTTTGTTTTTCCTATAATTTCAAAATGCCAGAGAAGTAAGTAAGCCTCATGTCAACTGCTGAAATAGAAATGATAGAAATCTCTGTAAGTATAGTTCCTCATTTAGGATACCTAAAATAATAGATCAACATACTTCGACTCAAAAAGAGGGCAAATCAAAGCTCTTGCTTTCATCAATGCTCCTCTTTAACATAATTAACACACAAATGTTTATCACTGTTTTAAAACAATCTTAAGTAATGAAAATTTAAGTAATGAAGATTTGGCAGCTTTTGTGATTTTTAATAGCCAAATTTGTAAGAGTCAAACAAAATGGTCTGTTAGAAAAGCACATACTTTACAGTTAGAATATTTGAAGGCAGTGTAATTTCTGCAATTTTAATGTTTTCCATTTGATTTTTTCACTAATGATTACTAACTTGAATAATAAGATAGGATGATGTCATGTATCCTATATAGCTAAATAGATCTTACATTACATCAACTATATGTTTGATCACATATTACTTATTTCCCATTTGGAGTGGAATAAAATAAGAGCACCCATCTTTCAGTTGTGGATTGATGGTTCAATGATACTAAAGAATGCTGTCCCACAATGCATGGGGTGATAACTATTGATCAGGAAGTTTAACAATAATTAGCAGTTATGTGACCAATGTAAGAAGTCAAATGTGTAAAGCATACCCCCAAATCTATAAAATATCAAAACGTACTTTTGTACATGCATTTAGTGTATGGTTAATGTGTTTAAGGATGTATATCTTAAGTGTCTACCCACTTAATGGACTGAGCATATATTACTCCTATAATTTTCAATTACACCAAAGAGAAGAATTATCACTTCAAAATACAAGGATAAACATATGATTGGGAGGGCTTTAATCATTGTGAAGATAAAATCCACCTTTTTTCAGTTTTAAAAGAGAGGTGTATAGAAAACTTGCTAAAGCAAGCATTATTGTTAAAATATGAATTTAATTATCTCAGTACAATCAAAACCCCAGTAAATTTTATTTATGAGGGAATTTCCATTATAATTCACTATATGTGAACAGTTTCTTTTAAAAAATAGGAAAAGTCCCTTGCAATTTACTGATTTTCTAATATTCTGCAATTACACAGTTATACGATTGCTGATTTCCAGTTGGCAGTACAATTCAGAATAATTGTTATATATCAGCATCTTGCAGTTAACTTACAGGTATGGAAATCTGCTCATTTCTCTGAACACATACAGGGTGCTGCTAGATCCTGATTATATATTTAAGAGCCTTCTAATTTAATGAGTTCAGAGTCAGTGATAGTACAAGCCGTTATTTTCCTTGAGAAAGTAAAATAGATGACCTTCAAGTTGGGTTCATGTGGAGAAACACATTTCAAATTATTGATAATTTGTAAATTAATGTCAGAATGATTTAAATACAAAATAAACAGATTTTATACTTGAATGTAATTTCCCAGATAATGCCTTGCTCCATTCACATGCATGTATGCACTTCCTCAAAACACACTCATTCTTCTCAGCTGAGATGGTTGCAGTTATAGCATCGGGCAGATATGAAGCATTCAACAGGAAAGCCTGAGCCTTTGACTACAAAACCTCCGTGCCTGTCTGCACTTTCTCTTCTATTTGTTTTCTTCTGAAGAAAGAGTGACCGAGGCCATCTTTTCGTCTCCAGAGGTAGTGCTACACATTTGCTTAGTCTCTATTCCTGCAGCTTTTCCATAGGTGTTCACGATGCACATCCATTCTGCTTTACACTGTGAAACCTTTTGTTTCCAAAAGCACATTTAAATATCACCTATCTTCAGATGTCTTTTTCCTAATAATGTTCTCTCTGTAACCACTTCTTTCTCTTTTTCTTCACACTCAAATTTATCAGAATATATAACAATTGATTTTTTATTTCTATATTTCTTAACTTCTCTTCCATGTCTACATAAGGAAAAATGCTGTATTATCTTACTATATTTTTCCTCTAACACCTTGTGAAGACATCAAATCACTGTAGAGTCAATATATTTAAACTAAGCTCAGAAGGATTAACTCACTTCTCCCAAATGTGCAGCATCTTAGAGAATGCTACTCCATCCATGCAGACACCCAGAATTTCTCTTAATCCTTTCAAGTCCTGCTGACAGCTAAATTTGGCATTAAGCTTAAGTTGTAAATTCTAGTTCTAGTTCTGCCTAGTCTTTCCATCATCTATATTCCAGGCTTGCCAGATCCATGCTTACTCATCTGCAATGTGCCTGTCTACCTAGACTGTTAACACTAAACGATTAGATGGTGAGGACCAGTGTCGTATTTAGAATGCTGGTTTTCTGTGCTGTTTGCAGTCTAATTTCCACATTTCCTCTATTAACCTTATTATGCTTTTATTTTGTGTCTTTTCCCCTTACTTGCCAACCCCACTCCCATTCTCAACTCCAATGGCCCTTTGCTCTAATTCAAATCATCACATATTATCTATAATATTGCATGACCCCTATCTCCTTGCTTATACATTCAATTGGCAATCACTGGTAAATCCAAATTTCTAAGGTCCATGTCTGTATTTAAATAATCATAACCTGGATGAATAAAACATATTACTTAGGAGAATCATTTTTTTTTTGTGAGTAAGCCTGCCTCTCTATTAGATTTAGCAATGCACAATAGTGCAGTTGTGCTTTTAGTACAGGGTGTCTTTCTGGGTGAGTTCAGTGGATTTTTCTCTGGATGAATTCAATGAATATACATAACTATATCTTCCATTCCGCTCTACATTGTTAAACTTAGTTAACAATTCAGGATAAACTTACAAACTTACCCATTTTCTCTTCATCAAGTCCACCATTACTTTTCCTGTATCTTTACCTCTTGTCTATGAATTTCTTCAAGTTGACGTGAATGTATTATCCCCGATCTCCTCAGTAAATTCCCTACTTTGAAGTGAGCATTGCTCTCCGTTAGTTTCCTAACCAAGGTTTCAACTGAGGTTGTGATATCTTGAAATAAGAAATTCCTTTCCTCCTAACAATTCCTATCAGTCTTCATATGCATTACTGTGCTAATCAATTTAAACATTCACATAGACACATACACACAAACATGCACACACACAGACACTCACACACATAGCACTTTATCTCTTGATTTTCTGTCCTGTGCCGCATAGGGCATGTATGCTGAGAAGTTTTTGCAATACAAATGATCTCAATTTGTGTCTTCTCTCCTTAACATGTCTTAATAGTAACTCCATCATTTTAAAAATTACTTATTTTAATTTTTTATAATTTCAAATATCTCAAATATGATGGTCAACATCTATTTTCAAGTCATTAAATTTTTTTCTCATTCTCCATCCAAAAATATGTTAATTTGTTCTCTGCTTCCAAGGCTTCATCCTTACATGTTTTATTCCTCGATTAATCATATTCATCTCATCTCCTTTGATATACTATATATATATATATATATTTTTTGGTTTTTCGAGACAGGGTTTCTCTGAAGCTTTTTTAGAGCCTGTCCTGGAACTAGCTCTTGTAGACCAGGCTGGCCTCAAACTCACAGAGATCTGCCTGCCTCTGCCTCCCGAGTGCTGGGATTAAATAGTCTCCAATGAACTCCATATCACTGTAGATATTAAGATAATACTAATTTTGAGAGACAATAAGCAAAATAGAAGGGTATAAAAGACCCAGTCATTTTCTTTGTAAAATAGACCTTACATGAGAAGCAGTTTTGTTGAGAGGAAGAAGTGTGTGCTTTGAGTTGGATGTCCAAACTCCAATTCTTATTCTACTGCTGGTTTTTATTTTTATTAAATTATTTTTTAAAAAACTATCTTTTCTCATTTTAAGTATCAATACCAGTTCCCATGCCCTAACCTCCTCCTATTTCCTCTGCCTTCCCCAACCCCATCCTCATCCACTCCTGAGAGACGGTAAGGCATCCCATTGGAAGTCAACAAAGTCTACATTATTACTTTGAGGCAGGACTAAGGCCCTTCCTCTGTATCTAGGTTGAGCAAGATATTCCTCCAAAGAGAATGGGTTCTAAAAAGCCAGTGTGAGTTGTAGGGATGAATCCTGGTCTCACTGCCAGAGGCACCACCAGTCATTCAACTGTGACCCACATTCAGAGGGCCTAGTTTGGTCATGCTGGTTCACCCTCTCCCCTGCTGTCAGGCCAGAGTAGGTGAGTACCCATTAATTCAGGTAAGCTGTTTAAGTGGGTATCCCCACCATGGTCTTTTCTTCTAGCTCCTCTCTCTCTTCCACTGGACTTCGGGAGTTCAGTCGAGTGCTCTTCTGTGGATCTCTACATTTGTTTCCATCAGTTGCTGGATGAAGGTACTATAATTGAGAGTCATCAATCTGATTACAGGGCAAGTCCAGTTCAGGTACCTCATCCACACTTGCTTAGGGTCTTAACTGGTGCCATTCTTGTGGATTTCTGGGAAATTCTCTAGTGCCAGGTTTCTTACTAACCCCATAATGGCCCCCACAATCAAGATATCTCTTTCCTTGCTCTCCCTCTCTGTCCTTGCCCCATCTCACCTATCCTGGTCCCTCAAGTTCTCCTATCCCCTCCTTTATCTTGTTCCCTCATTTATAAAATTGTAGTGGTAGTAGAGATAACTATTAGTAAATACGTGATCTGTAAATTAATATTAATTTATTATACCTAAGGCATGTTTTGGGAATGATTACAGAATATGCACACAAAATCTGTGTTAAATACCAAGAAACTTTTGAAACAACAACAACAAAAAAAACCCCAGCACATTTCTGGAAAAAAAAGTCTTTTGTTTTTTTGTTTTTTCTTCCATTGGTTCTTTTTTCCCCTGGTGTCAAATTTACTGTGGGATTGGTACCTAGGGTTTTAAGTCTAGTATTTGTATCTAGAAGATCAATAAAGATGTAACTTCGAAAAATTTTATTTGCTTATTAAAACACAAAGGATTATTTACCCAACAAGTAAACTTTGTATCGTAAAAGGTCTTGTCATTTTATTTCTACTCTGCTGAAAGTATCTGTAATTATTTTACAAATGACTCAAGCATATGGAATGCAAAATTCTGAGCGCAGAAGAGAGTGCCATAAAATGTCAATGACTACCAGTTCTTAGAGCCTTGAAGAGGTGGGTTTCTTTCCTTACTCCCATTCTTTATGCTGAGAAACTATGAAATCAAACCACTTTGTGCTGGAGTGTGGCTAGTAGCTGGGAATAAAATCACTTTGTGGGAATTTCATAGGTAAATCAAACTGTTCTCTGTTAATTAGCTCCTGCTTACATACATAATATGTAAAAATAAGTGTATGTTTATAAAGGAATGATTAGTTAGGGAATGTGCTGAGGTAATAAGAAATAAAAGCATGAGGAGAGCAATTTACTCTAATATCTGCACATCATTTGATGTAACCACATCACAGAGGGGGGTTCCAGCTAATTAGATTCCTTCAGTTAAATGGGAAATATGAAAAAAGATACTTTCTTTGGATTTAATACATTGCAAGTCTAATTATATGAGAAAATAACTGAGTCCTTTATTACCATGAAGCAGATGTAAAGACAGAAACTCTGACCTATGAGTAACAAATATTTCTATTTAATTATTGATTATAGGATACCAAAATTGAGGAACACTTCATGATTAATATTTGTAATAAATATAATTATATGAAGATATATATAAAGTGTAATTCTAACTATGAGCAGTTTTTTATTTTTAATGTTATATATGTAGACCCAAGATATCATATGTTAGTTTTCTTGTAAAATTTTATGAAAGTTTGCTTCACAGACAAATATATAGGGATATGTAATGGGCCCAGGGAAACAGATGTTTTCTCTTGGATCCATTTGACTCATCCCATCTATAACCTACTGTAGCTGATGAAAGAAAGAGTCTTATGTGAAAAAAGCTTTTCCCTACTATTACTGTTGTGGATAAAACTATTAGACTAAGTCTTAAATTATGGCTTCATGATGATCAGTCTAGAGCTGTACATTTCAATATGTATGCATATCTATGCATAGATCACAATTTAAACAACTTGAATATTTTTACTAACACAATGTACCCCAAAATTAGTATTTTCACATGGCTAAATTATTAATGGCATTTTCACCACCCAATTTTCATAGTGTCCCCTTAGAAGTAGGGTGCATCAGAGACAACACGGCTTTTATATTTTAATTACTTTTGAAGTACTCACTGAGCACATGTGGCAATGGGCACTCTGTGGGACAATGAAGGTCACCAACAACCGTAAGGAAGACTTGCAAGTCTGATAAAGGCTAATGGAAAAGTTAGACACTTAAACTGAGGACTAACCTGCTAGGACAGAGGCAAACTTGGCTCTAGGAACTATCAGGAGATTACAAATGCAGGACCTCAGAAGAGGAAGAATATAATGTCCAGGATTGCAGACTCTGCCACAATATATACCTTCTGTTATTTGCACAACCAAATACTAGCCCTTGTGTATATGTGAAAGGACTTTCTGATGAAATATCATTTTCACATCCATCCTATAGGGAGACAATGTGTGTGGACTTGAACTAGTCACATGAGCATTGGAATCTGAGTTCACAAAATAAGATAAGCGTCCATGAACTGGAATTGCATGCAACAAAGCCTGGCCCAACCTTTACTATGCTGCTTTGGAAAAGTAGCTTTCACTCTAGCCGAACATTTTTTGTAAATCTGAAATGGTGGTGTCCCATAATAATTCATTTGTATTGGGAAAATATATCTCAGAAATATCTTAAGAATCTTATCATCTCCAAGAAAATAGATTTATAATCCCTTAAAGTTCAAAGAGCTCAGAACTAAATGAACCTCAGTAGATTTGGAAAGAAACTGCAAATTTTAGCTACAAAATCAGATGTCATCAGCCCAGTGACTACCCAGGTATCAGAACCATCCTGGACATGTCTGCACTTTCCCTACAGAATTTTATGTTAAGCTGCTGAGCTGTGGTAATGTACCCAGGAGCAGGATTCGTATAGTTAATTAGGGACTTCTTTAGTCTCCCTAATCATAAGTCTTAGTTGTCTATCCATTACTATTTTAGTCATTAAATACATAATCCTAGTCTGTGTTATTATAAATTTTATAATAGGTCTGAAAACCACATTATGACAGCAAAGATGTTAATTCACTAATGTCATTACACTAGCAAAATTTACTTTAGTATCTGTGCTGTTACACAATTATTTTACTTTTTCTGTACAGATCTGGAGTAATCCTTTACACATAATAAACCCAAATTTAAGAAATGAGGACAAGAGGAGGGTAGAAAATCAAAGATGTGCATTACATATATTGCAGTCATTGTAGATAAAACTAAAATCCACCTAATTAATTTTATGTGGGCAATGATAAAATAGTATATTAATATATGATATAATAAGTATATTAAGAATTTGCCTCAATACTCAGTAGTTTATTAGTAATTGCTTTTTGTCACTTAAATAAGGGCCAAGTATTTATGGTCATTTTTTGGTGGTCAATTTTACATATATTCTTTTTTACCTATTAATGCTCATTTTATTACATATTTAAGTCTTAGTCTTCTGAAAAGGTAAGTTCTCTTTATTAAGAATTGTCTTCCTTATCCTGTCACATTTATTATTTTCTACTTCTGTGAAAGTCTATCAAGGCCTTGCTGGCTATTATAGAGCTTTCAGTCACTTGATGATAATTTACATTGATCTTACTTGGAATAGTAATTGTCACAAACTAAAAACTGTAGGATATACTAATGGTGATGATAAAGTGATTAGTCTCATGTGATTCATAGAATTTAAACCGTCTTGGCTTATCATTGCAGGACCACTGAAATCATACACAATAGTCTCTAGGATTCAGGACTTGAACATTTTCCATTCTTTTGCTTTTGCTTTCTGCAATTGAAATCAGATCACCAACAACAGGTGAGGAGATATCTGTGAGATACAAAGCAGTTCTGGCATCTTTCTGAGTTAGAAATAAATGAGTATAAATCATGACCATTTCTTTACCATAAAAAGATAATTTTGGCTGAGTAAGAGTTGAATATTTTGAATGTTTCCTCTACCCATCATAATATTTTGATCCTTGCTATTATACTAAACATTTTATCAATTTAATATATTTAGACTTTCTGCTTTTGTCCCAAAGACAATGGCCTAAAGAACCTTTGTGTCTGACGTTCAGTAGTGAATATGGATTAGTTAGTAACATTTTTTTTATGCTTGCTAATCTTGAAAATAATGTCTGGAAAACTTTGATATTGTGGTATGAACATTTTGATATCAATATGAAAACCACTTGAGCATCCTGAAGATGCTTAAATTCTTTTTTTTTTAAGTAGCCTCTTCAGCTACATGAGCAACTGTAAAGAAGTGAGCAGAGAAACTTTGAGAACTCTTGCTAATTCTGCGACTGTTTTGACATTTCAAAGGTTCTAGGAAGCATGGTGCGAATCACAGGAAAGGAATAGTGCCACACCCTTCCCTTCATCTCTTGCACTTGCTTATTTGAGAAGAGAATGTAACATACAGAATGCAATGGAATGCAGATAGCCTTCTAATAAAAAGGCTATGCACTTTTATTTATTGTATTTAGGCACCATAATTATAACTACCGCTCTCAGAGGTCACTGTTTATAGGTGATTTGCAGCATGTGATCTGTACATAAATTCTGAACTCGCTTCCTTGGGAGAAAACAAAGAAATTCAAGGTGTCATATGTAAGTGGTACCCAGACTATAATGCCATGTCTTTCATCTCTATCACACACAGGTCAGTTTGACAAAGCGTAAACTGTTATGTGACCTTCTGGGCAAAACTCACTGTACCATAAAGTAAAAGTGTGACTATGGCCATGAAAATTGGAAATGTTTCAAATAGTTATAGTTCTACACTATAGACTTAAAGAAAATAAGTTCAGTTATTGTACTACCTATTGCAAGATATATAAAATAAATTAATTAGAACAAAGAGCCAGGCCAGATAGGAATACAGGAATAGGTAATCTAGTATGTATTTTTATATCTATTTTAATATTTTTATCCAACAAAGTAAAATGAATTTATAGTCAGTTTACATTTTGCTAACTAACATGGAGAAATTCATCAACAATAGAGTTAATTATTTGACAAAGTTAATTATTTGACAAAGAATCCAAGATAGAATAAAATCTCATATTTTTATATCAGGAAGGAATCTATATGAAAGTAGCCTTTGTGCTAGCTAAGACAAATATCACAGACAAAAATAAAGAGTCTTGAAAAACATAACTCTCCATGGTGTTATTGGGAGGAAACTGAAATAATGGTGGTGGAAAATTTGGAAAAAGGTTGCTCAAAGTAAATGTCATATTCAGGTATTAGTTAGATTAGATAATGCGAATGAGAGAGAGAATAAATAATTGCTGGTTTTATTTTCCTTTTAAGTAGGATATTCTATGATACAAATCAGAGTCTTTAGTTCGTTTTTAGCATATCCCACCAATCTTCCTGGAAGAGACTCCAGCAATGGCTTGTAAGGTAAATGGAGTGTGGAAACCAATTGACAAATTGCAGGTTTTGGGGAAAAAATGACACTGCTTTGAAAATGAAAGTCAATCAAGATCAGAAGCATTTTACCTGCTCTCAGTTAAATCTCCAGCCCTCCTTTCCCTGCAGGGTTAGGAAACAGAACACAGAAACAAAAACAGCGGGGCAGTGGGCAGTACTACCTCTCAATATTTTGAAGAAACAATGTTGGCATGCTCAATGTAATTTTCTGTGACAAAACAAAACAAAGCAAAACTAAGTATTTGGATGCTCTACCAATTAAAAGGTGGATTGGGAAGCTGAAAATATTCACTTTCCACTGTCCTATTTCTGGTCTTCCCACTATGAAATATTTGCTTTACTCAATCAAGATGGACGTTTCTAAAACTATCAATGACTGTAAAAGATGGAAAAGGTGCAGAGATCTTAGTGATAGATAACCTGCTTCAGGAATGCACATTCATCTCATCATAGAAATGTGGGACCTGAGGGGGAATCTGACTACTCCAAGTTTTCATCCAATGTAAGTCAAATACTCCAAAGAATTAAAGTAAATGTTTATGGACATTCTAAACTATCATATATGCAACCCCTAACAGGTCACATAACTCTGACAACTCAACACAATTGAAAAATATGATTACATTGTTTCAAAGTTATAAAACAGATGTGGATGGAGTAAATACATCCAGAGTTTCAGATAAGAAATAATTAGCTGGTAACCAATTACCTATTGAAATCATGGCCCTGAGTGATAATCTGACGTAGAAAGTAAATGATTAATATCTGAGAAATTTTAATATGTTGATTCTGTATTCACTAACTTATTGGATTAAAATACAAATAGGTCAACATATAATACAATTGTTCTGAGTTGATGGCAATATTTCAGCCACAGCTACAAGTGCAGTCAGTGACTGTTTAGTCCAGGATGGTACCTATGTGTTGTCTCATAGAATCCTCAAACTAATTTTATAATATAGTCCAATTTCATGGAAAAGAAATAAGATAGAAGCCATATTGAAGCCATGTGTTCACATTGAAGAACTGTGCTCTATACCTGGTTAGCAGAGTTACAAGAGACTTCTCGCAGGAATGATATACTGCATTACTATCTCTAGCCTTGTGTATCTACTGACAACACGGATAATTATTTATATTAGTCTGAAATTATTAACTATCTCATCGAAATCCAGGCATCCTTTAAGATTGAAAATTTAACTGTTTTGTTTAAATTAGTAAATTATTAAATCTATAATTAGACACATTATGATTTTGACATCAGTTAAAATCATTTGCAACTACAAGTGAACTGTTACTCTACATCTGTTCCCCATGACCAAATGTCCTTTCCCTGATTCTCAAGGCAAAATGACAGAAATAGCCCCCTTCTCTCAAGAAAGCCATCAAGAAAACATCAGTAATGAGACTTCTCTCTTTCCCCCGAGAAGCAGGAATTCACATTCCTGATATTGGAGAATCCTGGTTATGCAAAAAATAGTGATTAATGTTATATAGAAAAGTATAAAACAAATGAGTGGTTTCTATGAGCTAGGCACTGTTACTAAGTAAACATACAGTCCTCAGAGCATTTTAAAAACTACATAAATGTTGCCACTGTGCACATGAAACTGTGCCCCTCAGATAACGTAAGGACCTTCAAGTCACACATCTAAAAATGATTAGAGCTTGATTTTAAATCTGAAAATCTGATTTCAAAGACAAAATACTTTAACCGCCATGTGGTAAAATATTAGATTAAGTTAAAAGTAAAATCATCCAACTAAATGGAAAATCATTCTCAAATGATAGTTCTGGGACCCAGTCAGTATCTGAAGAAGAAATGCTAGTTTAGAACATGACGAGAATCCAAGATAACTCTTGAAAGACAAAGTCAGACTTGGATTTCTGTCTTAACTCCCATGCATTGCTTCTTTTTCCCTTTTCTTAGTTTCGTTAAGGCTCTCAAAGTTCTCAGCTGTGTTAAGACAACTACATTACCTAGCTTTACCAGCCCAAGTATCAGTGTGCCACTGTTGTACAAGCCATGCTGCTCTAAACACCTAATTTACTTTAGGATTGTCATCACTACTTATTAACAGACAACACATGAAGATGACACATCAATTATTCAACCGCTTTAAATCTTAGAAGCAATTAAAGGCGAATGAATGGAAACGCTGTGAATGGATTCGATGACATTGATGGATCTTATGCATGTAATATTTAGTGAAAGTAGCCAGATGCATAGAACAAGACTATATTAAGACTGAATAAGATGGAAACACTAGACAAACTGTCTTAGGTGTTAGAATTTAGGATAATGGCAAGCAAGCCCTGATAAATGCAGCCCCTGAAATCTATTGCTATTGTGATGCTTCTTATCTGATGATTATGCTTTACAAATGCTTCATTATCATATGATAACAAAAACTTTTTATTAAAAGCAATACTTCATCTAAAATTCTCATTGTTTTTAACTTTGCTGTAGTATTTGCAAAACGATCAAATGTATTTGTTTCTGAAAACTAATAGTATTTCTATGTAAAGTTGCAAAGCACTACTTTCCTAGTTAAAATGTTTCACAAAGTATTTTAAAATCATGTTTATTTATGTATAAGCAATAAACCACAGATTTATATAATTTATAAAAAAAATCTATAAGGCATGGTTTGTGTTAAGCACTTTTATTTGTACAACCAATAAAAATGTAGATTGACTCATCATCTGCAAAAGTCTGTCTTACTATTCTACAGTGAACTTTACCCCTAAAATTCCAGCTTTTGGCAACTCTCACTGAATTTCTGTCCTGTAGTTTTATCCTTTCCAGAGGTTGATATAAAAAAGAAATCAAACAATATGTATTTCTGACAGTCTGGCTTCTTTCATTCAGCATAGTGAGTTAGAGATCCATCCACTGTGTGTAGCATCAATTTCTTCCTTTTTATTACTCAGGCATATTGCAGTGCACGGGTACACCACAGCAGGGTAGCCTCGCTTGCTTTCAGTTTTTGTTGATTATGATTAAACGACTGCAAATATTTGTGCTCAGTAATTTGTGTAAACATGAATAATATATTATGTTATAATTCCAATATATGGTTTAACATGCACAAAATATTTTCCAAATTTCATTGATTCTATGATAATTTTTCCATCTGGAAATATATACCAGTTCAAAATAATACAAAATCGGAAATTAAATTCAAATTATATAACAAACATTTTATGAGTATCAATTAATATTTTCAAATTTCTCCTTTATGAATTTTGAGTTTTTAAATTACATCAAAGATTAAGAATATTCTTTTGAAGTTATAAGATTATTTTGAAGTGTATAAAATTTAAGTCAATGCCATTACTACTTAAAACTCTGATATCCTAATGAATGAAGGTAACATGAAGAAATGATTTTAGAAACATTTTCCATTCTGTTGTAACTCTCATTTAATGGATTTAAACTATAGTCCAATTGGTTAGTATTTTTGCCGGTGGTAACAAGGAAAGAATTTGAGTGATAAAGTGGAAACGTGGTTGATGTTACCTAGCATGTTGTGGTAAAGTGGAATGGCCCGTCCATGGGTAGTAAATGCAGTCATGACTAGTGGGACCGTTACACCTGCAAGCAATTACAGAACAGAAAACATCACTCTCCATCCACAATGGCATGCACACACATGCACCAGTGCTCACGCATGGAGCCTTGGAGGAAGAACATGGGAAGCAAGCACACCAAGTACCTATCCATCAGGCCGATGCAATCTTCAATACTTGAGCCTATGCACCTGCAGAGATTAAAATTTCAAAGAAATACAAGGAAAGAGAAATCAGTCATTAAACAGATAAAACCAAAAATAGCTGAAATAAATACTAAATGTACCAAATTCTTAATTTTAATATTTGGCAGCTTTTGGAACAGCGTAATTTTAGAGACTGAGAGAAAAATTATTTCTTGGTGAAAACACAGAAGTAAATTGAAATTATGACTTAATTAAAATACCTTCTCAGAACAGTGCCAGAAACATGGAGATAACAATGAGAATTTTACCTGCTTCTGTGGATAATGCCCATAAACATCAGTCATTTCTGATCCATTTGCATCGTTCATCATTATACATAGCTAGATTAATTACTCGATAGTTCAATGACTATGAATGTTTTCATGTACGTCATTTCTCTTAAAACACCGTTAAGTTTAAGGAAAAACCAAAATCAATGAAGGCAATGAACAATTGACTGTAGTATACTAGCCTTACGCTTGATGTTCAATAAAAATGGATATTGGCAGAAAATATGTTAATATATTTTAATGTAATTCCCATTGATATTTTACATAATCAGATTATTTCAATCCTTGGTTATGAACTTCTTTATTTTTATCATTAAACATGCATTTATTTAAAACTCAAATGAACTGACTTGGCCCTCACTGTAGTACATCTTCATGATTACTTTTAAATAGCAAAAACATGACCTGTAAACAGAAAATTTTATTTTTCAAGACAGGGTTTCTTTGTTGCTATAGAGCCTGTCCTGGAACTAGCTTATATAGACCATGCTGGCCTCGATCTCAGAGATTCACCCACCTCTGCCTCTCGAGTGCTGGAATTAAGGGCATGGGCACCATTTCCCTGCTAAAGAGAAACTTAAAAAAAAAACTCACAATATTGAACTCAAACAAAAGCAAATAAAAACCCTGTAGTAAATGAATAAACTTACAAAGAGGTAGCCGAGGAATCTATGAAGACAAAATTTGACAAATGTATTTAAATACACAGAATTTTCATATATAGTCCTTAGAGTTTCATTTTGAGCCATTATGGAAATGCTTTTTCTATTTTCCAATGAATTTAAGTTAAATTTGTTTCTTATTTTCTTTTCTTCCTTTCAAAGAAACACAGCTTCTGGGGGTCTGAGTTATAGGAGTGCCTAACTTGGGTGGGAATAGAGAGTATACATGTTTTTCAAACTCCAAGGTTTAACAACAGGAAAAAGAGCCTTAGGCACCTGGAGATGTGGATAGACCATCTGCAGTTTCTGGAACGCACCCAAGATGCTAGTGAGAGCATAGATATATGTATGGTACATATCCGAACATATAATGTGAAGGAGGAATACCAGGACATCCCGTTTTAGAAGGTCATGGTCACCATTCTGAGAGAGTCAGCAATGTGTTGTCTGAAATGTCGAGAGTGATGACTAGTGTGATTCTGAGTGTTGGGGCAAAATAAGAGCAAAGCAAAGCTCGGGAGCATTCTAAACTCTGAACAAAAGTTCCAAGTAGAGAGAGCACAATGGCAGGCACACAGAGAGGAAAAGAGATTGGAAGAACCTTATGTAACATGAAGTGGCCAGGCCTGCTTGTTTGTTGGGGTTTTTGTCCTGCCCAGTACCTCACAGCCGACAATCCCCAAAGAAATAACACAGAGATCTCTATAAGTTATAAAGCTGATTGGCCCAGTAGCTCTAGCCCCTCATTGGCTAACTCTCATATCGTGACTTACCCATTTTTTCTGATCTATGTTAGCCATGTGGCTCAGTATCTTTTTTCAGTGAGGCAGATCACATCCTGCTGCTTCAGAGATCTGGGCAGGAGAGGGAGAAATCAACTTCCTCCTTCCCAGAGTTCTCCTATTTTCATTGTATCATTTCTATTTCCTGTCTGCTTTTCCCACCTTTACCTCCTGCCTGGCCAATCAGCGTTTTTTAAACAATTAAAACATGATTGACAGAATACAGGCAATTCTCCCGCACCAACCTTAAGAGCCAGCTTGGTGGGCTTTAACTTAGCAGATAATAATGGAAAGTCACGTGCTGTTTGAAAAAAACCATGTTGTCTGTAGATTTTCTCTTCAGAGGGATGAATGAAAAATGTGGTAAACATACACAATGAGATTGTTCTCAATCACAGGGAACAAAGTTACATAATTTGCAGGAAAATCTGTGCAACTGGAGATCAACTTATGAAACAATTAAGCCAACCTCATAAAAAATCAATATTGCATTTTTCTCTCATTTGTGGTCCCTAGATCGTAAACAGCAATATAAAAATTATATACATATACAGGACATGAAGGAAGTGAATCTACCTGGGGAACAAAGAGAATTAACAAGATGGGGAGGAGGATGAAAGAAGAGGCTAGAGGAATAAGAACAGAGGTTTTCAGTGTACAACATACACTTGTATGAAAGGTTAAAAACATGCAAATTTGAAAGCCTTCCCGAAAAGAAACAAAAAAAGAAGGAAACCATTATATTGCTAAAATTATATCTAAAATCCCTTTGTCATGTGGAGACTAGTATATAGGAGCCAGCCAGGATATTATGGAGTGGAGAATACTAAATTAGGATTAAGAGAAAAGAAACATGTGTGAAGAAAAGTCTGAGATTAAAATGTGTTTATATACTGACAGTTAAAGGAACAAGCAAAGACCAAGAAGAATATAGGTCAATGAATGTGAAACAGCTTTTTCAAAGTATAAATCATCATATATTTAAAGATACCATTGTATTTTAGGTTCTTCATAGATATTATATATAAGCAGCTAATTGGAACAAAAATTCATATTGATTGAGCAAGATTAAAAAGTAAGATAAACATCAAATTTTGAGGAAAAATAGTAAGGGGCAAAAACTAAGATCAGAAATAAAACCATGCAAATACTAATGTTCCAAAGCATAATATTTACAGAAATTCATAACATTAGACATACTCTAAAACCATCTCTAGAATTCAGGATGGTGGGAGAAGTTTAACTTATGTTTGCTGATACTGATAAGTAAGTGCCTTTTCCTACCTACATGACGAATACAATTCAGACGTTTTGTGAAAATATCCAATTTTTGAAATGAAATTGAAGGATATTTTCAATTTTATCTATATAAAGGCTACAGATTTAGTTCCGCAAGCAGATTTTATTTCTATCATTCTATCTATGGGTTTTTTCATTATTTAAACTTGAGAACTAGAAAAAGAAAATTGATAAAAGAAACTAAGTTACTTGTCAAAATTAACAATAACAAAACTTTAAGATTTTAAAAATATCACTCAATGAGAGAAGCATTGCAATCCATGTCTACAATGCAAGTTTGGATTAAAATAAAAGGAAATGAAGTAGATATTAATTTATCATAGAAATAAGTGATATCACTGTAGAAAACAATGTCTGTGGTCATTATGCATTATGTAATAAATTTAGTTTTGTTTCTTTAAACCACAAAGATTACTTATTATAAATACAAATATTATTGTTGTACTTCAATTTCATTCTTTGTTTTCTTGTTCTGCTTTTGGTGTTTGTTTGTTTTTGAGACTGAATGTTATCTGGAGTGCTGGCTTGCATACTTACTCATTATGTAGGCCAGGCTGGCCTCAAAGCTATAGAAATTTTCTTCCTTCTATTTCCCAATGATTAAAGTTGTATGCCAAGATGACCAAACTTCACTTTTTAATTTTTTTTTATTATTTTCTGTTCCAACTCATCATTTCAATACACCATAAAAAGGTATTGTTTCGTATATAAATTCAATAACATAACTGTGAATCCTTATAGATCAATGAATGTTTTAATTCTGAAAATGACTTTTGATTAAAAAAAATAGGTCTCCTAGGTGCGTTTAATTTGTCAACTTGACACACAGACTAGATCATCTGAGAGGAAGTCTTGATGGAGGAATTGCCTAGATAAGATTGGCCTGTGGGCATATCAAAAGGGTATTATTTTGATTATCAATTGATGCACACGGACTCATCTCATTATGGGGCGCCTACCATAGGCAGGTAGTCCTGAGCTGTGTATGAATGCTAATTAAGCAATGGGTTTCTGACCAACCTGCAAGCAGTGGTCCTCCATTCTTTATGTTTCAAATACCATCTTGAGTTTCTGTTCTTGCCTCCCCCTATGATGGACGGTGACCTAGAAGTACAAGCTGAAATAAACTTTTTCCTACTCCTAGCTGCTTTTGGTGATGATATTTGGATCAGTAACTGAAAGAGAACAACTTGATTAGCATGCGTCCTACAGAAGAAGCTAAAGAATGACTGAAGTAAGAACATGTTGATAAAATGTGGCCTCTAGCCAAGGCAAAAAGAGACCAATTTTTTCTTTTCTACCTTTTCTTTCTGTCTTTCTTTCTTTCTTTCTTTCTTTCTTTCCTTCCTTCCTTCCTTCCTTCTTTCCTTCCTTCCTTCCTTCCTTCCCCTTTTCTTTCTGTCTTCTAAGAATATCAGTGAGAGGTTTCTCATCAGGACTAAATAATCCACCTTTTAAAAAGTACTAGAGGGACTTATAGAGTCAATTTGTTGAATGCAGTTTTAGAGTAGTAAAAATACATTTCAGGTATAAGATACATAATTTTATTTTTAGGGAAATCATTAAACTGCATTCAAAGTACAAACTTATTTCCTAAAAAAATGTAATTGGAAAGTCTGTTTCCATTAACTTGGCTATTGAACGACCTGATGAATATCAGCATGTGGCAGGGAACCTGCTTTCTGAAGTAGAACTGGCCTTGTGAGAGCTCACACTTACTCATATGGTCAGAAAATGGCTGAGCTGAGGAATAAGAGAGAATCATTCAGCCCAGCCCACCATTCCCTCTGTCCATGATCTCTCACTGGACCGTAGCTCTCTCTGCTCATACTCAGTCTGAAAACAAGGATGAACATTCCAGGATATGTTTCTTCAGGACAAGATGCCAAGGACAGTGGGTATGTTGTGATCTAGTTCATACAATGTAGGAATTCCTGATAATGAGTAAGGGGAAACTCAAAGAAAGCAACAACAAGACCTCAGGACAAAGTCCTCATTGCAGACATACTACCCTGGACGATGCTATGAAACACAGCATCCTCTGCCTCACCGTTATTCTGCAGCCACAATCCGTTGAGGGCATTTTTCTATTTATTTATTCCCATTAAATCTCAGCATCCCTTTTGTATGAGATTCAAGCTTCATTGCTATGGTAATTTGAACCCTTTTCATTGGCCTCAACTTATACCTCCCTCTACTATGTATGCTTATATTTATTATACAATTATAATTTAAAAGGCTGACGAGGAAGACACTCCAGCCACACATCCAGACTAGGCTCTTGTCTCACTTTCATTTCCCTAATGGCTTCATTGTAATTAGATTTGCAAAAACAGCAAAAGGTCTCATTTTGAATGGCAACAGCTGTTGACATCGACATTATATTGAATAATTTACTGGTTTAATTTTAGTTGCAAAACAATAAAACCCTCTTGTGGATGATTTTTGCAGGCAAAGTTTTCTCGTTCTCTTGCTGAATCTTCGGCTCCAGTAGCACCAGGTTTTATTTTTTCATAAAATAGTTTTAACTCAAGTGTACCAAAACTCACAAGGGGAACTGTTTATTACTTCTGTCTTCCTTGAAGCAAAGGGTGTAGGTGACTGTCTCTTCCTCAATCTGTGTGCTTATGTAGACTGAGGAGTTGGCAGGCAGCTCTTCTATGCTACATTTGCGTTCGTGGGGCAGAATATTGCTGTACCTTTTGAGGATCTGCTACTACATGAAGTGACTTAGCTGATTTCCAGACCTGTAGGAAATTATAGCAGCATCCAAAAATTGATGTTTTCTTGGCAGAAAATAATGTTGCTCACTTTTTCAATATCTTCTAACAGCTAGGGCTCAATCTGGCGGACAATCTCTTTACAGAACCTCCACTTTCTGCCAGATATAAAGCACCCAAGATAACTCTCAACAAATGTGTACATCTGTGTGTTTCTCTGCCTACACTGAGGGTAAACACTCACAAAGTGAGGTTTTTATGATGAGAGGATAGAGTGAGTTAAGCTACTCTTAATTTTAACAATATTTAACATTTCTAGGAAACAAGGGGAAGTTACTAGTGAGATAAGATATTTTTTAATGAAATAGATTAGAATTTGTTAGAGTTGGCATTATTTCTTTTTAGAGTTGGCATTATTTCTTTTTCTATACAATGTTCTTCCTTTGATATCTCTATCAATGGCCATAACATCGAACAAAAACAATCCCCCTAATTTGTGTTTATTCATTTTTAATATCATAGGTTATGCTGCACAACACATCCTTTTGAATGAGAAATATGTATGTATCTTTCTGAATTGTTTCATGACAAAGAACTCTACATTATAAGGAAACTACAATAAAATGTGTCACACAACTATATTAGTTATGTTGTGTGTACACATATGAGCATGTTTTCTTCTCTGCCATAATGCATAGTATCAGATTTCATTGAAGGATGAGTCCAAGGCAGTCATTTTTAAAACTATATACTCATTTTAAGCTTTGACAATAAAGAATTGGAATCACATATGAGAAATCTCTCATACGTGTATGGCATTGTCTTTTCTAGTATAGACTGAGTCTAATGTAAAGATTGGACAGTTTCAAGGCTGCATCAAAATCATACTGGATTCAGGAAGGAGTTCCTTAGGTGCCTATAGGTAAATGATCAGTGGAGACATTTCAGAGGTTCACCTAGAAAGAATACCATTTAAAATCCACATGTAAATTATAAAGATGAACAGCATTTCCTGAGGCTATTGTAATACAAGTGGACATCATCACAGATAATGAAACATATGTTCATCCTTTTAAGTGAAAACATGTCCATGGCTTCGCCCTTGGCCAGAAGGGATTCTTACCCTTGGGTGCAGTTTGGATGGCATGGGTGGCATTCCCGATCCTGATCCGCATACTTGAAAATGAAACTGTTAGCTCCCTGTAGGCCATCAGGACATTTCTCCACACAGTTTGGACCATCCTTAAAATGGGAACACTTTGTGCAGTTGTCTGGTCCCTGCATATGAAAAGAAAACAAATGTGGAGAAATAAAAATGGGTTCAACTCCTTCTGAAAGGCATTTATGTAGCTTAGTTTCATAGATTTTTTGAGTGACAATTAAATAAATCTTCCTATGAGAGCATGTCCATCCATACTAACATGGATGTGGTCCCTGAAGTATAAATAGCACTAAGAGAGCTTAAAGTTCTTCTTTGCTATGCCATATATGAATCATCATCTATCATCATACTATCAAATTTCTTCAGGGAACATCCTGCTTTTGAAATCAGTTCATCTATTCTCCATTAATATCTCTGCAACTTAATTTGAACTAATGTTTCCCAATGGCTTTTTCAAAAGGGTAAATCAACATTTTCATCTTGTGGTTCATTCTTAATAGTATTATAAAGTAACAGTATATGTATACAATAAATTTTCTATTGTCTTTTTTATCACCATTATTGGGAAGATATAAATCCACAAAACAATGAGAAATAATGCATAATGGAAATTAGAGCACCTTGCTTTTCATAAAAGGCAAACTTTCTTAGTGAGTATTTGAAAAATAAACTTTCAAATTCATTTTGATTGAATTATCAGGTATTAGGCATCCTAGACATATAAATGACTTGGTGGTTAGGAGGAATGGCCGATCTTGTAGAGAACCGGCATTCAGTTCCCAGCACCCACATGATAGCTCACAACTGTGTGTAACTACAATTTCAGGAGATCCAGCACCCTCACATAGACATACATACATGCAAGCAAACACCAATGTACATGGATAAATAAAAAATAAATCATTAAATAAATTTCTTGGTTATTCTTTGTCTCAAATCATCTTAGGCTGATGCTTAAAAGGAAGTGATGTACACTTATATGAATTTTTGCAAACCATAGGGCAGTCTTTATAGTCATATAATGCATATTCAAAATAGAAAATATTAAAAATTCTATAATAACTACTTGAAAATAAAAAAAAATTGCTTGAAGAATCTTATCCAATGATGTAGGTAGCATAAACACTATTAATTAAAATATAATGAACTCACTTTGCATATTTTCTTTTACAATATACATGATTTTAATAAATAGAAAATTGATAAGCAACACTCATATGAAAACATTAACAAAAGTAGTATGTATTCATTTGTAATATTTACTTTTATTTTTAAGACAGTGTCTTCTAGTGAAACCCAGTGTTTTCAAACCTATAATTCTCACTTATCAGCATCCAGATTGCTGAATTAAAGCAATGTATCACTATGCTCAGTCTCAAGATTTTTCTTCAGAATGGGTCAAATCTTGGCATATACTTTTATTTTGATTATGTTTTACTTGATACTATCATTCCTCCTTTCTAGGCACTCTGTTTGCTTAGGGCTCTATGACAATAAAATTACTTGGATGACTTGTTTGGAATTTGTTTACCTCCAGTTCTAGTCTTCCTGTTATCGCCTGTGTCTATAAGCCTGAACAATTATTACAGCACACCTGAAGATAGCTTAGATAAGTAGGACATAGTGAGCATTCAGGGAGGCAATTAAACCACATTCATATTTGCTAATACTGTGAGCTTGAAGCCATGTTAGGAGCACATTATGCTGAACTGTTAATAAGGGATGAAATAAGGGATGACTGTGGAGTTATGTTTATTTGTGGGGGTTAACTATATATGAACGGCAACCTCAAAATCAGCTAGATATTATAAGTCAGTAATATAAAGCAACACAAAACCAAAGATAAAGATTGAAGTATCTAATGAAAAATAGTGAAGTCAAGAAGAAAATGTAATCATAAAGAAACTGGTGAGCTTAGATCAAGTAGCTATCTATTCCATTGTTTTGATGTGAAGCAAAGAGCTAAAAGAAAAGAAAAAAAATTAAATTAGCATAGGAAACCTAATCCCCATTCTAACTTAAGAGTTGCTAATGGTAACTTCTCATTTCCTCCCAAAGACGAATACTTCACATGCTTCCAATTTTAACACCTGCTCATGGGTACTTAGGCACGTAATACTACCTATTATACAGAATCATTTGCTGTGCAAGCATGCTCAGTGGCATGACTTATTCTACAAGACAAGAGACACTGCTTATTGTAGAACACAGAATAAAGCTTGTCATATGTAAATAAGCACAGTCTGAATTAGGCATATTTTTCTATTAAATTCTTGTAGTGGAAAATAATACCCAGGCAAAAATCCTTAGCATACAAAATGTGATGAATTAAAATTAATTAATAGTTAAGTGTAGTCTAATGCAACCAGCTAGTTTGTGCCTATCTGATTCACCATGAAACAAAAACCTATGCCAGCTGACATAGCTCAAAGGCATTCTAACAGATCTCTAAGTACTTGAAGTGCATTGGCTCCCATTTTACTTTCATAACAAAAGACAAACATCTAATGCTCAGCCTCCCATATTGTGCTATAGCCAAGGCACAATAAGGGTCTAGAGGCAGTGAGTGACAAAGTTGTGGAGATGAAGGATGCATCTCCTTTTCCCTGGCTCTAAACTGTCTCTGGACCCAGTAATCTAGACAAGCAGCAAAGTGACAGACTAAATCCTAATGTGTGCATGATGTTATTTTTCTCAGTGGCAGTTACCTATCCCAGGTCGTTTCTACTGAAAAGAAAGCTACTATTTATCACCATACAAAAATGTTCTTTCATCCCTGTGGGAAGACTGCCATTCACCTGTCAGTGCAGGTGAGATAAAGCTTACAGTGAACAATGAAATGGAAATAGAAGCCATAAGTAAGGAGTGAGGCTGAACTCTCCAGCCTCCTTTCTCTGGGCTACCACTATCAAATGTTTCATGTAGAAATGGAGATGCCATAAATTCAGAGCTCATGGGCCATAACGGGAAGATGGCTCACATTGAATATTTCCAAGATTTTCAGAGTACCCTACATAAAAAGTATTTAATATGCTTTTCTGAGAGCAAAGAAAGAATAGAATTGACATATAAGCTCAGCTTTGATGAACCATCCTAACAGCTACTTTCCATCTTTAAACATGGTTTGAAAGCTGTTCTCTGCATCCAAATCTGATTCTTCTGTTCCTGCCTCTTCAGAATCTGCTTCGGCCTCCTGTAACTGCTGGATCCCAAACCTATTTACCTTTCCACAGATTCCTTGTACAACACCGAACACCGTTGTCCGGAAGAAAAACTGCAGTGACTGGAATGAAAAGCTTAGAGTCATAACTTCTACAATGGAGTTGAAGCATCATGTCTCATTGGCTTTTGAAGTAACTATATAATTATGGTTAAATTTATTCATATTTTAAGTGAGGAATGCCACAATGTTCCTCAGATTTAACAATATTGGTGAACTTTTTAGTAGTTATAAATTTTTACCCTATTGGAAACACCCCCCTCTCTCTCATGCCTCCCCCTTCTCCCCCTCTCTCCCCCTCTCTGTCTCTCTCTCCTCACTTCACACTTCATTCTTTATCTTCCTTGCCCTTGTGACTTTCAAGTGTTTTGATTAACTGCCTTCTTTGTTCTCCCGATATATAAAGTCTTTATTTTCATGTTGCATCTAGTATCATAAGCACTGCCATGATGAAACAAAAATGTTTATTATGTCTACTTTTTATATCATATAATTTTGAAGAAAATCCAAAGTGTTAGTTGTTTAGAATTAGGACTCCGAGTCTCATACAAGTTCAGGGAGTGTCATCAAACAGTATAATTTTTATAAAATGTTTGCAATCTTTAAAAATAAATTGTCTCAATTTCTTTGAAGAACATTTAAGTGAGAAACTATAAAAATATACACACTGAGAGAAATTAATAACCAGGTTAATCACTTGTATAAGTTCATGTAGCAGAAGGCAAAAGAGCAGAAAGAGCACCGGGGGGAGATGCTCGAGTGCCCTAAGCCCTAATCATGCAGAGTGAGATTGTAATTCTGTTCATGATTTATTAGCATTTTAAAGAGTATATCTTCTTTGGTAGAATGGAGAAAATACCTAGAAGACAAGGAGAGAAAATATATTGGGAAAGACATAGCACAAAGCTCTCAAAATATGCATGATGTCTGTTAAGTCCCAGCTGTAAATACGATCGACAGTGAGCTTCATAATTATCATTTTTGATTAGTAATAACATGATAATTGAAATTTCTGACATTTGAAAACTAGTGTAATCATATTAAAGGAATGAAGGATGTATGCTGATATCTTTTGCATGAAATATCATTTTTTTCTTTTTATGTGCATTGGTGATTTGCCTGCATGTAAGTATGTGTAAGAGTGTCCAGGCCCCTGTAACTGGGGCTACAGAGCATTGTGAGTGCCATTTGCATACTGGGAATCGAACCTGGATCCTCTGGAATAACAACCAATTCTGTTAATCACTGAGCCATCTTTCCAGTCTGGAAACATCAAATATTTTAAAAAGATATCTCCTATGAAATTATTCTAGCAAAATATGGTGTATTGAATAATATTCTTAGACTTCACTTAAGCATATTAATTTTCTACCAATAAGATTAATTTTACTAAAATATGAATTATTAATTACATTTGGCTATTTCAAACAATAAAAAGAAAATAAGAATGTTTGAAATATTAAGATAAATGAGCTTTAAGATATAGAATGCAAAATATTTGAGAAAAGACTGATATGAAATTCATCTCTGATTTTTTTGAAAAATATTTTGAATGAGTGTTAATATGTAAAAAACAACAGTGAAGTTTGATGCAAAGCAAGCATCGGAACAATGACACGTACTGAACAAAGGAAGAATGCTTCTCTGGGATTTGAAGGAGTAATAATGGAAATGAAGAGGAAATGATACATGTCATGAAAATATTAAGTCACAGACAGGAACAGGAAACACACAGGCAGCAGTCTAGCCGGAGAACCTGCAACAATCTACAAACTAAATAATCTGCACATGGGCAAACTTGGCAGTCACTTTTTTAATGGTATTTCACCACGCCTATGTTTAATACACAATGACTATATCCAGAGCCATCTCACAATACCAGGCATAGCAGTAAAAGGCACAATATTGTTTATTTTATTCATTCATTTTAAGCTTTTAAACTCCAGAAGAAACTTGTTTTCATTCATTGCTTAATGAGGGTCTTTGGGGGTCCAGCCCCAAGGTCCTCTTCATGGTTTAGATTGGACACTATAGGACACTATGGGAATTGAAAGGAGGTTTTTTCTTAGGTTATCTGAGAGCAAAAGAATTCTCCCACACTGTGCTGCTTCAAACAAGTCTCAGCTCTTTTGCTTCTACTCTAATTTTCCTACCTTCCTTCTAAATTCTCCTAGCTGCTTCTTCTCTAGCCTGAACACTCTCTTCTTATAGGAGGCTTGGAGAAATACAAAAATTACAAGAGCTATCTCTCATCGGTCAAAATCATATTCTTAAGGAAAGCAATAAGGAGCTGAGACATTTACCAGGGCAACACAGGATTCCAATGTTATAAGAATAAGACCGTTACCAGACAGGGTGTGCCCAGTGTCAATCTTTGAGCAATAGGTCTGTTGTCAACAGACTTTGTAAGCAAAGAATTGGCATGCTTCTCTTAAATTGCTTTGTCAAGCAACCTTGGTTGGACATCTGTGACTCTGACCTTGTGCATAACTGTAAAGTTTTAAACTTATGATCCATTTACAAAAAGCCTTTAGTCAAGTTTGAACTTGCTCTGAGGTAAAAGACAGTTAATTGCGTTCAGTTAGTCTTAGCAAAAGAAACAAAGCAGGCTTTTAAGTATCTACAGTCTTTGTGGAACTATGGATTTATTTATGAGGAATATTCTAGTCTATATTCTATATATCAAAATTATAGATAAATGAAAAGTCATCTTCCTGACCATCCACGGATACATGTGCCTATAAGACTGAATTGTAATTATGAGATTACTTATAGATATCACATGAGATTACACACTACAATGCAGGTATTGGGGAGATACCAAGCTGCTTTAGCAAATATGAGTTTCTCTGAGTCAATAGTCTTTCAGGTCTTACCTGGACAGGATTAACCTCCATCATAGAATCCCTCCTCTAGTGGGCTGGTATCTGAACACTAGTTGCCACCTGCTTCAACTCTCATGACCTCCAACACCTACTGCCAAATAGTTACCTAAATATGCAAGCCTTAAGTAACCCAGGTAGACACTTTAGCTTGCTTCACCAACAGACTAGGTAAACATCCTTTCATTTATGATGGACTGTTTTTTATGGAATTGATCTCATGTAGCAGGTGTTCATGACACTTCATAGTAGAGAAAAACTAACTACAGATGCCCTTGGGCATACCTTATTAGAGGCCAAGAAACAGTAATTTGTCCTTTAACTCATGCTTCATGGCACATAACTAAGTTTCTGTTTCTGGAAGGCCTGCCTCTTCATATGCTATTGAACTTGTGACAGTCCTTGGAAAGACCGTGTGTTGCACATCCTTTAGAGAAGGTTCCAGAGTAGCTCACTGAGGACTCAATTTTATATATTTTTCTAAGTTAGTTAAATGCTGAGTAACTGTATTTATAGAAAAATGTATGCTCTTTAGAGATTAAATACATTTTTCTGAAACTAGACTTAATTTTTGCTTATACCAAAATGTTGATTCTGAAGCTAATTACTAAGAGACTACTCAGTAATGGAAAAGTAAATGGAAAAATCAAACATTTGTCTGAAGAAGGATGAATGCATCAACTTTTAATGACAAGCACAGAATGATCTTATTGTTCAGAGAAACTCACATGCTGGAAAACTAATGGGAGGAGGAGTTTGCTGAGATTTAGAAAAACATTCTCCCTAATAGAACTTTGAATTGTGGATAGGGCTTCTCAGTCCTTAAGGTTTTCATGATAGACATCTACTCCTTGAATTCTTCTCTCTAATACAGCACTGACTCTACTTCTTTAGGTATTAGTTTAGGGAGCTCTTTTTGCTCCTCCTTCTAGTATGCTTCATACTGCTATCATCAGATACACTGAAAGTTTCACTAAAGCAACACGAACTTTTCACTTTTACATCTTATTTTCTCATTCATCTGTTTTTAAACCTTCTATACAGATTTCATTAATTCAATTATCCTTTAAGAGGATCACTTGTATATCTTTCTTTCAATAGTGTGTCAGGTCCCAAGACAACTCTATATCCTTATTCTTCTGCTCAAATAAAATGTTTCGGGAAGAAATATTTATATGATATTAAATTTCCTAATATTTTATCTCTCCTACTAAGCTGTATGCTTCTAGATTCAAATATTAAACATGTTTCCCCTCAGTTTCTTGTAAGTACCAATTTAAAGGATAGATTGATCCTAAGCAATGACAACACATTTACAAACATGCTATCAGATAAGCCATCACACCCACTAAGGTTCCATGCTCACCGGTCCGTGACACGTGAGTAGTCCGTCTTCCATCTTCTCACACTGGGCGTCACACTCAACACAGATGGAACCATTTTCAAACTCTCGGAACTCCCTGTGGAAATGTCAGCGGCATGAAGAGGTGTTAGCAAACAAGCCGACAACTTAACCAGTGAGGCAACATCTGCTAAGAGTCCTATTGGCAGTGTAAATTCTTGAGTTAGTCTCTCTACTGTGCTGGGAGCCACAGATGCATTTTCCTGTGCATTAAGGAGGAAGCTTTCTGTTAAAAGAAAAGATATACGGCAGCCAGATGGTTCTATTTGCTCTCAACTGGGTTCACCCATTGTCTCATTCTGGAAAGTGCTCTCCTGTCAGAGAGATTCTAGCGCTTTCCAAAAATAGAAAATAATTCCTTTTGGATGACACAGCAGAATAACTTCCACTTCTTTGAGGAAGACTATTCTGCTTGTTTCCACATGAAATATTACCCTTGATTGAAGTTTTAATTTTTAAACTATTGCAGTGTTCTAATTGCTGAGCTATATAAATGTTCTCCAACCTTGTCCTTCAAATTTAAAGACTATTAAACTTACTTTTGGTCCAACTTCAAAACAGACTTTGATATCTTATCTCTTTTTAAAACTTCTGCCTTGGAGAATTAGAAAAAAATATCTTTTTATGCTAGATTTTATTTTCTTATTGATCTAATATCACAGCATTCTTTTTAGTCTATATCCTTTTTGATGTAATTCTATATGGAATAAATAAAATATTTTATTTTAATGTCTATAGTATAAAACTTTATTATTGTAATCTACCATGATTGAGACTATTTTTATATCAGCATATTTTATGTCTATTTATATATTGTAGGTTTTAAATACATAATTTCATTCAAAGTCTAATATAAATATTTTACTTTGATAATTGGAATCAAGTCATCTATACTATGCTAAAATTACACTGCTTTCACTAAAATACAAAATGATATATTGGGATATAATTTATTGGGTTTCCTAAGGAATTTTCATACACATATGTTATTATACTTTCTTCAAAAAAAGAGGATTTAAGTATGGTTTCAAAATGTAGAGTAGGCCGGGCGATGGTGGCGCACGCCTTTAATCCCAGCACTCGGGAGGCAGAGGCAGGTGGATCTCTGTGAGTTCGAGACCAGCCTGGTCTACAAGAGCTAGTTCCAGGACAGGCTCCAAAGCCACAGAGAAACCCTGTCTCGAAAAACCAAAAAAAAAAAAAAAAAAAATCAAAATGTAGAGTATTGGTAGGTTAATATCTGTATAGGACCTACACATTCAGTTACATTAATTTAGTCCTTGTACAGTAAGATTTTAATTTGTTTTAGACTAAACATTTTATGAAATTTCTTGTTTGAAATCTTAGTTATAAAACAAACCTTCTCTTTGTTCTTCATTAACATGAGAGATAGAAAGTACTTACCTGAGAAGGTCTTCAGAATAAAAGTTGAAAATGACTCAAAAAGAATATTTAAGTCTACAAACAGTTAACAAACAATGTACAATGAAATTTTATGAGTGTCTGAGTTTCATGTAATTACAAGTTTGGGATAATAAAGTCATTGGCCATTAAAGGGTTATATTGACAAATGAACAACAAATTTATGCTACTAAATGTAGTCGATGTTTGTTCTCTTTCCGCTACCCAATGTGCACCTCTCCACATACACAGCTAAAGAGTAAACACAGTGTCATAAGAGCAAGGGAGAGACTTCACCTTTCCTCCTGATTTCATTTACAGGGCTCCTGACTGCTTCTTGCTTTCATCAAAGATCCTCCTTGAAGTCTTGGAGAGTTACTGAGTCTTTGATCATTGTTGTATCCAGCATTGCTCTTCTTATTCCACATCCCCTGTTGACTTAACTGTGTTTTTTGCAGAGTTCCCTTCCCTTGGATGTGTCTTAACAGATTACAGTCAAGATGCTAATGCGCTAGCATAGTCAGCCTTCAGATCGGAATTAATGCTATAAAACCGAGTCCCCAAAATCTAAATCATCTTATACTAACACTAGTATTTGAGAATTTAACACTTAATATTTAGCTTACTAAGTATGCTCTATAAAAGGATAAAACATGTTTTACTCAGGTATGATTTTTAAATATGCAATTGCCATCAAAGACCTCTGACTTGCACTCTTGTGTTTATGTGTTGTTCTCAAGGATTAAGAATGTATGCCATTTAGGAAAAGCTTCAGGGTTTCAAGATTCCATTATAACTACTGTCTCTTCCATTTATTGTTCATTGTTGTTACTTTGCCACTTGAATTTGAATGCAAATTAGACTGAATTGTTCAACTTTATTTTTCCATCAAAAAGTTTTCTTTTTGTGCTTTCTTGGTGTATATACATACAAAAATCCTGTATTTATAAATATATACTTATAAGTGGACTTCTCATTTTTATAAATGTATATGTATTTGACAGGCTTAACCAGTTTTTAAGATATAGTTTCCATAATTTACAAAAGTACTTTCATTGAGATATATAAGGAAAACTGACTCAGGAACAGCCCTGAGAAATATATTATCACACAAACGAAAGGCAACTATGGTGTATAAAGTTGTGCTGGGATAAAGCGCTTTTCTGGGGTATGACATGCTGCAGTAAGGGGTGGATACTAGGCTTTCCTGCAGCAACGTGACGCTTGCAGTACCCCAGGGAACTAAAATCACTAGTTGAAACACTTGCAGGGCGCATTTCAAACTTCTTCAACTTAAATCATAGCTGTCATTTTTCTATACTCCTCATCGGTTGTTAAAAACACAGAGACATGGGCTGTTCCTCAGGTGGAAATAAGCCATACAACATACATAAGAGGGGGAAAATAGGAGCTCTGGGTTCACTCTAGGTGAAAAGGGAAAGAAAAGTGCAAGAGGGGGAACTGCAGCAGGCTGTAAGGGGAAGGGCAGGGGTCCTCCGTCTGTGCTTCACAATCCCTTTGACAAACCTTAGTCTCTAAAAATATTTACATTACGTTTCATAACTAGAAAAATTACAGTTATGAAGAAGCAATGATAGCAATTTGATGGTTGGGTTGCATGTTGCATACCATGACATGAAGATTATTAAAGGGGTGTAGCTTTATGAAGGCTGAGAACCCCTGGTGCAGGGGAAGGAGGCTTTAGCGATCTACTCATAACGCTAGACAAAAATTAAACAGTTATACTAATGTGTAAGTGGGTAAAAATTTATTAATATTTATCTATCTTGGTAAACATTTTTAAAATGGGAAGGTTGATCAATATCAGACTTATTATTTCAAGCAAAAATTACTTTTCCTTGAAACAACTTCTTATCTCTTTTCTTGCATCACAGGTGCTCTTGAAAAATTGTAACAGACTTGTAAACTCTTACCATTTTTCTAAAGCTCAGATTTTGCTTTAGTCAGTAGCTCATAGCTCATGTGTTTAAAGTGGATTTGTCGTCTCTTACCCATCATAGAGGTTGCAAGACTCTATGCAGATTTTTCCCCTGCTGAAGCGCCGACATGATAGGCACTGGTCTGGCCCAGGTCCCCAACAGCCATCATTTGAACACAGGTGATTGCACACCATCCCTTCAGCAGCTGCAAGACACACCAAAATCAACAGGAAATAAGTCAAATGATATGTTAAAACTTACCATCTTTTGTACAAAAGCTGAATAGCATTTTTTATTAAAAAGTATATGCTTGAGAACATAAGCTGCGCATATGTTCTTGTTGAATGATTTTAAAGCAGCAATATAAACTGTCCAGCTCACATCTCCTTTGCTCATATCCTAAGACTAAGGGGTAGCTATTAGTCCATGTAATATGTTAAAGTTGGCAGACTTACCTAGACACATTTTTACTTTGTAACTGTGTAACTGAATAATCTATCCTATAATTGCTAAAAGGAGGGAAATTGACTTCTATGAACATATGACATTGGTGGAGTTCGATAATAAAGTTTGCTTCCTACTTGAGTTAGTCAGTGAAAACTAGATATCTAGCTGGCTATTTTATTGAAAAAAATGTTTGGATTATGATAGTACAAACTTCATCATTTAGTGAACCCACTGATGTCTTTTCTTTTGTACTCAAATGTTTAGTATATTCAAAATAGTCCAAACCTGAAATCAACACAAATGTAACAATGAATATCCAGATCAAAAAATTATAACAAATCATCAAGAAAACAAACAAAAAACAACCCAAACCAGTCATGAATAGATTTATAGCTTGGATATTTGTAAAACATTATGTAATGTGAAAACCTTAACATAGATGATGGTATAATCGAGTGTTCAGCTTACAACTCTGACATAAACACAGAGATACCAAAAACTGGGACTGGGAAAGAGCAGTGACTACTGAGGGACAAAAGGGAGTAGTCAACACAGTTTAGAATTTGACTATATACAGCTCAACAAATAAAATGCAAAGATAAAAAGAGAAAGTTAGAAATTAAAATATATATTTGTGGTGCTAGGAGTTTAAACTCATGTCCTCAGTTAAGTTACACACTCAGGAACTTTTAAAACTTGAAAATTTAAAAAGTTCTAATGCGATAATTTTAAGGCCATACGTATTCACACAAAATACCAGTTTTATATTCATTTTTTTCAGGTTCTATTTTATTTTATTGTTTTTGTTTTTCGAGACAGGGTTTCTCTGTAGCTTTGGAGCCTATCCTGGAACTTGCTCTTGAAGACAAGGCTCTGACTTCAAACTCACAGAGATCCACCTGCCTCTGCATCCTGAATGCTGGGAGTAAATGCGTGCACCACCACCACCCTGCTTTCTATTTTATTATTAAATGAGAATGGCCTATATAGGTGCATAGATTTGAATATGTGGTCTCCATGGAGTAGCACTGCTTGAAAGGATTAGGAGGTGTGAACATGATGGAAGAAGTGTCAATGGAGGTGAGCTTTGAGATTTCAAATGCCCATGCCAAATCCAGTGCCTTTCTTTTCTTTCTGCCTGTGGATTCATATGTAGAATTCTTAGCTATTCTCCTGCATCATGTCTACCTGCATGTCATGATGTCTCTTGTATGATGACAATGAAATAAATCTCTGACACTATAACCAAGCCCCAATTAAATGCTTTCCCCTGTAGGACAGTAGCCAGGGTCTTTCTTCACAGCAGTAGAAAAATGACTAAGACAATTGCCAATTAGATTATAAACTTATTTTTAGATCTACCACTGAATGTGATAATGGTAGTTAGATAAAATATTTCAACCAGCACCCTAATTTCATCCAATGGTCTAATTCTATTATTCTTGGAGAGAATTGTGACCTAAAATCTCTTCAAAAACAAGATGAAGTAGGTTATTCCCACTTGAAGCTGTGCACTAGGCTGAAGGAGATGATGTTCCCCAAACAGAAAGGGATTGATCTTTGGTCAAAGATATATGAGGAGCTGTGCTCCCTATGCGAACATCCAAACAAGTTCCTGTTAATATCTTAATGCCAAATGGGGGGGGCAATTAGCAAAGGGAGCTTAGTTGAAGAAAGAAGATATTCACTGGGAATGTATCCTTGAAAGGCGTAACTTTTACCTGACCCTTTTCTCCCCCTCTCTAAGCTTCCTGGCTGCAAAGTGAACAGCTCTGTTCTAGCATATGCTCCTCTCCCCATGGTTTTCTGACTCACGATTGCCTTAGACCATTGGATGCAATGGTTCATAAATTAAGATTTCTGATACTGTGAGGTAAACATAAATATTTTTCTCTAATATGCTTTTCTAGGGTGTCTTAACAAAAAAAAAGGATTATCAGCACAGATATTTTTAAGTCTAAAGTTTACAACTTGTTGTGATATGTATGCACAATTATGAACTACTTCTCCCATCTATAAATAAATAAATGTATTGATCATGTGTAAAAATTCATTTCACCTATGAAATCACTCAAAGCTGCTCATCTCCTTCAGATACCCCCAGGTTACTTCTGTTGTTATGGATATTTGTAGTTCAAAATTTTTCCTATAAATGGAGTTGGATTGTATCCCTGTCTTTTTCTTATGTTTATTTCACTCTGTAATTACATTCAGAGTACTTCATGCTGTTTCATGAATAGTTCACTCAATTTTATCCTTAAATGTATTTCACTATGTTATACATTACATTTTCTAATCCATTCACTTACTGACAGACTTTAAAAAAAATTTCCATTTCTGACTACAAAATCTTACACTATTGTGAACATCTGTATCCAATTTACAGACAAAAATTTTGTGCTTCTTGGATAAATACTTAGATTTAAAAAAGAACTGAACACTATGGTGAGCCATCGAGCAACCCTCAAATTGTCATCTAAAGTAGTTTTCCCATTCATATTGGTTTATTTATTTAGTATTCATACAATACCTTGCATATCTATGCACTTATTAGTTACTTAGTATTAAATACACATACACATATACATATATATGTATGTATATACATGTACACATACACATATATATGCATACACACACACACACACACACACACACACACACAGCTGAAACCCAATAAAACAGTACACCTGTCCATGGTGTATTCTACCCTGGGTACAAAGACCTGGGATACAAGAAGAAAAATGTCAGATCTGACATGTTCAAGTCTAAGTCCAGAGAACACGCAGCACTGTGGTCTAAATCTCATCCCAACAGCAGGACCAGAGCAGTGCTCTAGTGAAGCATCTCAATACAGAGAAGTTTCTTTCCTCCATTTTGTTTTCAATGTAGGTCTTTAATGAACAGATATTTTCCCTCCCTTGTAAGGAGAACAAACTTGTCTCTCAGTCTACTTGTTCAAATACTAAACCCCTCTAAAAACACAGTCCCACAGACACAAAATAAATAATGTGTAACACAATATCTGGTCAATTCAACACTAATTAAACTATACAAGAATTTAACTTTTGCAAGGGTGCGCGCGCGCACACGCGCACACACACACACACATACACATTTAATGGTTCTATATTATTTCTTTAAAATTTACCTACCCATCATTAAACTTTCCTTGCATATTTGAAAAATCATCTCTCTATACTTGTATAGGCTTGCTTATAGTTCTTTGTTATATTGTTGTATTTACTGTTGATGGTAAAATTTCAAATAAATAGTTTATATGTTTATATCCTCTTTTCACTTTATGTTTCTTTGATTTAAAGTGTGTAAGTTGTAATTTCTGCCTTCAAATTATGATAAAAATCATTCATATTTAATTGATAAGATCTGAAATAATTTATCTTGGTATTTTTTCTGTTGCATCCATTCTCCATTTTGTTGTCATATTTTTATTATCTAAATAGTTATAACTTCATTTGATATATAAGCCTTCGTACATGTAGACTACAGAACTTTGAAATCTATAGTTGTATTATTGGGTTAGCAATATAATATATTTTATATAAAATATAATATAATATAATTAAACTTTTTGTTCTGAAATAATTGCACATATATGTTAATTAATTTGAAGAAATCCAACACTATATTCAACTGATTTAGATAACTTTTCTTGTGAAAACAACACAATAGAAATGGAATAGTCTTGATAAAGAAAATACAGAAAGATGTTTTTCCAACAGTCTATATTACTGCTACATTAGCTTTACATTTTCATGTATCTTCAAATCTACTTTATTAATTCATTTTTTTCTGAGAATTATTAGTCTATTCACTATAATTTGGTCATGTAAATGTTATATAAATATAATAAAAATAGTCTGCATTATGTTTCAGAATTAAAATATTTTCTCTAAGCTCACCAAAGATTCATTTGGATTGTTGGGGATCTAACATTGTTTTCTTTATTGCCGGTAAGATTGTTATGAAATAAATGTTTAAATTGTTTGCAGTACATAATGGGACAAATTTCTAAAATTTAATCAGCTGATTTATGCCTTCTAAATATTTTTAAAAACACCATTATTTAATTGATAAAATGAATTTGAAATAACTTAGTACCACTCTTAACTGTTCACAGGAAAGATAGGTGTCTTTTTTCTTTTTTAAAAAAAGATTTATTTATTATATATACAGTATTCTCAGTATTTTGTCTGCATGTACGTCTGCAGGCCAGAAGAGGGCACCAGATGTCACTAGAGATGGCTGTGAGCCACCATGTGGTTGCTGGGAATTAAACGCAGGACCTTTGGAAGAACAAGCAGTGTTCTTAACCACTGAGCCATCTCTCCAGCCCAGGTGTCTTTTTTCTAGTTTGTAGTTATCTTAGTTGTTTTTATAAAATACTTGGAGGAAACAAAGTAATAGAAGAGTTTGTTCTGGCTCTCAGCTCATTGCTATATGGGTAAATCACATCACATTAAGTCTATAGTCAAGAGGCAAAGACGAATGAACGGCCGTTGCTGCTCAGCATCCTTTCTCCATTTTTGTGGTAAAGGATCCCAGCCAGAGAATGGTGCTACTCACAGTGAGTCAGTTGTCTCATCTCAATGAAGCCAAACAAGAAAATCTCCCAGATTCATTTTCAGAGGCTTAATGCAAATGCATTTCACAGGTGTGAATGGAGGTTTTTAACCTAGAAGATTCTAGACTTTTGCCAGGCTGACAATACTAACCATCACTGGAATATTATAAATATTGCTCCTATAAACATTTTGCAGACATGTTTGTGTGGGTGTAATTTTGACTTTATTTTTAAAGGAAAATATTCTTTTTAACCTATTCAGGTCATTTTGGTATATGGTAGAATCATTTTCAGTAGGATTTTCTTTTTTAAACTGTCAAAATGCATATCGAGAGTTGTTTCAATTTATATTCTCAACAGCAGGATATTCAATATTCTACTTTTATAATTCTTTTCCATTTTAATATATTTTGTGATAGTTCATTGTAGTCTAATTCAAGTTTCCATAAAATTGATAATAGCACTTACCAGGTTTGTGTGTGTATATGTGTATGTGTGTATATGATATATATATATGATCTATATAAAAACTATCATCTATCTCTGCATCTATCATCATTATCGACTACTTTCTATCCATCTGTCTATCTAGCTAGCTATTAGCTATCTATTACCTATCTATCATTATCTATGTATCTAATATTTATTAATTAATTAGAAATTTTCCTCTGAGTTTATAACTTCTACTTTTACTTTTATCTTTTTAGTAAGATAGTTTGTAGAAGAAATCATGAAAATAAAACTTGGGCAGTTTCCCAGTATATATTGTAGGCTGCCTTACAATTTGTGATCTTTCTGTCTGAACCTCCTCAGTACTGAGATTACAAGAGTTCTATCATCATGAAACCCTGTCTTGAAAAACCAAAAAAAAAAAAAAATCACAGATATTTTTCTTCCTATTTTTCTTTCTTTTCCTCTCCCTAAAGAAAATAATAAAAACTTGTATTGTTGGGAATCCATATTGCTGCATTTCACAGTGATCTGTCATTGAACCACATACCTAGTCTCCCACTTCCTTGACGCCCTCTACTAGGATGCTGACACATAATTATAACTCTGTGAGGATGGAGTCACCATCACTCTCCACTGCTTTGCTGGTCTGGGTCAAGTTGAGACTGTGGTGTGTTTGTTTGTTTGTTTTTGTAGAGCTTAGCTGTAACAGTTCTTATTATCTAAATAATGTCTGTCATGTTAGGCAACTTAGTTTTCTGGGCTTAAGTGTACTAAGAACTGACTTTATGGTAGTATTCTTGGTCTTCACAAATTGGTATACTTGAGTTTCATGTTTCTGTGTGTCAATAATTGAGACACTTGAAAAGCAAAGTTAGGGTTAGGGTTAGGAAAGTTAATTAGGGAACTTACTCTGTCTTGACTCTTCAATTCCAAGTCCCCAAATCTACATGAATCTCCTTTTTACTTTCAAAGTATTGTATTGCTTAACATATGGTGTCTATGGTTTGATCATGTATCAGAATAGTGAATTTTCATGTATCAATGCTTTTTATTAATGAGAAACAATGTTTTATGAAAGTCATTCACATGGGTATTTATTATTTTCATATTCCAATTTCTCTCTATATAAAGCTTATATGTTCTGGCTGTGTTATTAACATTTTTATCAGAATTATGAAGAAAATCTCAGTTATTTGGAGAACAATTTATGAAGACAGTTTTGGAAATTTATAACAATACTATACAATTGTCATGAATTAGTGTCTTTGAACTAATCCATTATCATTGGGTCTTTTTATAATCACAATCAATATGTCAAATGCATTGTGTATCAAATTCTGAGATCTTCAGCGGCTTCTTGGTTTCCCTCTTTGGGAAGCTGTCAAAGCCAAGAGCACCTACTTAACATTGTCTATTTCATTGTGACTCATCGCTTTTTGGTCTATTTTTACCTGTCTGCATTTATTTTCAGGTCTAATACTATTCATCCTTGTACCTATTTTCCCCTACCTTCATTGCTGACAGACCTTAACCATATGTGGAGACATAAAACTGCTGTTGCGCTTTCACATTATTTTGACCTGGATACTTTGGCTTCACCAAGATCCCACCTCCTTTCTGCCCTCTGTTGCCTCTTTGATTCTCTATTCATGTGCCTAACAGTGTAGAAGCTTTGGATCAAGGCAACAGAATCACATGAACAAAAAACAATGCTAAACAAGAAACAAGAAACAAGAAACAAGAAGTAGGTAAGCTTTTTGACTCATTCTTTCCAAACAACTAGGTGAAACTGAAGCGTGGAAGATTATTTTCTCTAAAGTGAAAGCAAAGCAAGAGCCTCCAAAAGGAATAAAACAAAAGGCCAGGGAAGCTACTGCTTTGAAATTCTTAAGAGAAAAAAGTTTCGATCTTCACCAAGAAGTGAGCACACATCTGGCCTCCCAGAGTGATCATGACGTTTGGAGCAGAGGATCTGTTCAATGGCTCAGAGTTCACAAGGCCGTTGTATGCCTGTCTGAAGAAACTTTAGCAATATACTTATTACGAAACCTTTCACTTCCTCTGTGTTTTCTCTGGAAGCTCTGAAATAGATTTCTCTTTATCTTGTCTGAATTGTACCTGTCTATTAAACATTTGGAGAGACAATACTGTGCTTAGTATTATGACCTTTATAGAGAATATTGAGCCTGCTTCCATTAAAATAGAGATGAGTAGAAAGTAATGAATTTTGCTACAGTGCTGCATGTGTGACAGTAAATGGATTAGCTCAAAAATATTGAAACTGAACACCTATCTATGGGAACAAAGACTGAAAATTTTTCTTTCAGTGTAGAGCAAATGTAACTACTGTATCGGTATTATTTATCATACATTGAAGCATGGATTTTACTTAGAATGGATTTAGACAGGTAGCATTAATCTTTTTTTAATGCTGAAAAGTTTATTTAATATAGAGAAGTTAAGCTTTTTCTGATAAGACAGACATAAGTTCAAATCTTTATTGCCTCATGAACCATGTGGCCATGGGCAATTACTTTTCTGCTACAGCTTTGTAAAATGAATAATATCTCCCTTTCATGATTATGGTGAATGTGTTCAGAATATTAGTATGGCATTTGCTACACAGTTGGGCATTAAAAAAAACTGAATAAATTAGCTGATGTGAAACTTTAAAAAATTAAAATGTATTCATGTACTTACTATTAAAAGTATCTTCTTAGAAACCCTTTCTATCCTGGACACTGTAAATACATAGTTGTTTCCTCACAGATGGTCTAGCTACTTCTCTGCCTTGACAGTGAATCAATAATAATGTCTGTATACTTATAATTTTTGATAGGTAATCAACATGACAGTAGGTGATAATGGAGTTTGACATTATCTTTGTGATTGAAAAGATGGTTTTGTCAGTGATCAGATTGAGGAACTTGTCTGTTGAGATGGTTAAGATAACAGGAAGAAATAAAGCAGAATGGTCTGTAGCAGTTATAAATTACAACTTCAGCAAAGATATTAAAAAGAAGAAACTACATTAATGTGTTCAGAGACTAAACTGGACATAGGCAATGGCTCCTGGTAAGTTCCCAAAAGAAGATGGGGCTGGATTATATACATAATCTGCTTACAACTTTGAGGATATTTTGAAAGGTTGAACAAGCTATGTAAAAGTGTTGACATTTTTTAGCAAGAGAAAACAGAACAAAACACAACAACAACAAAAACCATTTGATTTACATACAAACTCATAAATCTAATTATGTTGATGGGACTGACTTGAGAGCATGGTTGATAGTTGGCAAAAAGAAGATAATAACAATAATTCAGTTAATATACAAACAAAGTATTTAAGTTTTTTTCTATAATACAAAATCTTGGAGCTAGAAGATGGAACTCTGTGATTACTAAGGTGTTTTTTTTAGCCACTCTCCATCAGGATCATCCTTTTTTCATAGATATAGGGAGATGTCTAAAGAAAAGGCAGAATGGAACAAATCCAAGTCTAAAGTCCTGGTTGTTGAGTCTGAATCCCTGGTCCAACAGAACCTAAGAAACTGATTTGTCTAAAACAAACTAAATATAATCTTTTTATAGTTCTGAATGTCAAAAGTAAAAAATGAACCCCATTCAAGACAACATCAATACCTTTTCCAGGCTCCACAAGTTCAGTTTTCCATTGACTCTTTCAGCTTTTAGAGGCTCCATTCACATTTCATGGGGTGCAGACACATAATTACAATATCTGCTTCATTGGTCACACCATCTTTTCCTTTACTATAGGCAATTCTTCCTCTCACAATAATTGACATATAACATTGTATTACTTCTCTGTCCTGATACCTTAGGGTAATGGTTACATCTTTAAATCTACACAATTTGTGGGCTACCTCTGTCTTTTAAGGTAACATTCAAAGGTTGTGGGATATATGTGTCCATCTTGAGAGGATGGTGTAGGAGGGCCTTCTATATTTGTGTTGCTTTCATTGGTTGAATAAAGAAACTACCTTGGCCTTTTGATAGAGCAGACTCAGGTAGGTGGGGAAGACAGAACAGAATTCTGGAAGGAAGAAAGCAGAGACAGACAGACACCATGGTTCTCTTGCCCAAGATGAATGCTGGTTAGACTCATTCCGGTAAGCCCAGTCAAGTGGCAATACAGATTATTAGAAATGGGTCAATGTGAGAGTTAGCCAATAAGAGGCTAGAGATAATGGGCCAGACAGTAATTTAATTAATAAAATATCTGTGTGGTTATTTTGGGTGTAAACTAGTCGGGCTGGATGAACAAAGGGCCTACGCTCATACTACAGATTGGTGCCTCAATGTGGTCGACTAACTCCATGTAAAACCTGAGAGGGCTTGAAAATGAATTCTAGACATACAGAAAAATAAAAACAGAGTTTAACACAGCTTTTTGCTGTTTGCTGGTAGGATGCCACCGAGAAATTTTTCTGACTCAGCAATAGCAGCAGGAAAAAAGCTGCTCCATTTTAAAACGCAGCTTCCTGGGCTGTGTCACCAGTGAGAACTCCAGCTATAAACCATTTCAATGGCATTTGTGGGCCCAGATGTTTGTATGACCTCTTGGGATTGGGAAGAAAGTACTCTGAGACCATGTTAATGGCTCGGCACTCCCTGCCTGGGTAGACAGCAGGATCAGGCTTAGGCAGGCGGGAGAGCATGGCAGATTCATGCCACCATACAGAGAGATGTTTGCAGGCTGCACAGTGCTCTGCCTGGCAGATTTGGATCAGATAAAAAGCTCATTCTCAGAGTTAAAGTGCTGAGTGTGGCTCCTACCTGGTGGCCCCAGAGCTAGCAGAAATGGTATGTCCACCATTTTGAAATTGCAGGGAGGTTGAGCCAACATCCAGAGCAGCCGCAACCTAGCTGCTTAGCATTTTAAAAGCTCTTCAAGACAGTAGAGAATTAAAAACAATACAATAGGACAGATTCAGACATAAAAGACCTCTAAATGGGTTACAGTGGTAAATAAAGCACATAGGTTTGGGAGAGAAAAGATAAAGAGTATACAGAGTCATAATACAAAGTTAATGCTTTTAAAAAGGGTAAAGTCTTTAAAGAGACAGAGTACAGATAGTCATAGATAAAAAATAAAAATAAGCCACATAAAAATGAAAAATTCACAGATGGTCTGGATTTTGTGTATTATTGTGTTTTCTTTAAATTTTTTGACTGCGAAGGAGCTAAGTACAGAGAGACGTTTCATTGTGTGGTTTGCTAAGTTAAACCAGCATGGATAGTATACAGGTACCTTGACCTCAAATTTTGGGTTTAAGGATATGATGCTTTGGAAAAGAGGTTCTTCTTTTGGCTTCACAGAAGATCAGACCCTGTGGATTGCTTCTAGACCAATATGATATGATAGACCACGCCCTCCTAAAAGATTGATGTAAACACCTTCCAAAACTTACTTTGCTCAACTGCCAACTGAGATGAACCTAGCACACAGGATATACCATTAAAAAAACCTGATTAACAGTGCCCCCATACAGCACGAAGCAGTTTGGAGAGAAAACACTATGTCCATATTCCCAAATATTGTTTCTAAATGTTCTTTTACATTTAAAAGGGGATATGATATAAATATGAATAATTTACGTTGGTATAAATTTTGCTTTATTGATAAAATTTAAGGTCAATTTTGTTATATTTATATGTATTTCTGATCTTGATTAAGGTATTGTGATTGTGTAGTTCATTTAAAATGTAATGCATAATTAGGAAATATAGGTTGTTAATGGATAATCAATAATAGTCAAGCTTGTAGTCATGTTAGATTTTCTAGATATATAGAGATGTATTTCAGTTAATAGACATTCTTCATATCTTTAAAATACTACAGAATATGGCATTTAATGTTTTAATAACTTAGGGCTTTTCATGACAATGAGACATGTCTGCTCCTGGCAGCAGAAGCTACTTCAAGAGAAAGATGGGCATTGAAGAGGCTCCTTATGGAGTTGGTTAGCCATTTGGTCAAGAAACTGCTCTTGCCTGGACTGTTGCATAAACTGGATGCAAAAAACCTGCAGAGAGAGGACTGCTGAACTTGCCTAAAGCTAAGATTGTCCTTCGGGGTCCCTGTTTCATGAAAGACTCTGTGAGGCATTCTGCAGGATACAAATGAAAGTGACTGAACTATCTTTGAAATTCCTGCTTCATGGAAAAGTCTGCTGGATACTATGGGCCTGTAGGTTGAAGATGTATGCCCCAACAGTCCAAAAAACTTTGGGTGACTGTCTAGGCAGTGAGATGTCTCTGCCATTTCTAGAGTTTTGGAAGTTGCTTACTTCTTGTTTACTTAGGTAATGTTATATCCTTCTGGAGTCTTTGATGGAGTTGAAGAATAGATAGATAATTAAAATTTTCATTTGTTATTATATAAGATATAATAGATAAAATATTGTAACTGTAATTTTTCCTTGAGAAATGTATTGTTATATGTAATTTTACTACATCAAAGTGAAAGCCTTTCTTTTTTGTTTAAACAGAAAAGGGAAAATGGTGTAGGAGGTCCTTTTATATTTGTGTTGCTTTCATTGGTTGAATAAACAAACTGCCTTGGCCTTTTGATAGGGCAGACTCAGGTAGGCAGGGAAGACAGAACAGAATTCTGGATGGAAGAAAACAGAGACAGGCAGACTCCATGGTTCTCCTGCCCAAGATGGATGCTGGTTAAACTCATGCCCATAAGCCACAGTCATGTGGCAATACAGATTATTAGAAATGGGTTAAATCAAGATGTGAGATAGCCAATAAGTGGGTAGAGATAATGGGCCAGACAGTAATTTAATTAATACAATTTCTGTGTGGTTATTTTGGGGGTTAAGCTAGTCAGGCAACAGGACACAGGCTGCTGCTCCTCATACTACAGGAGGAGGCATTGTTTCTTTCACAGCAGATACTAAGTAAGATACTGCAATAAGTCTGTGAGTAAGAAAGTTTAAATAAATATCAAGGAGGAGGATACTGTTGCATTTACATTATACGAATGGTCTAAAATATTATTAAATGAATGCTCTGTGAACAAACTGGGAAAATAAGACTGACACAATATATCTATGAACCACACTGGGTAGGTGAAATAGACGTTATTCATAATATGTTCAGTTCCAAGACTCTTAGTAGCTCTGGTATCTCACTTGGCTACAACCTGAACATGAAATTCTAAAGGTAGCAATTGAAAGGAATGAGATGCAGCAGAAATTAGACCTTAGACACTCTTCGAAGACTGTTCATATAATGAGCACATTCTACAGTGCCTCTCAGAAAGAATGCTCAACTGTAGAAAGTTAAATATTTTACTGAAATTCATGTGAATAAAAGTTAGTAGCATAATATATGCTATATGTGTACTATAATTTCTCAAGTAAAAAAATCATTAAATGTCCCTTTTATAGAGTGGAATATTTTTTAGTAATTACAGAGTAAAAACATTATTTAAATAATATTTTTCAATGTTTACTGTTTTATGTTGTCTTCTAAAATTGTCCTGAAATTTGTTTTAAGTTACTCAACTGCAAATTTTCCTATTCTAAATCCTTTTTGTGGGAGTAAACCTCCACAAGAGAAAATTGTCTAAACCATCTTTTATATATATATTTCTTTTTAGCTCTTTGATGTGGGATTCTGTTCTGTATGCTTTGAATACCATTATTAAATAAAGAAAATGCCTTTACTTGTTGATAGGACAGAACTTAGGTAGGTGGGGAAAACTAGAGTGAATGCTGGGAGAAGGGAGGCAGACTCAGAGAAAAGCCATGTAGCCCCATTGGAACCTTTCAGAACTTTAGCTGGTAAGCCACAGCCACGTGGTAATACACAGATTAATAGAAATGGGTTAAATTAATATGTAAGAGTTAGCCTATAAGCCGGGCGGCGGTGGCGTACGCCTTTAATCCCAGCACTCGGGAGGCAGAGGCAGGCGGATCTCTGTGAGTTCGAGACCAGCCTGGTCTACAAGAGCTAGTTCCAGGACAGGCTCCAAAAGCTACAGAGAAACCCTGTCTCGAAAAACCAAAAAAAAAAAAAAAAAAAAAAAAAAAAAAAAGAAAAAAAAAAGAGTTAGCCTATAGTAAGGAGGAGTGGAGGAGTGGCGGGCTGCTTTTCATCTCGGCTGCCCTGCTTCTGGCTGCCTGGCTCCCCACTGCCTGCTAGCTGACACCCGAAATAACCACATGGAAATTTTATTAATTAAATTACTGCCTGGCCATTAGCTCTAGCCTCTTATTGGCAAACTCTCACATCTTGATTAACCCATTTCAATTAATGTATCACCACTTGACTGTGGCTTACCGGCATGAGTCTAACCAGGGTCTGTCTTCTTCCCTTCTTCCCAGCATTGTGTTCTGTCTACTCTGCCCAATTAAGTGCTGCCCTACCAAAAGGCCAAGGCAGTCTCTTTATTCAACCAATGAAAGCAACACACAAACAGAAGAACCTCCTACATTAGCCAACAAGAAGCTAGACCTAATGGGTCAAACAGTAATTTAAACAATATAGTTTCTGCATTTTTTAATTTATTTTATTAATAATGGTTATTCAGAACTATTATTTTGGTTCTGAGAATGTGGGAAAGAAACAAGCAGGCCCTTGTACATCAGCTTGGCACCAAATGTGGGGCATGGCTCTCAGAGGCAGCAAGCAGTTCTGTCAGGCTGGACTGGGTGGGACAAGCAGGCAATGTCATATTGCTCCCAGGAATGATGAAGTTTAAGGTTTTAAGAAGAGTTAGCATTTTAAGAAGCTTTCCTGGTCAGAAAAGGCTTACAGATATACAATAAAAACAGATTCAGACAGATATAGAACTCTAAATGGGTCACATTGTTGGATAAATGTATGTAGGCTTGGGAGAGAGAAGAAAAGAGTATAGAGAGTTGGAAAAGAAGTAAATTGTTTTAAAAATATAAAACAACATCTTTAATGAGAAAGAGTACAGACAGTCATAGATTAAAAAGAGTAAGAAGAATAAGACACATAAAGATGGAATATACACAGAGAGTCTGGATTATGTATATTATTGTGTTTCCTTTGAATTTTTTGGTTGTAAAGGAGCTATCTACAAAGAAACATTTCAATGTATGGGCTTCTAAACTAAACCAACACATATATTTTAAAGGTATCTTGAATTCAAAATATGGTTCTAAGGATATGTTGTTTTGGAAAAGAGGTTCTTCTTTTGTTTTAGTGGAGGATGAGAACCTGTGGATTCATTCCAGGCTGATATGGTTTGATGTACCAAGACACCCTGAAAGGTCACTGTCAACACCCTCAAAAAATTACTTCACCCAACTGCTGACTGAGATAAACCTAGCACACAGGATACATCATAAAACACCTGATTAACAGCATCCCAAATCAGCAGGAAGTAATCTAAAAACTACACCCAATTTCCCAAATATTGTTTATAAATGTTTCTTTTGAATTTTAAAGGGCGATACACTATAGAGATTCACACTGGTATGGATCTTGATTTATAGATACAAACTTAAGGTCAGTTTTGTTATATGTGTATTTCTGCTTTTGGTTAAGGTACAGTGTTTGTGCAGTTCATTTGAAAAATGTAATACATAATTAAGAAATACAGGTTAATAGATAATCATATATAATAGTAAAACTTGTAGTTATGTTAGTTAGGCTTTCTAGATATATAGAGATATATTTCAGTTATACAGGTATTCTTCAAATCTTTCAGAGACCTTCACGATATGGCATCTAAAATGTTTTAAGAACTTAGGACTTTTCATGACAGTGAGACACATCTGTTCCTGGCAGCACCAAGAGGATGATGGACATTAAAAAGGCTCCTTATGGTGTTGTTTAGCCATTTGGGCAAAAACTGCTCTTGCCTAGACTGCTTAACTGGACATGCAGAACCTACAGAAAAATGACTGCTCAACATTCTTAAAGGTGAGATGATCCTTCAGGGTTTCTACTTCATGAACGAGTCTGCCAGACATTCTGCAGGACACAGAAGACAGTTACTGACAAACTGCCAATATAGTGGAACTGTCTTTGAAATTTCCTGCTTCTTGGAAAAGTCTGCCAGATACTATGGGCATGTACGCTAAAGATGGGGATGGATATTCCAACAATACAGAAGAACTTCAGGTGACTGTCTAGGCAGCAAGGTGTATCTGTCAATTCTAGAGTTTTGGAAGTTGCTTACAATTCACTTCCTATTTACTTAGGTAATATTATATCTTTCTGGAGTTTTTGATGGAATTTAAAAATTGATAGTCATAGTTTTTTTTAGTTAGGATAAAAGATAAAGTAGATATAAATATTATAACTGTAATTCTTCTTTGATACCTGTTTTGTTATATGTAATTTTACTATGTTAAAGTTAAAATCTTCTTTTTTACTTAAATAGAAAATGGAAAGGTGATGTGGGATTCCCCTCTGTATGCTGTTAATACCATTGTTAGAAACTGGCTTGGCCTGTTGATAGGGCAGCACATAGGTAGGTGGGAAAAACTAAGCTGAATGCGGGGAGAAAGGAGGCAGAGTAAGAGAGAAGCCATGTAGGCCTGGCTGTAACCAGACAAAACTATAGCTGGTAAGTCACAGCTACATGGTGATACACAGATTAATAGAAGTGGGTTAAATTAATATGTAAGGGTTAGCCAACATGAAGCTAAAGCTAATGAGATAGGCAGTGATTTAAATAATACAGTTTCTGTGTGATTGTTTTGGTTCTGAGCAGCTGGGAATGAAGCAAGCAGGCTCTATCAACACATTTTTAGTATTGGAAAATTTCATACATGATTATATTTTTACACCATTTTCTTTCTCATTCTTTCTACTTCAATTCCTCCAGTGCTCTCTCACTGCCTCTTAGTTTAACAATTTATTTAATTATTATTGTTATATGTGTGTGCACCTGTGTGTACATATATGTATATATGTATATAAACTTTGTATACGTATATGTATATATGTATATAAACTTTTGAATCTATTTAGTTTTGCTCCTTTGTATAGGTATATGTATCTAGGGATAACCGCTTAGGATTGGATGACCTAACATTGACTCATATTAGAGATAACTGATTCTTCCTTTGTCAGAAGTCATTTGTTGCCCACAACTCTTCATCTCTGAGTTCAGCCTTTTTGAGTTGTCTTCCATGTACATCGGGATATCAACTGTCATCCCACAGTTCTTGTTTAGGTGCCCATATTTTTAAGATGTAATGTTCACACCTCACTTTTACTTTACTTCTAACAATCACATGATATAGAATATAGAAAGTAATAGGGAAAGAGACAAAGCAGATTTTCTCTCTTTCTCTCTCTGTCTCTCTATCTCTATCTCTCTCCCTCTCTTTCACTCCCTCCCTTTCTCTCTCACCACACACACACACACACACACACACACACACACACACACACACACACACATCTGTCTTGTTATAGTATGGCTTATAGTAATAATGTAGAATTTAGGGCCACACAACCCAAATGTTTCTGTAATATTTATATCAACACCTACACGGTTTAAAACAACAGAAAAGTATTGTTTTGTAAACTTCAAATAGAAACATGCAAATTAATGGCCTTGGGCATTTATTTATTTTATGGTGGGGTAGACCAGCCCCTTTTTGCTTTTGTTATCTTGTGATTTTACACTCCAATTATGTTTATCTTAATGCTAAATTGTTACATTGTGTTTCCTCTGTCTATTATGTTTCTTCTAAGGACACTAGTCACTGGATTAATGTCTTATCCTAACCTGTATTACTTCATTTTAACATATATGTGGATCATATCTTCAATTATTTGAAGTCAAATTTCCAAATACAACTGGTCAGGATATGCCAATGTCTTTTGGGGGATGAGGGGGCAAAAAAAAGCACAGAGCTTCAGAGAAGAGGCCCTGGCAATTGGAGCCCAGGCACCTGCCTTATAACATTTAAGAGTTTCATCTTCAAAATCTTATATCCACTCATCTAGAGGAGTGTCAGGTTACAGTACTGTCCCATGAAATGAGAACTGAACCTGCTGTGATTCTGGCTTCTGTCAATGAGAAGTTCTTTATGACTTTAGACATTTTAGGTTAAAAATTAGAGGAGATTTTATTTTTGAAACTAATCAGCAACAGTAACTGGTAATTATTTTTGAAAAGGACATAGAGAGCATTTGAGGAATTGTTAGTAATTAGACATTGTGCTGTTTCAAATAAAATAAGGAAAGAATTACAAAGAGCAGTGTACTGATATTTGCTTTAGTAATTTAGAAAGGGAGATCTTAGAAGTATAATTAAGAGTTTCTATCTTCTGATTACTTCCAAAGATATTGTTTATGTACCCACAGTTCACATTAAGCCTGGTTTACTGAGCATAGGCGATCTGATACCCCAAAATAGCTCTTTTAACCTGCCATGCACTGGACAGTGAATGTGCTAGGCTGAGATGATGATGTGCCGAGGATAGGAGTATGCCATTTAGAGATGGCAATGCAAAACTGGTAATATGGTAAAGAATCTCCTGTCTCAGCAGGAGTGTTTAAACTATAATTTATATTATATTTAACATAAATTATAACCAAAGTTTATCATCTGTAGAATACAAAAAATAGAATAAGAATGATCTTGGTAAAACTACATGAGATTTTTATAAGAAACAATTTTTTATGCTATCTTACAAAGTAAAATATTTATTCCAGAATTGCCATGTCATGGGAGAGTGTATGGAGAAAAAGTTGCTTCTATCCTCGTCTCTTTCATATGAATTTCCTTCCTTACTCACCACCTCCTTATCAATTAATATAGGGCACATAGTGACCCACTGGAAATGAGGTCATGAGGTCATCCAAGGAGTTTAGTGATTAACAAGTAATTGCACTTTGGAGTTTCTATTTGGTAGATGCACGCTCAGTGAGGCAGAGTCCCTATTACCAAATGTCAGGAAGGTAGAGACATAGTTAATGATAAAATTACATACAGCCACTCCTCTGAATCTGTGTAGCTGTTGTTTATATATCTGCAGATATAATCAACGATAGATCAAAAGACAAATGGCTGTATTCATTTTAATAGGTACAGATATGTGCTTATTATTATCCCCATATACAATACTACAGCACCTATTTGCACAGTGATTACATTGAATTACCTATTATACGTATCTTTGATCTAATTTAAAGCATAGTGAAGGATATATATATATATATATATATATATATATACATATATATATGTTTTATAAAATATTGTACTATTTTATACAAAAGAGAATTCAGGGCTACAGATTTCAAGCTATGATTGGCTTCTACAACTGACTCCCATGGACAGCCAGTCATGACTGCATTTCTTAAGTATTTTAGGCAAAAAAGAGAACAAAACAAAATAAAAAAATCATCTATTATCACTACAGATTTTTTTCCTGAATCATTACCCAAGCTTTATATATTGTGGATTTTTTAAAGTACTTTGTCATTCATCATAATGCCAACCCACCCCACGTAATCTCCAATGGCTCACACATATCTTCCCTCCAAACTTCCATCCTCTCACATTCTGACACATCGCTTTATCCCAGCCGCCAACTCCAGAAGACATTCCCTGGGAACACGCAGGCCATTCCAGTCAAAGGCGCAGGTAGCCTGACTATAGATCTTCAAATCTTGCTCAGTTTCTCATTCCCAGCTCTGTAGCAGACCACCTCTGGCAGCCTTTCCTCACCCTCTCACCCCATTCCCAAGGGACTAAGTAGACCCTGGCAGAACATCCCGTTTTCCTCCCTCTGGTGGACCCCCTAAGCACCTCCAGACCATCCTCATTCCTACAGGTCAGCTCCCAATACATAGGAACACATTTTGCCTGGAATCCCCATTAACAGCAACTATTCGGATCCTAAAAGAATTTCTTACCAGGCAACATATATCCACCATACTCTCCTAGGAACTAGACAGGGCAGCAGAAGACAAGGAACCCAATACCAACTCAACAAACATTTACCAAATAACAGCACCTAGAATTTAAAAGTTTCCAAACCCAAGTGCCTACACGCCAGCATAAAAACATAATCAATAAAAAAGTCAGGATGAAGTATTTCTATTAGAGCTGAGCAACCTTATCATAACAGGTCTTGAATATTTCACCATAGGTAAAATCCAAGACATAGACTTCAAAATAGCCTTAATTAATATGACAGAGGTTCTTGAAATAAATCAATCCTTCAAGAAATCCTGGAAAACACAAATAGTGGAAGGAAATGAATGAAAGAGTTCACAGCTTGAAAATGGAAATAGAATCAGAACAAAAATAATAAAACAGGAAAATCTAAAATTAAAAAATTAGTAACTTGAACAGGAACCTCAGAGGCAAACTTTCCAATAGGAATACAAAAGACATAAGGTCAGAAGAGAGGAAATGAAATACCTCAGTCAAAGAAACAAGTAAATCTAAAATGTCCTTGGTACAAAACAGCCAGGAAATCTGGGACACTAAGAAAATCTAAGAATATATTAGGAATAGAGGAAGTAGAAGAAACAGAACAAAGGTACAGAAAATATTTTCAACAAAGTAATAGAAGAAAATTTCCATCAAGTCAAATATACCCCTGAACCAAATAGTAATTGCACATATGAGTTTACAGTACATAATTGCATAATAAAATAATAGTTATAATGACAATACATATTAATTTCTTTTGCCTAAACTTCTGGAGTGCTGTTATTTTTGGAATGCAGTATAGCAAAGTGAGTTCACAGTACTAAAGAATAGTAGAACTTTAAACAGGTGGAATGTTGGGATTGGGGATCAATAGATATGGGTAAAAGCAAGATATGTGAGAATTAGCTGAAACTAATGGGCCAGGTAGTGTTTAAATGAATACACTTTGTGTGTTGTTATTTCAGGGCATAAGCTAGCCAGGCGGCTGGGAGCCGGGCGGGATGAAAAGCAGGAACGCAGCCCACAGCAGCCCCTCACTACAATGGTGGACCTGGGTTCTATAGGAGAGTAGGCTGAGCAAGCTATGAGGAACAAACCAATAAGCCACACTGCCCTGAGGCTTCTGCATCAGCTCTTGATTTCAGATTCCTGCTTTATTTGAATTCCGGCCTGGGCTTTCCTAAAATGACTGTAATTCAGGATCTGTCACCAAATAAACACTTTCCTCCCTAAGTTGCTTTTGGTCTTGTTTTATCACAGAAAGAGAAACCCTAATGAAGACAGGCACAGGAAAATAACACATGCTCTACCGATGTTTCAGTGTTTTCCATATTTCATATTAAAAAAGGTTGCAATTTGGAAAGCTTGTTTCCATATCGAAAAATCAATAATTAAACTGTTTCTAATTATATCTACTACATATGTACAATAGTTTTTAAGAAATAAAATGTGTGACTCAAATATAACCTGGGTTTTGAAGAGTTGGTATTTTATTTATCTCTGTACTGTTTATATGTAAGAATGTCTTCCTGTCTTTCAAGAAACTTCAAAAGACTTCTGACAAGTTCACTAGAACTTCTCCCATGTTGGGCAGTCATCTGGCGAGTAGCATCACCACATGGGAGGACGAGACAGGAAGTGATACAGTCTTTCATGTGCTGCAGTTATTCTCAATCTCATTCTCTTCAAATCATCATGCCGGCTTTGAAATTTTTGACTTAAAAGGGAAAGTTTGTTCAAGCCACTGTCACCTTTTTGAATGAGGTAAAGTCTTTCTTTCTTGTCAGCATTTATTGAAAATCATTTTGAACACCAAACCATCTCTTTAAATTGTTCCCTTTTTAATAGACAATCATCTCAGATTTAGATCAGTGGGTTTATGGTAACTGTCACTTCGGCAGGTGTGTATGGGTCGAAAAACATGTATATTGCATGCTTGTCTATGAATATGTGTTGAAATACCATATGAATGTAGTACATATACTGTCTCTGTCTACACTTATGTGTTACAGTAAATATGTATGCATATACATATACCTGAATATATCTTATACATGTATAGAAACAAGGAATAAATATCTAAAACTGCAGTTCCTGTAAAAGGAGAAATCTATTTGGACTTCTATTTGCAGAGAGTGATGTGAATGATGGGAAGGGTTTAATCACAGTGCTTCTCCACTGCAGCTCACTGTGACCACCAGCAGAGTCAATCCTGAGGCCATGTTCACAGGGCTACCCTATTTCAGGAAAATGCATGCTTGGGATGTTCCTGCAGATTCAATTGGTTTGAGATCATAATCCAGATTTTAATAAATAGACTTCATGTAATAAAGCACTTATTTGATGCTGTTAGAGATAAAAACTGATACTGTTAATTTGGTTACTATAATGGAATAAAATGGTTCCTTCTAACCGCTTCATGTCTTTCCAAAACTAAAAATTCAGATCTAGGTGTACCAGAAGAAATATACATATGGTTTAAAAATAGCTGAACTTAGTCTAATACGGAAATTTTCACAATACTGAAAGTTTAAAAATGCGATGTTCAGTGTATTACTCTTATTACTGTAATTTGTGATACGTTTCTCTTTGCATGCTACAAAAGTCCATAACTCTCAGAAGAACAGAAAAACCTCAAAACTCTGCTTCATTCTATATTCAATTTCCTTTTGTTCTTCTTTCCATTTGCTTTTATATGTCCAGGTATAAAAATAATATATAAAACATGAGTGTTTTCGGGATTTCAGATTCATTATGTCAAAGAGATCAGAGTGTCTCTGGTGCTTTCAAATTTTCCTATATGTAATTAACAAGCAATCATAGACGAAAGATTGAAAAAATATTATTTTGAATGACTAAAACAGAAGATACAGAATGAAACAATAAATTAGATAAGTATTGCCCCCGCCTCATCCTCCCATCTTTGGGGCCGCAAAATCCCACAGCTCACCCTGTTTGGGCACTGGGGACCTGGAATTGAGTGCACCCAGGCCAGTGGGAGGTCCCCTCCTTCATTTGACTGCCTGGGGCAAGGTAGGCCTTTGAGAGCTGCTTGGCCTGCAAGGGGACCTGACAGTCTGCCAGAGGATCCATCATTCTTTGGGGTGAGTGAGGAGTGAGTGCCCAAACCACGGCAGCTGCCCGGAGAGGGACCACCGACATTCCACAACTTCCCCAGCCACCCGCACACTTCCTGCTCTTCCTGCAGGGGTTATTCTCCCCGGATACTGCCTCTCTCTACCTGTCCCTTCCCAGCTTGCACCCAGAATCCTTCCCCCCCCCTCCCCCTGCCTCATCCTCCCGTCTTTAGGGCCACAAAATCCCACAGCTCAGCCTGTTTGGGCACTGGGGACCTGGAATTGAGTGCACCCAGGCTGGTGGGAGGTCCCCTCCTTCATTAGACTGCCTGCAGCAAGGTAGGCCCTTTGTCAGTGAGCTGTTTGGCCTGCAAGGAGACCTGACAGTCTGCCAGAGGATCCATCATTCATTGGGGTGAGTGAATTTAATTCATTGGGGTGAATTGAACTTCTAAAAGAAGACCCAAAGGGGATTATTCAGAGGAACAAATGGGCAGGCGCCAATGCAAGAATTCCTCCAACAATTTGAAAAACAACATGAAAGCACCAGAACCCAGCGAACTTATAACAGGAGGACTTGAACACACTAATCAAGAAGAAGTAGAAAAAAATGACTTTATGAAAGTAATAGAGTCCCTTAAACAGGAGGTGAAAAACTCCCTTAAGGAAATGGACGAGAAGAATAACAAAAAGTTTGAAGAATTGAGTAAATCCGTAAACGATATCCTAGGAAACCAAGAAAAAACAATCAAACAGATAATGGAAACAGTGCAAGACTTGAAAACTGAAATGGAGGCAAGGAAGAAAACACAACCCGAGGGCCAACTGGATTTGGAAAATCTATGTAAACGAACAGAGACTACAGAAACAAGCATAACCAACAGAATACAAGAGATAGAAGAAAGAATCTCAGATTCTGAAGATACCATAGAGAAAATAAATGCACTGATCAAAGAAAACAGCAAATCCAACAAATCCTCATCACAAAACATTCAGGAAATCTGGGACACAATAAAAAGACCAAACCTAAGAATAATAGGCGTAGAAGAAGGAGAAGAAATACAGCTCAATGGTTCAGAAAATATATTTAATAAAATTATAGAAGAAAACTTCCCAAACCTAAAAAAAGATATTCCTATTAAGGTTCAAGAAGCTTACAGAACACCAAATAGACTGGAACAAAAAAAAAATCCCCTCGCCATATTATAATCAAAACACAAAACATACAGAATAAAGAAAGAATATTAAGAGCTGCAAAGGAAAAAGGTCAAGTAACATATAAAGGTAAACCTATCAGACTAACACCTGACTTCTCTATGGAAACCATGAAAGCCAGAAGGTCCTGGATAGATGTTTTGCAGAAACTAAGAGACAATGGATGCAAGCCCAGATTACTATACCCAGCCAAGCTTTCATTCACTATAAATGGAGAAAACAAAATATTCCAGGATAAAAACAAATTTAAACAATACATAGCCACAAATCCAGCCTTACAGAAAGTAATAGAAGGAAATTCACAAACAAAGGAGTCCAGCACTGCCCAAAATAACTCAGACATCTAGCGACCCTTCACCAGCACATTGCAAAGAAAGGAAACACACAATCTCTACTACCAAATAAAAAAGGACAACCGGAGTTAACATCCACTGGTCATTAATATCACTTAATATCAATGGACTCAATTCACCTATAAAAAGGCACAGGCTAAGAGACTGGATACGAAAACAGGATCCAACATCCTGCTGTTTACAAGAAACACACCTCAACCACAAAGACAGACATCTACTCAGAGTAAAGGGTTGGGAAAAGGTTTATCAAGCAAATGGACCTAAGAAACAAGCCGGTGTGGCCATACTAATTTCTAACAAAGTTGACTTCAAACTAAAATCAGAAGAGATGGAAAGGGACACTTTATACTCATTAAAGGAAAAATCTATCAGAATGAAGTCTCAATCCTGAATATCTATGCCCCTAATACAAAAGCACCCACTTATATAAAAGAAATATTACTAGAACTCAAGACAGCCATCAAACCAAACACACTGATAGTGGGAGACTTCAACACTCCTCTTTCACCAATGGACAGGTCAATTCGACAGAAACCTAACAGAGAATTAAGAGACTTAATAGAGGTAATGAACCAAATGGACTTAACAGACATCTATAGAACGTTCCACCCAAACAGGAAAGAATATACCTTCTTCTCTGCGGCTCAGGGAACCTTTTCGAAAATTGACCACATACTCGGTAACAAAGCAAACTTCCACAGTTACAAAAACATATTAGTAACCACCTGCATCTTATCGGATCACCATGGATTAAAATTAGAATTCAACAACAATGCTACCCCCAGAAAGCCTACAAACTCATGGAAACTGAACAGTCAACTACTGAACCACAGCTGGGTCAAGGAAGAAATAAAGAAAGAAATTAAAGTCTTTCTTGAATTTAATGAAAATAAAGACACAACATACTCAAACTTATGGGACACTATGAAAGCAGTGCTAAGAGGAAAATTCATAGCACTAAGTGTCCACTTAAAAAAAAAAACGGAGAAAGCACACATTGGAGACTTAACAGCACACCTGAAAGCTTTAGAAAAGAAAGAAGCAGACTCACCTAGGAGGAGCAGAAGACTGGAAATTATCAAACTGAGGGCAGAAATCAACAAAATAGAAACACAGAAAACAATCCAAAGAATCAATGAAACAAAAAGCTGGTTCTTGGAGAAAATCAACAAGATTGACAAACCCCTAGCCAAACTAATCAAAGGGCAGAGAGAGAACACACAAATTAATAAGATCAGAAATGAAAAAGGGGACATAACCACAGACACAGAGGAAATCCAAAGAATCATTAGATCTTACTACAACAGCCTGTATGCCACAAAATTGGGAAATGTAAAAGAAATGGACACTTTTTTAGATAAGTACCATGTACCAAAGTTAAACCAGGACCAGGTAAATGCTCTAAATAGTCCAGTTAGTCGCGAAGAATTGGAAACTGTTATCAGAAACCTCCCTACCAAAAAGAGCCCAGGACCTGATGGGTTCAATGCGGAATTCTACCAGAACTTCCAAGAAGACCTAATACCTATACTCCTTAAGGTATTTCATAATATAGAAACAGAACAGTCATTGCCAAATTCCTTTTATGAAGCTAAAATTACCCTGATACCTAAACCACACAAAGACTTAACCAAGAAAGAGAATTACAGGCCAATCTCACTCATTAACATTGATGCAAAAATTCTCAATAAAATACTGGCAAACCGAATCCAAGAACACATTAGAAAAATTATCCATTACGATCAAGTAGGCTTCATCCCAGAGATGCAGGGCTGGTTCAACATACGAAAATCTATCAATGTAATCCATCATATAAATAAACTGAAGGAAAAAAACCATATGGTCATCTCATTAGATGCTGAAAAAGCATTTGACAAAATTCAGCACCCTTTTATGATAAAGGTCTTAGAGAGATTAGGGATACAAGGGTAATTCCTAAATATAATAAAAGCTATTTACAGCAAGCCGACAGCTAACATCAAACTAAATGGAGAGAAACTCAAGGCTATCCCACTAAATTCAGGAACACGACAAGGCTGTCCACTCTCTCCCTATCTCTTCAATATAGTGCTTGAAGTTCTAGCAATAGCAATAAGACAACATAAGGGAATCAAGGGGATTCGAATTGGAAAGGAAGAAGTTAAACTTTCATTATTTGCAGATGATATGATAGTATACATAAGCGACCCCAAAAACTCCATCAAAGAACTCTTACAGCTGATAAACTCCTTCAGTAACATGGCAGGTTACAAGATCAACTCCAAAAAATCAGTCGCCCTCCTATATACAAAGGATAAGGAAGCAGAGAAAGAAATCAGAGAAGCCTCACCTTTCACGATAGCCACAAATAGCATAAAATATCTTGGGGTAACTCTAACCAAGGAAGTGAAAGACCTATTTGACAAGAACTTTAAGTCTTTGAAGAAAGAAATTGAAGAGGATACCAGAAAATGGAAGGATCTCCCTTGCTCTTGGATTGGGAGGATCAACATAGTAAAAATGGCAATACTACCAAAGGCAATCTATAGATTTAATGCAATCCCCTTAAAGATCCCATCAAAATTCTTCACATATCTTGAGAGGACAATAATCAACTTTATATGGAAGAACAAGAAACCCAGGATAGCCAAAACAATCTTATACAATAAAGGAACTTCTGGAGGCATTACCATCCCTGACTTCAAACTCTATTACAGAGCTACAGTATTGAAAACAGCTTGGTATTGGCATAAAAATAGAGAAGTCGACCAATGGAATCGAATAGAAGACCCAGATCTTAACCCACAAACCTATGAACACCTGATTTTTGATAAAGGAGCTAAAAGCACACAATGGAAGAAAGAAAGCATCTTCAACAAATGGTGCTGGCATAACTGGATGTCAACCTGTAGAAGAATGAAAGTAGATCCGTGTCTATCACCATGCACAAAACTCAAGTCCAAATGGATTAAAGACCTCAATATCAATCTGAACACACTGAACCTGTTAGAGGAGAAAGTGGGAAGTACTCTACAACATTTGGGCACAGGAGACCGCTTCCTACGTATAGCCCCAGCAGCACAGACATTAAGGGCAACATTGAATAAATGGGACCTCCTGAAGCTGAGCAGCTTCTGTAAAGCAAAGGACACTGTCACTAAGACAAAAAGGCAGCCTACTGACTGGGAAAAGATCTTCACCAACCCCACAACAGACAAAGGTCTGATCTCCAAAATATATAAGGAACTCAAGAGACTAGACTTTAAAATGCTAATGAACCCAATTAAAAAATGGGGCACTGAACTGAACAGAGACTTCTCAGCAGAAGAAGTTCGAATGGCCAAAAGACACTTAAGGGCATGCTCAACCTCCTTAGCAATCAGGGAAATGCAAATCAAAACAACGTTAAGATACCATCTTACACCTGTCAGAATGGCTAAAATCAAAAACAACAATGATAGCCTTTGCTGGAGAGGATGTGGAGTAAGGGGTACACTCATGCATTGCTGGTGGGAATGCAAACTTGTGCAACCGCTTTGGAAAGCAGTGTGGAGGTTTCTCAGGAAATTTGGGATCCACCTACCCCAGGACCCAGCAATCCCACTCTTGGGAATTTACCCAAGAGATGCCCAATCATATTACAAAAGCATCTGTTCAACTATGTTTATAGCAGCATTATTTGTAATAGCCAGAACCTGGAAACAACCTAGATGCCCTTCAGTGGAAGAATGGTTGAAGAAAGTGTGGAATATATACATGCTAGAATACTACTCAGCGGTAAAAAACAATGACATCTTGAATTTTGCATGCAAATGGAGGGAAATAGAAAACACCATCCTGAGTGAGGTAACCCAGGCCCAAAAAGATGAACATGGGATGTACTCACTCATAATTGGGTTCTAGCCATAAATAAAGGACATCGAGCCTATAATTCGTAAAAATCCTAGAGAAGCTATATAAGAAGGTGAACCCAAAGAAAAACATATATTTATCCTCCTGGATACTGGAAGTAGACAAGATTGCCGGACAAAAAATGGGAACATAGGGGTGGGGTGGTATGGGGGGCGGGGGGATGGGGCGAGAAAAGTGTGAAGTGGAGGATGGGAAGAGCTTGGGGGAATAGGATGGTTGGGATATAGGAAGGGTGGATATGGGAACAAGGAATTATATATCTTACTTAAGGGAGCCATTCTAGGGTTGGCAGAGGCTTGACTCTAGAGGGGTTCCCAGGTGTCCAGGAAGACGCCCTCAGCTAGCTCCTTGGGCAGCTGAGGAGAGGGTGCCAGAAATGTCCAGATCCTATTGCCATACTCATGAATATCTTGCATATCACCATAGAACCTTCACCTGGCATTGGATGGAGAAAATGACAGAGCCCCACATAGGAGCACCGGACTGAGCTCCCAAGGTCCCAATGAGGAGCAAAAGGAGGGAGATCATGAGCAAGGAAGTCAGGACCGTGAGGAGTGCGTTTACCCATTGAGACGGTGGGACAGATCTAACGGGAGACCACCAAGTCCAGTTGGAATGGAACTGATGGAACAGGGGACCAAACCGGGCTCTCTGAATGTGGCTGACGGTGGAGGAGGACTGAGAAACCAAGGACAACGGCAATGAATGTGAACTCTACAGCATGGACGGGCTCACTGTGAGCCTTAACCTTCACCTGGCGATGGATGGAGATAGAGACAGAGCCCCACATTGGAGCACCGGACTGAGCTCCCAAAGTTCTGATGAGGAGTGGATGGAGAGAGATCATGAGAAAGTCAGAACCATGAGGGACGCGTTTACCCACTGAGACGGCAGGACAGAACTAATGGGAGACCACCAAGTCCACTTGGAATGGGACTGATGGAACATGCGACCAAATCGGACTCTCTGAGGGTGGCTGATGGTGGAGGCTGACCGAGGAGCCAAGGACAATGGCGATGGGCTTGGTCTCTACGACATGGACGGGCTCTGTGTGAGCCTTGTCAGTTCGGTTGCTCACCTTCCTGGACCTGGGGGGAGTTGGGAGGACCTTGGTCTCAACATAGTGTAGAGAACCCTGATGACTGTTTGGCCTCAAGAGGGAGGGAGTGGGGGTGTGGGTGGAGGGGAGGGGAGGGAAGGGGGAGGAGGAGGGGAGGAGATGGCAATTTTTAATAAAAAATAAATAAACTGGAAAAAAAATTAGATAAGTATTTATAAGTTTGTATCAAAGATTCTATTTGAATGTCATAGGTCTTCTGTGTGGCATGGAAGCACACACACAAAACTGTAAAGACGTAAAGACAGAAGTTTCTTATCGGACAGAAAGCAAAAACAGTTACCTCTCAAGAGTCAATGGTGTATGAGCAAAGAAAATGATCCAGGGTGCAGAAAAGTGAAGATTAATTTAATATAACCATGCATGGGTTGTTATATAAGTAGATCTATTTCCTGATTTTATGTGGGACAGAGAATGTGTAAGCATGGAAGATCTCCTAATGCCAGATTTTGTGCTTGCTATAGATCTCTCCTTTTCTATAAAATATTTTTAGCAACAGAAGCAACCAAATTTCTCACAAGTTTCATTTTGTTAAAGTTGCTATCCTAAGATGTTTTAGACTATCCCTGTAATAAGATGGAGTTACCAATTTAATTTACCAACTACTTAATTCAATAGATGTAAATTCTGTTTGCCTCCTAAGATTGTTATTTTAAAATATCCTCTACTCATCATTTATTCTCAGAAACAAACAAACTTTTGTTTATTTTTATAAATACAATATATATGAATTATATTTGTTTAGTGTATTTATTAATGACCAGGGCATGTTTGTTTAAAATGGGAAACATGTAGAATTCTGCCTATGTAAACTGTTTCCTATGTATAACAACGAAGGAAAAGCATGGAGCAAAATATCAAACAGTACTGAAAATTAGAAAATTATATTTATATGTAAGAGCATTTATAAAATAATTTTCTTCTAACACAGAAAACTTCTAGACAGCATTTTCCCACATCTCAGAACACATCCCAGGTTATCCAGTCATCCCCAAACGCCATAGCGGGATCCATGGAATTGCCTGACATGCTCATTAAGCTTTTCAATAAGGTTTTATTGGATCTATGGAATCTAAATCTGCAGATGAGGTTTCCAGATATTGGCCAGGATGTGAAAACAGACAATATGCTACAAACACAGTTATCTCTCCTTTTTCAGTTAAAGGGCAACAATTCTGATGTGATTTTCAACAATTTAGCTCCATATAAAGCAGAACAGAAGTTCCTGTTTCCGTTATGGGTGGTGTACTTACTACAGTTTTCTGCTCTTCTGTTGTCTCGGATCACTATTCTCTGGTTAATGGTGCTGAAGAGTGTTGTCCAGTTAATGGTGTGATAATAACACAGGTTGCTGTTGTCAGTAATGTAGATGTTGCCCGCGCTGATCTCCTTCAGAGACTGGAATTGTAGGGAAGTGATGCCTTGTTGTTTGAGGATAAGCAATGAGAGTCCGCTTAAAAGAAGAGAGGGGGAAAGTAAAGTGAATAATTCATGACACTGTAAGATTCAGTAAAAGTACATAGCACCTCACAACAAAAATTAAAATAATGGAGCATCAACAGTGGATGAACAGGCAATTCTGTGCTAAGATATGTACTTAATCATTTAATTCCCTGACTGACAATCTCCACTTCCTCTAATTATGAACACTGACTACATATGTATATGTACATATATATATATATATATGTGTGTGTGTGTGTGTGTGTGTGTGTGTGTATGTATGTATGTATGTACTGCCTTCCTTGTCAGCCTAAATTTTGGGTTTCTCAACAATAAAGTTCTATATTAATACTAAATATTTAACAAATATATATAAATATAAACGTCTTTATGGTTAAGCACTATAATATATTGATGCTTCTATAACTATCTAAATATAGACATGCTTTCTTTATATATTTTGGAGATCAACCCTCTGTCCAATGTGGGATTGGTGAAGATCTTTTCTCATTCTATAGGCTGTCATTTTGTCTTGTTGACCATGTGCTTTGCTTTACAGAAAATTTTCAGATTCAGGGGGTTCCATTTATTAATTGTTTTTCTCAGTGTCTGCTACTGGGGTTATATTTAAGAAGTTGTCTTCTGTGCCAATGTGTTCAAGTGTACTTTCCACTTGCTCTTCTATGAGGTTCAGTGTAGTTGCCTTTATGTTGAGGCCTTTGATCCATTTGGACTTGATTTTTGTGCATGGTGATAATATCGGCCTATTTCCATTCTTCTACATGTTGGTGTCCAGTTATACAAGCATCATTTATTAAATATGCTTTCTTTTTCCATCTGACATTTTTTGCTTCTTTGTCGAAAATCAGGTGTTCGTAGGTGTGTGGGTTGATATCCAGGTCTTTGACTCATTGGTCCTCCTGTCTGTCTTTATGGCAGTGCCAGGCATCGCCCTCACTTCACTATCTATCTATCTATCTATCTATCTATCTATCTATCTATCTATCTATCTATCTATCTATCTATCTATCTGTCATCTGTCTATCTATCTATCTATCTATTATCTATCTATCTATCTATCTATCATCTATCTATCTATCTATCTATCTATCTATCTATCATCTATCTATCTATCATCTATCTATCTATCTATCTATCTATCTATCTATCTATCTGTCATCTGTCTATCTATCTATCTATCTATCTATCTATCTATTATCTATCTATCTATCTGTCATCTGTCTATCTATCTATCTATCTATCTATCTATCTATCTATCTATCTGTCATCTGTCTGTCTATCTATCTATCTATCATCTATCTATCTATCTATCTATCTATCTATCTATCTATCTATCTGTCATCTGTCTATCTATCTATCTATCTATCTATCTATCTATCTATCTATCTATCTGTCATCTGTCTATCTATCTATCTATCTATCTATCTATCTATCTATCTATCTGTCATCTGTCTGTCTATCTATCTATCTATCTATCTATCATCTATCTATCTATCTATCTATCTATCTATCTATCTATCTATCTATCATCTATTGGTCTTTCATCTATATCTATCTATCATCTATCTATCTATCTATCTATCTATCTATCATCTATCTATTTATCTATCATCTATCTATCTATCTATCTATCAATCATCTATCTATCCATATCATCTATATATATTTATATTATGTATTGCAGAAAATACAACATTTGTTTTATGGAGTACAGTTTATTTTTTTACATAATCCCAAGTTTCATATATTTACTGCATATGACAGATAATTATTCTTTTAAATGATAGGGTTCACTTCAGTGTGTATGTATATGTTTATACAACTTTTAATTGTTTTATTATTGTTTTCTAAGAATTTCATACATGAGAATCATATTTATATAATTTTCATTCCAAACTTCACACTTTTAATTCCTTGAGGTTATCCTCATACCATATCAAGATATGAATTCTTTAATTATTAGTGTTTGTACACATATATGTATATATTACACACACACACACACACACACACACACACACACACACACACACATATATATATATATATATATATATATATATATATATATATATATATCCTGCTTAGTCCATTTGGTGTTGCTCATATGTATGTGTATATGGTTGAGCACATAGGGTTGGATATAACCTATCAGGGTTTCATCTCTGCAGAGGACTGATTTTTCCCTCTCTCTTGATTGTCTAGCTTTGAGGCCCTCTAAGATTCACTGTATCCACATTGGGATGGAAATAATATTGTTTTACATACATTTTATTTAGCCATCCATCTATTGACATGTCCTGTCATTTCTTACTTGTTTATTGCATATAGTTCTTCAATGAATATAAATGTGGGGCATCTCTGCTTTATGCTAACTTGGGGAATATACTTAAGAAGTATATAGCCTGATTATACAGTGGTACTATACTGATGATAGAGGAATGCCCACAATGATTTCTCTTGTTGGTATACTAGTTTACATTTCCTCTATTGATGTGTATGTCTGTTTTCCTCCATCCTTCTTAGCATATACTATCTTTTGTTTTCTTAATGACCTGCATTCTAACTGGAGTACTGGAATGATGGCACTGACTTCCATTATTTTTCCACTAGATAAGGATGTTGAACTTTTTAAAAGTATTTATTGAATGTTGGTACTGCTTTTCCAAGCTTAGAGCTATATTTGTTTCCTGTTTAAATAGTCAACTTTAACTGACACAGTTTAAAACAAAACTTTAAGAAACAGTACCCTTATAAAAGTTTTATCTTATCATGTAAATTTATTATATTGATATCAATATTGGCTAACAATATCCTTCTAACCTTTCCAATAATAATAATAATAATAATAACAACAATAATAATAATAATAATAATTCAACACTGAAGATAGTGAACGTACTTTGTAATATCAACACTGAATGTATGGCACAAACAATGGCACCAGGGATGCAAATCTAGTCTCTGAGTTCAACAACATTCATTTCCCCAAAACTCACATCTTTTCTTAGTCACTTAAGTATATCTGTTATTATAATACAAATTAAAAATAAGGTGCAGTTCTAGAGGTCACATCACAGGCTTCATACCTAAAAAATATTAATATCAGCACAGCTGTAGGAGGTCCTTCTGTTTTTGTGTTGCTTTCATTGGTTAATCAATAAAGAAACTGTCTTGGCCTAGTTGATAGGGCAGAACTTATATAGGTGGAGAAGACAGAATTGAATTTTAGGAGGAAGAAAGAGAGATACCATGGATCTGCTGGAGACAGAAGCTGGGAATTTTACCCAGTAAGAGACTGCCACGTGGTGATACACAGATTAATATAAATGGGTTAAATTAAGATATAAGAATTATCCAATAAGAAACTAGAACTAATGGGTCAAGCAGTGATTTAATTAATACAGTTTCTGTGTAGCTATTTTAGGACTAAGCTAGCCAGGTGGCCAGGACTAACTAGCGGCCCCCTGCAACACAGCACAGGCAAACAGTCATTGAAAACCAAGCTATGAGTTCTATGTGTTTCATATCACAGTGGGGATTACTTCAGGAGTCTAATCTTTGGAATCAATCAATATTACTGATCTACTGATCAGTAATACTGGTGTTTATAACATTAAAGAACTTGTGATGTCCCTGTTTGTATCTGTGCAGTGTACAGCACTGAACACCTTTACCTACCTGTAGAGGACTCTTCCTCCTATAGTGACAAGGTTGGAGAAGACACTGAAATCTGTCATATTTGGAGGCCACGATTGTATGTTCAGGAAACCTATCAGGATTTAGAAAAGCAAAATCATTGTGGTATTATTTTTTAATGACAATGCTAATTATCATCCAAACACAATGAAAATATATTGAAAGGCAGAAAGTAAGCAAAGGCAATGAAAACTACTGTTGAAGCAGTCATCACATTTTTCCTTTTATGATTAAGCATAATACTATGAGTTTCTGGAGTAAAGAATAGATAAATAGTTGATATCAAAGTATGGGATCATGAATCCCAGGGATTCTTTATGATTCGGGGAATAATAAAGGTGTATGTATCAAATATTGAAAAATATAATTTATTTTATTTTGATAGATACATATACATAGAATTGTTACCCAATTAAGGACAAAAACAATGCTCTATTTCTGTGAATTCCTTCACCATTTACTTATGTACTATCACATTGGTATCAACCTAGAAATCTAAGTTGTGTTAGCCCTAACTTTTCATATCAGGTTTTATTTCATGTGATGTCAAGTCCAAATATGATTTATATTTATGAACCCATAAGTTATATAAAAGATTTAACATAGTAAATGCTCAAAAACTGTCATGCCAAACAAGCGCTATACATTTTCCGTATTACCTGGAGTTCCTTTGAGAAAATAAATTGCAAAGCAAATGTTCAAGAGTCACAGAGCTTTTGGTATTTGCAAAAACAATATTAACAATATTCCAAAGTTTTTTATGTATCTCTGTTGGTTTCAAAATATAAAAGCTAATAAATGTTCAAAGTTCAAAATCATGCAAGTTAGTTTTTCAAGATAACTAGAACTTCTCTTGAAAATTAAAGCTATTATAAATATTATGTAATTATTTCAAGAAATGAAAAGGTCACATAGCTTGTGGCAAAAAAAAATTAAAAGTACCTGTTATTTCCCTGACTGTCCGAAAGACATTCAGTTTCTCTGGGTCTATGGCTTCAATTGCATTGTAAGGGTCCCTAGAAAGTCAAGAAGAGATGCAAGCAAATTTAAACTGATTGTTTTATAATAGGACATATTTGCTCCTTTCTAAGTAATATATTATTTAAAATTTTAACAATTTCTTAATATAAAACATATACATTTTGAATATTTCTAAAGTACCCTTACCTTATGAAAAATGCTTTGAAATTTATGTCTGATATATTCTAAAGTTGTCATTTAAAAACAACTAATAGATTATTTTCAGTTTTCATCTTCCAAAAATATTTAGGTAAATATTGGTCATTTAAAATAATTGTGTACTTGAATATTGAGCCCAACATGATACCAAATTATCTCCGAATTGAAGTAATACTTTCAGTAATTTAGGCAACATACAGCATTTATTTAATGCTTTATTACTTTAAAGGCTTTCCAGTATATGTGAAGACTTCATATCTTCACAGAAGTGTTCAATGTTATGCATTGATCAGCTTTCTGTGAAATACTGAACTTTCTCAGAAGAATGAACCTCAGCTTTTCTAAAATTATATAGTAATTAAATGAGTTTTATTCTTCCTGTGAACACTTATCATTTGTTACCATTTGTGAAAACTTTCTATTTTGGGTGTTGAAAAATACAGAACACAGTAACTAAGCAGTCTTCATAGGGTTATACACCGAGATGCGTTATACTACCCCAACAAACAGGTAGGTATATGGCCTAGCTTCTGGAACGGTAGTCTTCATCCATGGAAGATGGATTTAAAGATCATTTTCAGCAACTATGAGTTTCAGTTTGAACTCTCAAACCACCTGACACTGACTTTCTAAACTTGGCTCATCAGCATTTTGTCCCTCACTGTGGATCATCTCATCTCTTTTAAAAAGACTTTGCTTGATTAAATTACCTTTTAAACTAAGAAATGCAATCAATGCAATATACTACTAGTTTAGTGTACATTGCTGTATAAAGCTCTGGCCTTGTGTATTGCTGAGACTGAGAAAGCACAGCACATTTCTCTATGACTCAAAAAAAAAACCTATTGATCCAGAATATTCTCAGAGTCACATCTCTTGAAAGTATAAAGTCTCAATGTAAAGTTCTCTAAATGGTGTATTCTTGCTCTTTGGCACACCCTTCCATACATATATGAATAAATGCATGCATATGTACATATGCACATATATATGTATGAAATTGTGTGCTACATATGACCCCTTTGATGTTAATATAGATAAAATAGATACAAAATGAAGTGTAACAAACGACAAACTTTTGCATTCATCTTTTGAAATTAATTTTTTTCTTTGAAAATTTCATACAGACATATAAAGTATCTTGAACACATCCAATCACACTATCTCCTCTCAATTTCCTGCCCAACCCATCCAATACATCTCCCTACCTACTTCATGCCCTCTTTTTTGATATAAAGTATTTGAATACCCTGAGTCCATAGATGCCCATATGTCCTTGGTTGTGGGATCATCCACTGTAATATCGGGCAAAATAGCAGTGACCATCCCTCCAAAGTAAAGGAGCTATCCCTGCTGCAACAGCCATTAACTGCCCTCATCTCCTCAGCTAAGCAACATGCTTAACCTCCATGCTGGGTTTTTATTTAAAGTGACTTGACATTGTGCAGGTGACCTCAGCTGCTGTTAATTAGTTCATGTGTGCAACAGTCATATTATGTTCAGAAAACATTTCACAGCGACCCTACTCAACATTCAGTTCTTAAAGTCTATATCAATCTTTTAATGTACAAAACTCTTCTATCAGAGGAAATATAAGCTCTGAAATTGGGGAATGTGATGGAGGAGAGTTATCTGTCTGTTTCTTTCATTGGTTAATTAATAAAGAAAACTGCCTTGGCCCTTTAAGAGACAGAAAATTAGGTAGGTGGAGTAGACAGAACAGAATTGTGGGAACAAGGAAGTAGAGTTGGGGAGACGCTTCAGGCAGTCTCCATAGGGAGTCTCCATGCTGCTCCTCTCCGAGATGGACGCAGGTTAAGATCTCTCCTGGTAAGCCACACCTCGTGGTGCTACCCAGATTACTAAATATGGGTTAAAGGAAGATGTGAGAATTAACCAATAAGAGGCTACAGATAATGGGCCAGGCAGTGTTTAAAAGAATACAGTTTCCGTGTAATTATTTCGGGTGTAAAGCTAGCCGGCGGCCGGGTGGCGGGACGCAGCCCCGCCACTTCCCACTACAGGAATGGAATTTTGCCATTGCCCTGCCATGAAAAAATAAATACAACAATTCTGGCCATAAAATCTAACATCCTGGCATCACAAGAAAAGATTAAATATTCAGGGCAAGCAAAGAATAATGGAGTCAGCCAAAGTCATGACTGAAAATTTCCTGGTTTTCAGGATGAAATTAATTGTTAACCAGAAGCCCAATGGACCATAGATCTTTTATATACTTACTTTTAGAGATTCAAGACTCCTATAAAATAAGTTGACAGAATCCTACTTTTCAACTTCAAAGTACCTGTGGGGAGTCTCATCCAAAAGCCACTGAAGATCCACACTATCTTAGAACTGTTTTTCTCTATTAAATACAGAGCTAAGTAAAAGAGCATCATGACTACTCTGTCACTGTGTTTTGTGTTCAGCATAGAAAGAAAAGGAAATCTAGGTGTGACTCTTACTATCTGCCTCTCCTGCGACCGGTCATGAAAACCTCCTCCTGTCAGTCCCTCTCTGTGACACATTTCCAGCATACTTAAAAGCATCTTGCCACTGTAAGAGCATGCACATGATCAATGTCAAGACAAAAGATGAGAGGAATGTTCCTTTGATAGCCCTAGACCCTTTGCATGCCGGGACTTCTCATTATAATTAAGGAAATGAGTTAAATTTCCATTCCTGACAAAGATAATTTTATGGCACAGTATGAACATGCCAATTAACTTTCTTTAGCTCTTTTAAATCCAAAAATGCAATTGACAATTTGCCAAGACTATATTTTCTGAAAGAAATGTTTCTGAACAAAATACCATTTAATTAATGACTTTTGACCTCATCATTAAAGAACTGTGTCAATGAATAATAGTATCCTATTAAAAAGTCACTACAAATATGTTGAGAGTAATGGCATTGAAAGTACAGAAAATAATTTATTTACTAGAAATTTACTATTTATAATATCTAAATCTGTGACTATTAAAGTTTACTGTGTTCCCGTCCTTCTCCCTCTCCCCACCAGCACATACATACACAGAGACAGAATAAACCACCACCCATATATATAATATATATGATATATATATATATATATATATATATATATATATATATATATATATATATTTTGCTTTAGACCTGTTGAATTGGCTTTATAGTTAGTTTCATGAAATGAATGGGAAGGGCTTCATGGATCATTCTTCCATGAGACTGAGAATGGAGGATATGCCATATTTCATGGACATCTGTCTTTGAAATATGTCATATATATTTCCTACAGACACAATAGTATCAATTTTTACTTCAAAGTATTCAAGGCTTCAAACTTATGATTAAGGACAGATAATCATCTGAATTATGAAGGATCAGAAACCAAATTTGCCTTCATTTGCTTTCTAAGATAGTCTACAAAAGGCTACAATTAAGCTGTAAAGTGATATTTGTTTAACACTTTTCTGCACTATAAACTAGACAAAGTCACAGTGTTTTATATTTTTTTTGCTGCCTTCTCCACCTGCCTTTTGGGCTTTTCATTTCCTTTGCCATATTCACCTCTCTGCTTTCCTTACCTTTTTATCTCATTTATTAAGATTTTACTGATATGGGGGTGAACAAATCAAAATACTTTATGATTTATTCACCAAAACAAGCAGAAGAGCTATTTATTATCCATACATTTCTGTCTTTAACTGGAGGAAGGTGAGTGTTTGACTCAGAAAGAATTCACCATTCATACCATCCATCATGTAGCTACTGTTCAAACTCACGCTGGTCTGGATGGGGTCACCTACATAAACTGTCTCATTTGTCTTTTGTTGAGTTCATTTTAAAGACAACCTTTGGACTTCTAGCCCATGGTGATTTTTGAGGGCAATTCTTTTCCACTTGAATGAATTAGTTATATTATAGTCTGTACAGAATGAGGAATTTAAAGATTTATAGTTTGCATGTGCTTCCTATTGTACAACACATTTGACCCCAAGGGAGAATTGTTTCTATTTGCTTTGTAATTCTCTGTTGACTGTTACCTCAACTGGAAGAGCTATGAATACTTAAAATCCTGCTAAGCATAACTTCCCCAAAAAGTTCCATGATGAAACAAGGCTAAAACACTTATTTTAATCCTCACTAAATCATTATTTTTCAAAATTTCTCTCCCAGACATTATTTTAAAGAAACTTGGTCATATGTAGGTCAATTTTCATAATTATTTGGCTCATATAATTGTCCAGTGGTTCTCAATGGGCATAGTACCACTCCATTAAAAGAAATTTGGGGGCATTTATAGAAATATTTTAACTGAAGCAGTAATTAGGCATAATAATAATTAAAGGGCAATGCTATTAAGGTCATATTACATTAAAGGACTTCTCTCTGCCACCTACAATCTTAAAAATGTACTACCAGAGGAAACCTCAGATTGCTAGATTGCTATTTTTACTAGCAATATTGTCCCAACTTCAAAGAAACTTAGTTATATCTTCTCTGTGTGTGTGTGTGTATGCGCATGCTGTGGAATAATCCTCTAGTACACTGTAAAGATTTGTCATTCAAATTGGTTTAATAAAATGCTGAGTGGCCAGTAGCCAGGCAGAAAATATCGGTGGAACAAACAAAATAAGGATGACGGGAAGGGTAAAGGTGGAGTCAGAAGATGCCAGACAGATGTGGGGAGAGCAAGATGAGCATGCCATACTGAAAAAAAGTTACTGTCATGTGTCAGAGCTTAGATAAGGAATATGGGCTACCTTAAAATGTATGAGCTAGGTAATGATAAGCCTGAACTATCAGTTGAAGATTTAAAAGTAATATTACACTTCGGAATGGTATTTGGGAAGCACCTGGCAGGTTTTGGGGACTGTGTGATTCCAAGAAAGGAAACTTCTGCTTACATATGGCATCCAAACATTCCGCAAGAATTTGCACATAGAGTCTGAAAAAGCTTTAAAAGGGATAGTAAGAACACAAAATGGAGTCAAATTTGGCTCCTTGGTAAATGCTTTTTCATTGATAGGCTCTGTTTGTGAGTGGCAGGCAGAGGCATGGCTCCTTTAAGAGACACTTTCCTGTGTAAGCTTTAGCAGTGATTCTTTTAAGACATCCTACAACCAAACACTTAAATAAGATTTATGATCAGTGGGTGGCACACTGCTTGTCATCAGCATGGACTAAAAACTTCCCATAATTGGAGTGGTAAACACAGCTAAATCCAGTAGCTCTGTCAAGATCTAGACTCTTAGGGGGAAAAGAATACAACAAAGTCAGTCACTCTTGTCATGGATTTGGTCTTAGTTGTGCCCTCTTAGAAGTTTAAAGGCTCATGTGGGAAAAAAAAAAGATAGAGATATGCAGTAAAGACAGATTCAGAAGGAAAAAGATAAAATAAAATAAAGACTCTAAATGGTTTACAGTGTGTTAAAAATGTGTGTAGGCTTGGGAGATAAAAGAAAAAAAGATAGAAAAAGTACTTAAAGTGGAATAGAGTAAAAAAAAACTATAATAAGCCATATGAAGAAGGAAAGTACAAAGAGTCTGGATTCTACATATTATTACGTTATCTTTAAATTTTTTGACTGTTAATGAGTTAACAATCATTGTTTAGAGACATTTGATTATGGAAGTTTATAGATTAAATGAATCTATATATTTTAAAAATTCCTTGAATTCAAAATTTCAGTCAAAAGATGTTACTTTGGGAAACATGTTCTGTTTTTATTTCCACAGGAAATGAAAGGATGCAGATCCTTTCTGGCTTGAGAAAAATAAGGTTTGATAGAGAAATACACCTGTGAAAAATCCCTAATAGGAGCAGATGGTCCAGATGATCAACATCTCAGGGCACTTCTGTTGCAGTTTCTACATCCAGAACAGTTTGGAGGTGGCTTATTGAGGTGACCGAGCCTCACAGAATACTCCACTGAGAACTTGACCAAAATTCTAAATTTTCTCAGGGTCCCCCAAAGATTATCAGTGCCCCGCAATCGGCAGAAAGTAGCCTAGAAAACTACTCCCACATTCCCCTCAAATGGATTATGGATGTTTGTTGTTGTTTAGAGGGTTTGTATACAAATTGTTATTGGTCATAGTAAAAAAAAAAAGAAAGCTAAACAAAATAGTTAAATTCAAAGATCTCCAAGTGAAAAAAGGGAGATAGGATATAGAAATAATAGAATAGAAAGATATACTATTGAATATACATTAATCCCCTCAAAATAAAACCAGGTTATTTATCTCAGGATATTTTATATTGGTATGGATTTTAGTTTATTGATACAAATTTAAAGTTTTTTTAGAATAATGTTACATGTGTGGGTAATATGTATATTTAGTTATTTTGTATTTCAGTCTCCATATATTAATAAGACCTTTCTTTTCCTGTACTTCCTGCAATATAATGATTTCTAGTATCATTTCTTATAAATCTAAATTTTTATTTTAAGTAGAAGTTGAAGAATTTTCAAGCAATACTATTTATCACATTGAATATTTTCATATTTTGCTTTAATTATAATTAAGAATTGCCTTAATTTTTAAATTTTATGTGTTTAAGAGGGGAACATTATCTCTGGATTTTATTTTGAATTTAATAAGATGTCAGATGCTTCATAAACACGCACATATGAATTTATGTTAGATCTGACAATATCAAAAATCACTTCTTTACTAAAGCAATTAAGTTCATGAGAATATATTTTCAAATTGCAGTGAACACTGAAAGCTTGAAACAACTACTTTTTTTAATCAAATCTTTGATGGCTCATATCACCTATGTTAGAAGATCTGGACTCACCTAGGAGGAAAATCTCTAAGCTCACTTGTGAGAGGTAACTTAGATCAGGCTGCCTATGGGTAGACTTGTGATTAATTATCTTGAATAAGTCAGTTTAGACGGGAAGACTAACTTGAGAAGTGCATGGCACTGATGGAGAGGCTGGGGTTCTGGGTAGAATAAAATGCAGAGAGTGAGCCATACACGCAATGTGGCCTGCTGCCTCAAGGTCCAGTTGCCGTGACTTCCTTGCCATGTTAGCTGCACTCTCAAACTGTGAATTAACATAAACGCATCCTCCTTTAAGTTGTTTCTGTCAGAGATTTTACTCTAGTATGGGAAAAAAATCACTAATGCATCGTCCATGCTGCAGGAAACAATGAGTACTAACTGGCTCCATCTTATTTTTTGGATCCTCAGAAAGTTTTACTAACAGATGCTTTTTGGGGCATAGGGATATTTGGTTTCAAAAAGTAATAATTCACATAAACACATGTCATTTACTGGATGCCATGCACTCACTGAGTTATAAAGAAAGGAAGTAAGTGCTGACGCAAGTTTCCTGCTCATATGGGCTAAATTGGCTAAATCAACAATTCAGATAACATAAGCGGAAGTGTGAAGACTTGTTCAGTTAACACAATGGATCCCATCTCAAAATGGTGAGAGTTGCTCAAGTTTGGCACATCATTATTATATATGGACGTGCGTTGAGGATCACCAAGTTTTAAATGGAAATTAGAAATCTTAATTTTAAGAAAAGCTTTGGTTTGGCTAAAAATAACCAACTGACCAGAAGATACATGTATACCTTTATAGGACATGACATAGGCCATATTAAAAACAACATTTTTAAATAGAGATGTTGTATGCAAGAGCATAAATAATAATTTGTCTGAATGAAGATAAATACTTTGTCACGTTGCTCATGCTGCTCTTATTTGGAAATATTTATTCATAATGTGTTAAGCTATTTTGCTTCCAGAAATGATGTGATATATGTTCAGTGTAAGAGTTTGAATTAAAATATGTGAGTGATAGTCTTTATTTGTAGCCTGTAGCCCTAATATTTAGAGATTAAGTAGTAATATAGACAAATAGATAAAATACAAAGTACAACTATTGACGTTTTTATTACGGAAAGTATACAAACTTGCTTATTTCCCCAGTTAAAGCCAGCAGGCGGTTCTGTAATAAAGGACCCCAGATAATGTAAGAATTTTTATTACCAAAATAAAATCCACTTTATAGTTGTGCTAATTTCCCCATATAAGAGAAAGAAGAATACATCAGAACAAAATGTATTTTTAAAAGCAGCTTAGGAGAATTTCAACTTAATTTTATGTCAGATTCTTTGAGCTGTTTCATGTGAGTTTTTTTAAAAAACAGGATATAAGTTATTTTGAACTAATGTTTTGGAAAGTCAAAGGATATTCCTCATTTCATGTATTAGTGATGTTTCCTGAAAACCTGGGCTTGTTGAGACAATGGGTTCTAGGAGATTGCTCTCAAAGCATGTTTAAGCTGAATTATAAGTTTGCATTGTCATACCTAAATACAGACCCATCCCAGAAGGCAGATGTGCTGCTGACACTCCTGGAGGGCTGTCCATTACTTTGGCTGGAAAGAGTTTTAAGGTAAACCTCTTCTAGGTTCAGGTGAATCAACAATGCAGGCATGCAAAGCGAAGGAACACCTTCACTTCCCAGAACAATGCACAAAATTGAGTACTGACCCATGAATCCCCGTGACAAGGAAGATGAGGTTCCCATTGATCTTCGTGCAGTTGATGAATTTGTCAATGTTGCTGGAATCCACAGTCTGAGCTGACATCAATGATCCTGTGCCGATGCCGTCACATGCTATAGAAGCAAGATTTGGAGTAAAAATCCGGGAAGCATATTCCTAGCTAATACATCTTAGCATTTTTTATTATAAAATACTATCATTTATTTCAAAATTGAAATATCTTCCCTTCATAAAAGGCAATGTTATTATTATTATTTTTTATTTTTCGAAACAGGGCTTTTCTATGTTGCCTTGGCTGTCCTGGAACTCACTTTTGTAGACCAGGCTGTAGTGTGGGAAGTCCTTCTGTATATGTGTTGCCTTTATTGGTTAATGAATAAAGAAGCTGCTTTCAGACAATGGCTTAATAGAATATAGCCAGGCTGGAAGAGATATATATAGAGAGAGTAGGCAGAGTCAAAGAGATGCGATGTATCCACTGTTGGGGACAGATGTGCAGGAATCTTGCAGGTAAGCTGCAGCTACGTGGCAATACACAGATTAATAGAAATGGGTTAATTTAAGATATGAGTTAGCCAGAAATATGCTTATGCTATTGGCCAAACAGTATTGCAAATAATATATTTTCTGTGTGAATATTTTGGGTCTGAGCATCCCGGAATGAATGAGTGTCCTCCTACAACAAGGCTGGCCTCAAATTCAGAGAGATCTGTCAGTCTATGCCTCCAGAGTGCTAAGAATAAAGGAATTTTGGGATTTAAAGGCATTAGCTATCAGGTCCAACCTCTCTGTTTCTATCTATCTGTCTGTCTATCTATCTATCTATCTATCTTCTATCTATCAATATACCTACCTACCTCTCTATCCATCTATTTATGTTTTTAGCATTACATATGCTAAGCAGCTTCAGTAGTACTGACACTTATAAGTTTAAAATAATTATATTTTCCCTCTCTCTTAATCACTCCCAGTAAACCCCAAACTCAAGAAAATAAAATTAAAAGTAAAAACATAAAACTCATCAAATCCTAGAAAAAAAACCACAAGTGCATGCACACACCCTACATAAAAACACACTCATACACCTCAAACAAGCAACAACAAAGTATAGAGTCTTTTGTGGTGGTTACCTACTCCTGAGCATGAGGCCAGCCCTGTAGTACAATTAACAGTTTTATCTTTCCCAACAAGTATTTATTACAAATAGCTTCTTGGTAAGAGGAGGAGTTTTGGGCCTACTTCTCCTTCTTGGTGCTATATTTTGTCTGGCTTGAATTTCTGTAGGACTTGTAAACGCCCACACAGCCTATGTGTGTTCATATGTTCCTCAATTCATGAAGCTGGGTGTGTAGGAGGGTACAGAGGATGCATTGTATAACTGTGTGCAGTGGTACACACCTTTAATCCCAGCACTTAAGAGGCAGATATCATCCATTCTTCTAGATATCCTCTCCTATTAATTCATTATTACATGTGTTCTATCTCACCTCCCTTAAAGTCTCTTCCTTCTATTCTCATGAATCTCTTCTTAGTCACACACACAACCACAGACACACATACAGAGACAGACAGAAACACACCGAGATACACACACAAACACACACACACATACATACATACACACACACACATACACTTTTAAATATGAATTCCATATATCAGATAAAACATGTAGCATTTGTCCTTTCTGAGCCTAGCTTATTTTGCTAAGCATGATAATTTTTAATTTTATCTGTTTTCTAAAATATGTTATGATTTACTTTTCCTTCTAAAATTTCATAATATAATATTTTCATTATCTATTCATTTGTCGATAGACTGGTTCTATTTTCTGGTTAATATGAACAGTGCACCTATACACATAGCAATATAAGTATTTATGGTGGGCTGGTTTATACCCTTTGGTTATAAATGAAAACTGAGTTCTATGATAGCTCTAGTTTTCTGGGTCTTGTGTAGCCTCAAGCCGGCTCCCACGGTGGCTGTGCCAGTGCACATTCTCAGCAGTAGGGTCTGGAGTCTTCTCAGGAGCAGAAGCATTTCTCATTTAGTTTGGATAACAGCCTCACATGGTGAGAGAGATGGGACATTTGCTTTAATATGCATCTGTCTGATAGTGTAGCACTCTGAGCAATTTGATAACTATTTGTTAGCTGTATGTATGTATTCCTTTTTAGGAAAACTATCTACTCTGTTCATTAGTTTATTGTTCTGTTTTTTGAATCTTTAATTAGCATTTACTACTGAGACTGAATTGAAAAATTTTTTCTGTATCACAATCTAATGATCAAGACTCATTGTAAAGAGTTTTGTTTAAATTTAAGAGCCAGCACATAGTTAGTACCTAGGCTAACTAAAATGAAGCTTTTATCGATTAATACTTTACATTACCAGATGAAAGTTCTCATTATGAAGTTCATTTCAAAATACAACTTTTAACATTTTTAAAATGCTGGTTGTTTCATGAAATAATTTCTTGATCGACTAATCATCTAAAATTTACAATTTAATAATATTAGTGTCTTAAATATTTATTAAATAAAAAGTACTGTGATATGAGTCAGCACTAGGGCATTTACATATTTATACTTTTATGTTATTTATGCCTTATGAAGGCTCTACTTTGAAAAAACAATTTGAAGGTGAGTGAGTCAGATATATATATATATATATATATATATATATATATATATATATATATAGAGAGAGAGAGAGAGAGAGAGAGAGAGAGAGAGAGGGAGACACAGACACTGACCAATATAGAGACAGAGAGTGAGTCATTCACAACACAAAGTGTGTAGTCTAAAAGTATGAGGTTTCCCTTTTGCTAATCTAGGTGCTTCAAAAGCCTACCATTTGACCGTTTGAGAGATATGAGCTCTACTTTCATCCTGTTTCAAGGTTTTCTTCTGATGAGGAATTTGAGCATTCAGGCCTAGGTAAGGTGTCTTTCTTCATTCAACTTCTACAGCACAAATTACCTGTGGGATTGATTTGATACTTACAATGTACTTCTTCTTACTGCACATATCTATTAAAATATGGTTTTAAGACAAGGGAAAGTAAATGGTGTGTGGTCATTCCCTTTGCAGATCTTTTTATGTGGAAATAATTTATGTGATACTAAACACTTAGTGACAAAATTATAACATTTGCTGCTTCTGGGGAGGAGTGTGGTTTGATTGTAGAGTACTTGCCTAGAATGACTAAAGGCATCAGTTCAATCTCTAGCATTGCATAAACAAAAACAAGGAAATATTCTTTGATTTCTGAGTTCCTGGGTTTTTTCCCCCAGTACAGTCTGTTAGTTTAACTCAAAGTCAGTCGAAACCACTATTAGCCAGTATTTTTCATAACAAGAAAATTATGCAAACTGTGTAAGTGTGTGTGTGTGTGTGGTGCTGTCATTCATCATTGTGGGAGAGGAAATTTTTTCTGAGAAGCTAGTCCCATTGGGTTATTAAAATGTGCATGAAGGTAGGATTTGCTTTTAATCCCAGCATTCAGAAGGGAGAGACAGGCAGATCTCTGAGCGCAAGGTCAGCCTGGTCTACAGACCAAGTTCCATAACAGCCAGAATACACAGAAAAACCCTGTCTTAAGAAATAAACAAAGACAACACAACAAAACAAACAACAGCAAAACCCACAAAACCAACACAAAAAGAAAAGCACACGAAATCCTTTGGTAAGGACCTATTGTAACCGAACATTTGGTAAGGACCTATTATAACCGAACATTCTGAAGGATCACTCACCTTTGGGGCAAATATCAGTGCAAGGTTTACACATTTTAATCCCATTTTCTTCTACTTCCATCTTGGAACTAGGACATGCACGCACACAGGAACTGGAATCTACCACAAAGTTATCTAATTAAAAATTCAAATAAAAAGGTTAAAGTTAAACCATCAGCCTTAAAAAGAAGATAGTTTATGATTTGAAAATAGTATCATTGACAATGTATTTGTCTCTTTCTCTAAACCAAGTCCTTCTGTAAATACCCCAACCTGAAGCAGTATCTCCAATGCCCACATTCCACTCCAAGAACAGTGTGTGCTGAGCATGAGTATCTGCTTGACTACTGCTCCACATTCCAAATTGCCCCCAAGATAGAGCAATCTCGTTTATAGACTCAGGAAACTACATTACATTTAGTTTGTGTTTTTCAATAGTTCCACTTCATTTCATGACATTATACAAGCTGGAAGTCTAAAATACTTCAAGTTCATGAAGCGCAATGAAGCTGAAGTTAAACCACCTCGGATCAAGAGGGGACTCTGCAAGTCCGAGAGGAAATGTTTAAATTGTGTCCAGTGTTTTATTTGAGTGCCTCCAAACCTTTGTGATACATAGTGAAAGTCTGACAGATTTCACTTGAGCAAAGGTGTACAATTAGACAAGAGACACCTTATTATTTAGACTTGGTGATGTGATTAGGAAATCAGCAATCTGTGAGATGCCAGTACTTTCTCTTTAAAATAAAGAAAAAATCGGCATCTAGAGCTATCAGAAAAAGAGGGACATCACGATGTTTGCAAGAACAGTGGTTTGGAGTGTAACAACCTTCCTTGAATACAGTTCTGGACCTATATACAGAGCTATGAAAGATACCGAACATGAGGTTTGTCCAAAGCAGAAGAGACATGTGGTCTTAGTAATTCTGCTTCATGGCCATATGTTCCAAGTCTTTCTGTGATATTTCATCATTGCTGGATAGCCAATGACATACAGAGTTATGAAGTTCAAGAAAAAAACTAACAGAGACCTCTAAGATTTTGAGAGTCAAGGCATGGTGTCTATGGTACAGGATTGTATACCAGTTAACAAACAGGTCCTTACATGCTTTCTGGACCTGATAGAGACAGACCTAACCATGGGTCAGGGTGGATTTAAGGTCAGCATTTCCATAATCAGCAATGCTTGAAGATAGGCATCCAGACAAGGTAGTAGAAAGTGATAAGTCTGAAATAAGGGAAGGTCTTCTAATGGGACATTTTCTAGGTAATTACTAATAACCCAGTTACTTTGTATAGAGAAAAGAGTGACTCAAGAGCCCTAGATTGCTCTGCAAGAAGAAAGATTGAAACTTCTGTAAGGTAGGGGGGATCCAAGGTAGAAGAATGGTATGATCAGCAATCTGCAATGTTCCCTATAACATCACACTTTAAAGACGAGACCTCCAGCTTTTGGCTGTGCCTATGGCCCCTTTCAAAGGTAGGCACTGCAGGTTGTAGGTAGGTTATTACCAGAAGGCTTTGGGAGATCACATAGGTTCTTACCTGCCTTGGGCCAACGCTCAATGCAAGAAAAGAGTCTTTGCCAAAAGCTCCAGTACACGCACTGGACCCCTTGCATGCACTATTTCAGACATCATAAAATAAAAATGAACCTTTCCCCTCTTTCCTTCCTCCTCCAGGTATTCTAATCACTGTAACACAAAGGAAACTAATACAAGGGTCATGCATCACTCATCGGGGTAGCCACGTGTATAACTGCAAGCTATCTGTCTTAGAGCACCCACCACAGTGGACTATGTAGGATGCACAGAAGACTGACCCTTCTTTTTTTTCAATAGTTGAGTTTTTATATTTCAGGATGCTGAACAAGGGAGTGTAAGACCTCTGTTTAGAAGATAAATGACCTTGTTTCCAAAGATGGTTGCAGTTTGGTAAACTGATTCTAGTGAGCAGTTTACAGAGGGTCTTAGTGTTACAGTTTAAAAGCAGCGAAGGTCCTTCAACTGATTAAAAGAAATATATTCCAAATCTCTCTCTCTCTCTCTCTCTCTCTCTCTCTCTCTCTCTCTCTCTCTCTCTCTCTCTCTCTCTCACACACACACACACACACATACACATACACATATACAAACACACATACACATTATACAGAGTGCAAAGCCTCCACTCATGAGCATATAAGTAAATATAATTATTAACTTTAAAAATTTTAAATTACTTAATTAGACTCTCTAATAGGTAAAAGTCCCATTGGTCACTAAAACAACAGATGTCAATATATATGGATATATATATATATATATATATATATACATAAATATACATACAGTCATATATATGTATAATCACAGATGCTATTTAATATGTAATCAAAATAATGATGATCTTTTTAATCATTAGCATTTGTTATCAGTTTGCTAAATATAACTTGCCAATCTTCATATATATTCAATTTTTCTGGCATATATTCTAATATAAGTAAACAATCAGCAACACATATATGCATAAACCCAATTATATCACTATCTAACCCTATTTATCATGCATATTTTGCCAAACAATGATATCTTCTAAGAAACAGTGTCACTTGTTGAAAATAAAGGTATAGAGAAAATGTCAAGTGTTTAGTTAGCAGTAAGCCACCATTCTAACCTCAAGTGTGGCATGACCTAATGTGGCAAGACAAATCAGATAAATATGTTGATTCTTGTTCCCTCTTTCTGTAAAATATAGACACCTGAACCCACAACCAATGTAAAGTAATTTACTAATTTTATTATTCAAGATTCAAATAAAAACAATCATAAATAAACCTCTCATTTTTCAAGTAGAGCTTTAATTATTTTATGTGTCTTAATGTGTTACTTACGTGGGCATTTCTTGACACAGAATGCTCCATATGTGTACTTTGCATTGAAATTGTGCTCCAGTTGAAAGGTGGTGGGATTGTAGACAAATGTTTGGGGGCACTGAGTAACACAGGCTCCACTGTCATTGAAGTTCATGCAGGCCTGTAACACAGCAAATCCATTTATAAATGACTTTCCTTCTATTCTTCTCAATAAGCGCGCTGCTATTATAGTTTAGTGAAAGGTATTGTACTTTGTTATATTTCAATTTTATAAGCCCTGCCAAAATTGATAACCTCAAAATAATTGTGCCTTTAAGTTTTCATCGATATCTTACCCTCTCTGTGCCAAAAATCACTATTATATCTCTTTACCTAAATGTAGAGTAGCATGTATTAACGCAGTTTTAAACTAAGACTTGGTGAATAGTGTTGAATCTAGACATATTTGACAGATCATTTGAGCTCACACTGATTAAACATACTTATTTTAAACTTTACAGTCAGTGTATGTATCCAGTTCTATAGATCTGGCAATCTCATGTCTTGTGTTTCATGTTAAGTTCAAGTATCTTCATTCTACAGTAGGAAACATAATGATTGCCATTGATTCACCTGAACTTACGGAGAACCTGGAGACTGACCAAGTATAATGCTTGAGAGCTGTCACTAGCCTGTGTTTAAATAAAGTAATGTAAGTTTTCATAATGGTATATCATTTCTGGTAGTCACCAGGTTCAAAAGGCATTTGATTTTTGATAACATAAATTTGTCTTCTGATGTGTTTTTATTCATATTTTCAAATTCATTTGAGAAGAATTGAAAATTATTTTCCTACCTGAGAGTTATGTTTTAGATATCATAAGAAAACACATATAACATGTGACTAACAAACATGGACAGTCTCTATCTTTTAGTTAAGAAATGAAACTTTCCTATGAATAATTGAGGCCTCATAAACGAGCCAACATGAACCAAAGCTCCATTTTACATTTCATTATAAATTGTCTTTTGGTTATTAATAAGAATTAATTTATTCTGTTTTCTCACAACATTTGCTTCATCAATTGTTTCAGCAAACACTTTATCACAACATGACAATTCTCTCACGGTGGTCTACAAGGTACATAATCAGAAGGAGATTCACTGATGATACATTATTCACTAAGATGACACTTTATAGGAAGACTCCATTAAAAAGCAATCTAGAAAACTCAGTAAGTTTTAATTTATGACCATGAAACATCATGTGTTCTTATAATTGAATTACTAACATATTTTCTGCACTGATATGCAGTGTATGTAGATGGCTTTGGAACAAGGGGATATAAGCCAGAGAAATGGAGTTAACACACAAGCACGATGTAACTTACACCAAAGCGTCAGTCTGGCATTCATGAACATACTGTATAAATGCCAAGCAGAATCACTGGACCATTCCAATATAGTAATGAAACGAGAGCTCTCAAGAGCACCTGGTACTGCTTATCACAAGAATACAAGAAAGGGCACAGTGCCACATCCTACACGAAGAGGTTTTCCTACTGTTTACCACAGTGCTGGCTTTGGAACCATTAATGCAACACCTGCAGTGTGCCGTATCTTCAAAATCAAGCTTGGTCCTCTCTTGTCAATGCCGATGACAGAAAAGAAAGAGCTCTCAGTTTGGCTGCCAAGGCTCTTCTTTAGATGTAGCATCCTTAGAAGTGTGACATTTATTCTTTGCTTGACTTCAGTTCACCAGAGTTAGTGTTCTTTCACCATAGAATCACATTAGACAAAGTAAGACTCTTATAATTGTTAAAATTTAAAAAATAGTTACAGACTCGGTGCTTTAATTTTTCTTTTGCTTATTAGATAAAGTCTCAGTTCTTAAAAATTTCAATTCTAATATGTGTCAGTAGATTTTTTGAGAAATGGAAAAATAATTTGTTGTACTCATTTTAAAAATAAAACAGTGTACTGTTTATTATTTTAGACTAAAATTAGCATTGTGGTTTATGAGCTTGAATAAATCATCACTTACAAAGTTAAATATATATTTCAAAGAACAAAAACTTATATCAAGGATATAATATCAAATATAATTTAAAAATTTCCAACAAACTATAAATGTTAGTATTGTTGAAATAAAAATATTCTCTTCAAAAATATTAGCCATATGGCTTATCACATAAATAGGTTTAAAACAGGTTTAAATAAACATGTCTATATTTTATAAATAGAAAATATTAGTTTGTTAACAGTACAAACTGTAAAATATCTAAATGCATCAATTCTTCTGATATAACCTTGAAATTGATATTCAGGAAGCAAGCCATCCTCACTTATGAAACTTAATAATGCAACAACACAAAGCGGTAAGCACTGAATATGTGGAAATTATATTCTCAATTTCTGAAAAACATCCCTGCATGTTTTCATTCATGTTCTTCAATATATTCATGTCACACATAAATTATATCAGAAAGTCAAAATTGATCTTACCGGTACAAATTCATTCTGATTAATCAATAGTCAACTCAATGTAGAATGCCTTTGATAATAATAAAATGACCAAACTTAATCTTAATGTAATCCAGCGTTAAATATTCAATGTGATAGAGAGAGAGAGAGAGCAAGAGAGAGAGAGCGAGAGAGAGAGAGAGAGAGAGAGAGAGAGAGAGAGAGAGAGAGAGAGAGATCCTAAACATACAAAGCAGTCAGTGTCCTTTGGTCCTGAGCAGCCGCCAGCACATTCCCGATGGCAGCAGTCACTGACGTAGGGTCCATAGCACCTGCCATCACATTGTTCAGCACACACAGTCCTGGTCACTGTAGAAGACAGAGATAGGGCCTCAATCAGAGCCATCCACCAACAAATCCATGTTTGTAACAACAAGGCACGTGCTCTGGAACAGCAGTTTATTCCATCTAATATTGACTAATTCAAAAAAATAATGAATTGAGTCTGTAATTAGAAGGAAGTTACTATACAAAAGCTTCATTCATATGTATGTATATGCATAATTATTTTTGTATAACATTATTTGTTTTCAACAAATAGGTATAAAATTTTACAAATATTATTGCATACATTTAGTAAGTTCAGAAATAGTGGAATGAATGTTGATGTGGCTAAACCCAAGTTTAGGAAGTCTCTGGGGAGAAAGGGCTCTCAGACACTCATTTAAGGTGTTTAGTACTCAACAGACAGGGAAGTAAATTATAAGTTGATTTTCGTTATATGATACATGATAAAGGGATCGAAGAAAGAAATGAAGGAAGGAAAGAAGGGGGAAGTAAGGAAGGAAGGGAGGAAGGAAGGAATAAAGGAATGGTGAAAACATAAGAAATCATTTTGCTTGTTTTTTCTTACTCATCAAGTCAATCCACAGCATCAAATCACTATATTCTTTAAATGCACAGATGGGGTATTGAAATTAAATATATCTTAATTAAGGGAGCCATTTTTGGGTTGGCAAGAGACTTGACTCCAGAGGGGTTCCCAGGTGTCCAGGGAAATGTTCCCAGCTAGTTCCTTGGGCAGCTGAGGAGAGGGAGCCTGAAATGGCCCGATCCTAAAGCCATACTGATGAATATCTTACTTATCACCATAGAGCCTTCAACTGGCCATGGATGGAGATAGAGACAGAGACCCACATTGGAGCACCGGACTGAGCTCCCAAGGTCCAAATGAGGAGCAGAAGGAGGGAGAACATGAGCAAGGAAGTCAGGACCACAAGGGGAGCACCCACCCACTGAGATGGTGGAGCTGATCTAATGAGAGCTCACCAAGGCCAGCTGGACTGGGACTGAAAAAGCATGGGATAAAACCGGAGTCCCTGAACATGGCAGACAATGAGGGCTGCTGAGAAGCCAAGGACAATGGCACTGGGTTTTGATCCTACTACATGTACTGGCTTTGTGGGGGCCTAGCCTGTTTGGATGCTCACCTTCCTAGACCTGGATGGAGAGGGGAGGACCTTGGACTTCCCACAAGGCAGGGAACCCTTACTGCTCTTTGGACTGGAGAGAGAGGGGGAGGGGAGGGAAGGAGGTGGAAATTTTTAATAAAAAATAAATTAATTAAAAAAAGAAATTATAGAAAAGAGGGGCACAACTCTCTGTATTTCCATTCCTATAGAGACATACTTCCCAAATACTTTCTTAGTATGAACACTACAAAATACAGCAGCATATTACCCCAAGCCTTCTTTATTTACATTTCTGCCATATTTCTTGGTTATCATTTGTTGTACTAAGCTGTTTTGACAGACTTCTATCATAGGCTACATTCATTTTCATCACAATCAATAAAATGCTGCTAAGTGATCAATAGCTCACCTAGAAAGTAAACATAGGTCTTCTAATTCTCTTCTCCCTATAACTTCTGATATCAGAGAAAATCAGCAAACATTATCAATTATTTTCATTACATTTTATTATGTTCCTGTCTCTATACTAGTTTATACACATCTATAAAATTTTGAATACTCTTCTAAAGAGCTTCTTATTTTTCCTTCCAATTAATCCTCTATGTTGCTCAGAAGAGATAGTTTAAAAATAGAAGCCATTGGTTGATTCAGTGTTGATTCACAGTATAAAATATTTACTATCTCTGTACCAATGGCTTAAGTCCTTAGCAAAAAATAAGTAAGAATTCTCCATTAATCTATGATAATTTCTACCTCCTCTGGAGTCATTCACCACTGCCTGTCTTTCTCATATGTACAAAAGAGACACTCCTTCACACTACTCCCTGTGGAATGATACCCATTGTATTGCCAACTTAAAAGTGGAATTTATCCACCTTTAAAGTGTTCCTGTCTTCTCTGTTAAGCAACACTTATTTTGAACCTTCACTAAGCCTGTATCCAAGCTGAACTTCTGTACTACTCTTTTATTTTATTTTATTTTATTTTTCAGAACAAGAATAGGAAGTTTACTTAGCAGTCCAGGTTTTGAAATCTAGGCCCATCGCAAACCCAACTACACTATATCTGATGTTATTATTTCAACAATAGGTCTAGAATGATCTCTGTGGAATCATTCTTCTGTAAACTGTGTGAATAAATGTCACTATGATTAGTTTAATAAACAAGCTGACTGGCCAATATCTGAGCACGATAAAGTTAGATGGGAAAGCCAAACTGAGAATGGTGGGACGAAGAAGAGTAGAGTCAGAAGAGTCACCAGCCAGATGGAGAATGAGTGGGATACACAAAGTGATATAGTGATAAAAGCCATGAGCCTTGTGGCAGCACATAGATTCAGAGAAATAGGTTACGTTCTAAGAGATAGTTAATAATAAGAGTGAGCTATTGGATGAGCATTTATAATTTGTATTAAGTCTCCTCTTCTTTCTCCCCTTCCTTGTCCTTCTCATTGTCCTTCTCTCTTTCATTCTTACTTTTACATTTTCTCTTTCCTTCCATATTTTGTCATCTAACACCATCTAACATACTTTCCCTTCATCCGTTACATTTCTCTGTTTGTGATGAATTTCAATTTTTAGAACTGTCATTATATTTATATACTTGAAAAACTATATAATATATAAGTATATATAATATGTCATAAGTATATGTCCGTAAATTTGTTGTAACTTCTAACTTGTCATTAGCATATACTATGCTTATATTATTCCTTCTAATGATTAAGTAAGTTCTCCATTCTCTTATATGTACAAACCAGTAATTCAAACTACATAATAGAAAATCTTTTCACACATAGTCTTCTCTTTTCATAAATAGTTTTATAAAGTATGTATTCAAATATATGCTTGCCATTCACAGAATAAAGCTCTTTCATTAGATTGAAAGCAACTAAAATAGCAGACATATGTTAAACAAAGCACTTCATTTCAAACAAGCCATCAAAGAACATTCCGTTACTTTGTTTCTAGGTTAACAAGCGTTGCTCAGCTGGAAGACCTCATCTCAAAGCCCAGAGCAAACATGTCCTGGGAGCAACACTGTGTGTAATTCTAGACACATATATCCAACGGTTAATTTTTATTTATAACTGTCTTGATTCATGGTAATATGCAAAATGTTTCAATTTTTCTTTATTTATGTTGTCCTTCCCTGACAAGTGAGAGAATCAATATACAAAACATTTAAATGATAACATTAATAATCAGAATTTATTTAAATATTATTAAAAAGTGATATCAAGGTCCTTACTCTCACTGTGAACAGTAATTATGCATGAAAATAATGTGCTAAAATTTGTAAACTTTACAACCATGATTATTCAATGAACTCAAACACATTCTGTTTTCTGTAATGAATAAAGTTCAAAATTTTTAAAGTCACAGTATCTTTCATATTATGGCCAAATATCTCAGATTTTCCAGGACATTTATAGGTCTTATATTCTGTTCCATTTCTGGGAATGGTAAAGAAACATCCTTCTAATTTATTATCCAAACACAAATCCTTTTAAAAAAGAAAAAATTCTGTGCCTGTGAATAGAAAACCCTCCAGGAACTGCTGGACCTGCACATGATTCACGGGAAATATATCATTAAGATCTTCATTGAAAATTCCTTCAAAGGTATTGAGCAAGTGTTCCAAATGGAATTAGAGGTCAATTTAGAAACAAAGCAAGAAAAATTCTATGAAAAAAATAAACTACAGACATCCTCAGGTGGTTTCCTGGCTTTCTTTCTTATGCAGGAGATACAGGAGTTGAAAAGAAAGTAACTGTGACAACCCAGGAAGGGGTTCAGGCCTAGGAGCTCTGGAAAAACTTTGCCATCTAAGGAGGATTGTGAGCCTATTTCTACCTTGTCTGAAAGTCAGAGAGTTTCAGTTTGTTCCAAGTTATTAACAACAAATGTGGCTATATACCCTAACCTAAGGGGTTTTTGACATTAACAACTTACCCATACAGGTAGACCCACTCCAGCCTGACCAAAGGTCAGGGAATTCAAGCATATTGTCTGCTCCTTCTTTTGAAATAGAGGGTGTGATCTAGGGAGTGGCTGCCTTCAGGATACTTGGTTTAGGGGTGGGAGCTCACTCAACAACAGAATTCTAATGACCTGATGTTTCAAAGTATTGATGCAAATAACCATTATAGTTGCCCTTTGTATGTGTTAAAGCAGTTTTCCTCCTCCTCTGGTATTGGGCTATAAAAGTATACAGAAAATTAAACGCAGGCAGATTTTAATAGTCACTGGAACTCCCTCCCGGTACTACCCTGTTTGTGTGTTTTCACCTGTATCTTCCATACTCTTTACTAACTTTTCTAATCCCCATGCCCCTACCCTGGTGGTCCACTAGTTGAAGATCGTCCCAGGCAGAGGTTGATGCAATTCTGCAACAGACCAGGTAAGGGAGATTGATGAGGAACATCTGAAAGCTGAAGTTGTACACGCTACAGCAAAAATGCTGGAGGAAATGCAAAAGGAAGCATGGACAGTTGATGAAAGAGAAAGATAAGAAGTACCAGAAGCCTGTGAAATCATTCACTGAGAAAGAAGGTGGAGAAGGAACAGGCCCAGCGGAGGAGGAGCAACAGAGGACTACTGAGCACAAACTTCAGGAACAGACTCAACCATGAAATGAGGGGTTCCAGAAGGAGAACCAAAGACTTCAAGATGAAGCCAAGGACTCACTAGAAACAGAAGTAAAGCATGAATGCGTCAGAAGCTACGGCTGAAAGAAAAGCAGAGTGTTTGTTCTTAGCCAAAGCAGAGGTGAATAGGGCATAGACTTCGGAACCCATGTCACTTGCACACCACACAAGTAAACAAAATCCACAAAGGCATGCAGTGCAATCATTGAAATCTTGTTTATCTTTCTAGAAGATTGTGCACCAAGGATGCCATTAGGTAGCCACCATAGGAGATGTCTCGACAGCATTGCTCAGAAGACAATTGTTTTCCCAGGTGCTCCCCAGGTTACAAGTGGACACTGAGCATACCCCTAAGTTTTGGCTCATGATTAAGAACTAAGTTGTCCAAGTTTGTGATGGGTCTGAATGACTCATCCTACTGGAGACAATGTAGTCTTCCATTACATCAAAACCACTCAACCTCTCCGCAACGGCTTAATTTGTGGACCCTGGTGATGAATAACGCTATCAACAAACTCTAGTATAAATCAAGACACCTGTGTGGAGATCTAGAGTCCATATATGTAATGTCCAAAGGAAGATGGAAGGAGCTTTTAGGGGACAAAGCACAGGACTCAAAACACATGGGCAGAAGAGAAAAATGTTTCAGTACATGTAGATTGAAAATGGAACCAGACATTTTCAAACCTCAGCAGTTGGCACCTGATTGCATAGTAGCACGATTACAACCAAGAATAAAGCAGTGATCTGTGAAACCTTAAAGATGGGCTTCAAGTGATGAGCTAGTCTCTTAGAAATCAAAGGGACTTGAATTATCCTTAGCTACCGACGAATGCTACTCTTTTCCTATTATGAGCAGCTGAACTCGAAATCCTGTTGGTTTACCCCAAGCAGAATAAAGGATAGTTTTTTTATTCCAAAAGTAATAATGAAAAAGAAGGATAAATTTCTATTTTAGAAAAGCATAATCTGATTTTTATGTAGCCCTCAAGATGAAAAAAATCACACTTTTCATTATTAAGAGTTTCACGTTTCTTACTTACCAATGAAAATTTAGTAGCCATGAAACTTAAGTATTGTTTCTAAACAGTGACCTGGAAGATATCATTTTTTTCCATTGTTTTGTGGTCTTGTTTTCAGGGACAAAACATTCCCTTGGGCATGTCAAAGCTGATTCAGGATACAATGAAGACCAGTTTAAAATATGTTTATTTAATGATATTTGTTGATTAATAGGCATTATTTACTTAATATTGATAACTTGACAAACTTTACACCTCATTCTAATAATGGATAAACACAAAATATTCAATAGCTTTAATCAATATCTCAGCCTCACAGGTACATCAACTTACACTTGCTTTACTTTCATTTATTTCTACCTTTCTTCATGTATTTTATTAGATTTCCCATCTATACCTAGTATACTCTTTGAGTTGCTTCAGTGGGCCCTCTAAAGTACTTGGGAAGAGATTTAACTACCTTTTGTAGTGTTGGCATGCCATTCAATGCAATTAAAAGGTAAATCCTGGAAGTTAAATTAGTTTTTATATGAAGCATAGTAACTAGAAACTGGGGATGGGGATTCATTCAAGAACACATTCCCCAGGAATCTGATATGCAAATTTAAATAACAAAATGTTGGTGGAGAGGGAAATTGTTAAGAGGAAAAATTACCTCCACAATTAGAATGTCTTTAAGAGATTTATTTTTATCAGTATCTTCCTAATAAAAACAAAAATTGAATTACTATTCTAAATACATTAATAGCCAACATTATGACCAAATTGTTGCCTTATAATAAATTTACTTTATTTCAAAGACAGGCAGTTTAGAGATCAAATATTTATTGTTTTTTATTTTTCTGTACAGCAAAAAACAAATAATAATTACAATAAGAGAAAAAAATCTATTTAACATAAGAGATAATTAAGGTTTAATTTAGAAAGTATTTTGGAAGATTTACCCCCTATATTTTATGTGTTCCTCCCCTTCCTCCTGTTCCCCTTCTTCCTTCATTCTATCTTTCTATCTTTCCTCTCTTCAGTGCTTTCTGATTGACTTTACTTTCTCTACCTAGTCTCCATAAACTGGGTATACACAACTTAACAGGAATTTCATTTTGAACATATCAATCACTATGCCAAGTGTGGTTCAATGTTCATTTTTCACAAAATTGCAACCACCACTACTATCTTTTGGTGCATATACCTCATTTTTAATATTAGGTTATATAGCATTTAAAATAATGTCAATTAATCATCTAATTCCTATATGATTAAAGTGACTGGCAATGCTCTAAAAATCTTAAGAGGTTAAATAGGTTCAATATGTGATGCCTAAAATCGAGAGACATCATTCTATCTATTTAAAATGGGAAACCCTCTAAGTCATTTACAAGATTTCCTTGATTGGCATTTTAATGATTCTTTTATAGAACCTTAATCCCAATGTCCTTTCACAGTAATTTCCTATTTGCACTGTTAAGGTCTGTAGCACTAATTGGGAAATTAAACAAACAAAAGACTATGAGAAAGCCTATAGGAAAATCTGAGAAGAAAATACCCTAGACTGGATATAGAATCATTCCTTGCTCATTCTGAAGACCAAATTTTCAACAAAGAGGGGAATACCACCAGAGGGTTGTTCTCTTCTCTCATATCAAATCCTATAACTTCAGTTAACAAATAATAACTCATACCTCTATGATCCTTGTACATTTTTTATTTTTATTAACAAATTTTCAACAAATCATGCCCACAAAATACCTCATGTCCAGTTTCTGGAAAGATGACTCAGGGATTGGGAGCATTGATAGTTCTTCAGAGTGCCCTGGTTCAGTTCCCAGCACCCACATGGTGTCTTATAACCATCACTAACTTCAGTTTCAGGTGAACTTCTGAGGGTACAGCCTGCCTGTGAAATGCATATATACATGCAGGCAAAATACCCATATGCATAAAATAACATTTTATGGAGGAATCTGATTGGTTACTAAAGAAACTGCCTTGGCTTTTCGATAGGGCAGGATTTAGATAGGTGGAGTAGACAGAACAGAATGCTCGGAAGAAGGAAGTGAGGCAGATGGCTCAAGCAGTCGACATGACTCTCCTATCCGAGATGGATGCAGGCTAGAATGTTCCCAGTAAGCCACCCCTTCTGGTGCTACATAGATTATTAGATATGGGTTAAAGCAAGATATGTGAGAATTAGCTAATGAGAGACTGAAACTAACGGGCCAGGCAGTACTTAAATGAATACAGTTTCCGTGTTGTTATTTTGGGGCATAAGCTAGCCAGGCCACAGGGAGCTGGATGGCAGGAACACAGCCCGCACCTCCCCACTACAGAATGGCGCCAAACGTGGGGCCCGAACCCACGACCCTGAGATTAAGAGTCTCATGCTCTACTGACTGAGCTAGCCGGGTGGGATGAAAAGCAGGCCTGCTCGCCTGTCACTACAAACATTCAATAAACCTAAAAAGAAACCCCCAGCTACATCATGCTTATTAAACAGATTCAAAATCAATGGACATGTCAATGATTTCAGTTATGTGCTTTGAAATTTGCACCAAAAAGTACATTAAATAGAGTAGATCTTGGTTGGATGTGAGGAAGAATTTATTGGGAAAATTTATCAGGTATTATACAGAATTTTTTAAAAATAATGGAATGAGTTCCCGAGTGGGAATTTAGACAGTGTTTAAGTAGAGTCTGTCTAGCGGCTTGACAGAATGTTTCAAGGCTTTACTGCTTGTTGTAAGACTCACCATGTACTACTATGAAAGTTAGTGTGCTAAATAGTGAACACTCTGGGTTGTGTGTTGTGCTTTCATTTAAAATACCATTATCAAATAATTTTTAAAATTAAACTAATAATGCTCCCAAATTAACAATGGCATACTCATTGATCACACTGCAATGCTTGGAAAGCAAGGTTCTGGGAAAGAAACTCAGGTCTGTACTGAAGTTTGTTTTCCCACTGAGAAGACTGGCTGGATCCATCTGAGTATCTATCATTAGGCAAACTTTTAGTATTAGTTACAAAAATGCAAAATTAAGATACACCCCTTTCCTCTCCCAAGCTCCCATATTCTGAGGCATTACTGTGTGGGTTGCCAGGAATTTTTTTTAAAGAAAATTATGAGTCTGACATTTTAAAAAGATTGCGTAAGTCAATACTTGAAATTTCTGTTCCAAGAAAAAGTTTCATGAGGGGATAACAATTCACTAGGATGGAAGGTACACATGCAAGTAAGTCTTAATCCAAAATGCTCTTTTATGCACAATATACAAATGAAGCCTAAATTGTTTCCAACAGAGGAAGAAATAATGATGAGCATGTGTTCTAATTTGAACACAGATAGAATTGTCTACTTTAAGTATTTTACAATTATTTTACTAACAAAATGAATATTAATCCGTTGAAATCTGTATAAGGTGACCTAAAAATACAATGAAACAACTATGTATCTCAAAATAGAATTATGAAAAGTCATCCAGGCTGGCCATCCAATCTAATATGACCCGATAGTAGTGTAAACACTGCATGTATGGTAAATTAGCAAACTAGCTGTGTCCCTGTGTTATGAAGTGTGCACACCTACAGGTACCAGAACAGTTTAAACCGATATTCAATAACTGCTAGAGTTCACCTGAAAAACTGAAAAACATGCTCTATTGCTGCACAGTTTTTGCTGAAATTGGCATTCTGGGTCAATTAATAAAAGCATGCCCAGATTTCTGCAGGTACTAATCACATTTGACCCTTTTCCCAGTTTAATCTCTGGTGACCCATGAGCTTTGGCATGATAATATTGTCAGCTGTGCCACAGTGGAAAGGGGTCTTGTCGAGTCTATTCTTCATCACCACCTAATTTATTCATTTGTTTAATAAAGTCTACTTATCCTACTTTATGCAGACATTCTCAGTTGCTCATTGAAAGAATTTATAGTTAATCTTAAACCACCGTCTTAGCCACAAGAGAAAGTCTCCTTCATTAAGAGACTATTAACATCAACAAAGTTTGTGAGTTGGGAAACAAAGAAAAATATCATTATATTTTAATAACTATAAAAAATTCCTAGCGACCGATATAAATTATTCTATGTGCCTCTCACAGAACTGTAGACAGAGATTTTAGGGCATAAAGAAAGAATGTGAAATTGCATAAAACATGATAATGTATTATTGTTTGTTTGTATGTATTCCTGTATCTGTGGCATGTGTGTATGAGCTCATCTGTCTATGCAAGTATGTGTGGGTATGTAGGTGCATGTTTACATGCATGCGTGTCTGTGAGCATGTACCAGGGCACTATCATGTGCATTAAGGCCAGAGATCAACTGTTCAAGTAGACCAGAAAGCTGAGAAGTCCAGACCCCTTTCCAGACCATGCTGTCTCTACATATCCAGCATTAGAATGTTAGGTAAGTGCTAAAGTACTTCGGTCTTCATGGAGTTTCTGGGGGCTCAAATTCAAGTCCTTATTTTCACAAGGCATGCAGTTTACCAACAAGGCCATCTTGGTTGCTTGCACATTTGTTAAAGATATCAGTTCATTTTAGACTGAAGGTTGCATCTTCATGAATTTGTCACAAAGCATGACAAGGTGCCAGGCATGGTGCTTCAGCCTGTTAAGTACAGAACTCTAAAGGCAGAGGCAGCAGCATCTGGAGTTCTTTGCTAGCTCAAGTTACACTCTAATATCCTGCTTAAAAAACTCAAAAGAAAACAAAGGTGTATGGGACATTCTGATATCATTTTTATTTATGGTATATCACAAACACATTTATCCTAACTTGATGTAAAAACAAACAAATAAAAAAGCACACCCTATCACCTTTTCTTATTCTACATGTTATCAAGATATCAAAAGAGAATGAAGATGAATTTTCTCCCATTTGATACATATCTGAGTTACTTCTTAAACTGTAATGCAAATTATCAGAGTCTTTCAGAGTGAAAGACAGAAGTTCACATCAGGTAAGGAATGAAGAAACTAAGCAAAATTTACCACTTGTTGATGGAAAAGGTGAATCAGATCAATGTATGTGCTTATGGACAAATGCTACAAAAACAGCCACACATCTCTAGAGGATTGTTGTTGGTAAGGGTGAAACCATAAACTATTGGTGAGTTCATAAATTGATACATGACTTCTGAAGTGCAATTTGGTTCCATCCATTAAACGTATGTGTTTAAAGGTATGTGACTAGGCAGTTCTATCTAGAGAAATATGACTTATAGGATGATGTGCATTTGTGGGTAATTACATATTTTGAAAGGCTCATGGATTGTGATAGTCACTGCATGTAATTCAACATTCTCCCAGACAGAGCTGCTAAATAAAGTGTAGTACAAACATGACTCACAGAACTACTAAAGCACTAAAAAAGAGAAAGGTCGACCTTTTTGTGCTTAAAGAAGATGTAAAACATAAAGTATAAGTAAAAAATACTGAATGACAGAAAATTAGAAATAATATGGCAATTATTATAAATCAAGATAAACAATATCACAGTATTTACTTGTACTTTTGTATATAAATGTATGTGCAAATAGGCACACATATAAACAACACACTGATTACTATTAATCACTTTCTATAAAAATGCAAGATTGGGACTTGCAGTCTCAGTGATATTATTATTATTATTATTTAAGTGGGCCCTTGGGTATCATTTAAATTGTTTTAAAGAATTATAAAACCTGTAATGATATAACCTATGTATTTCATATAGCAAGTTAATTATCCCAGTGTTATAGCTGAAGACATTAACATTTAAAAATATTTAACTAAGTTCTTCTAGGTCACAAAGTGAGTTATCAGTCAAAGTAGGTCTTTAAATTCTTTTCCAAACTCCTATAGATCTTCATTGGTTTTTGAGCACTAAGTTTAGAGCCACAGACAATAGGTGCACAAAGTTGAGGACCTAGCAGACTTAGAATAGTGAGGAAGATGGTTCCAGAAACTATTTCAAATGTAACACAGGTAGCTAAAATAATCTCATATGTTTCTATTTTCTATTCTGAAAACCAGCTCATTCCAATGAATTATCAATCCACATGAATTAATAGCATGGTGAGTGATTATAATGAAAACTAATGTATTACACCAATTCTCTTCAGATTTGCTTAGATAGAAGATTCCCACAAATGTGAATACATATATACATATGTAATATCATGGCATCTTACAAATAAGTGATTTCAACTTGCGAATTTTATAGAGAAGGATAGGAGACATAATGAAGGTAATATATAAATTCATATTTCAGCAATAACAATGATAGATTTATGATTAAGTGTTCATACAACATAAGATTCACATTGCAAATGTATGGCTTGAGGATATAATGAAGCATGCTTTCAACGTGTAGCCTACTTTCTAACCTAGCCCACTTCATAGAATTTTAATTTCAGTCAGGGCCTGCTGAGGCGACTTGACAGTCGGCTAACAAGATAGAACCGCAGTTAGAAAGTAGGGCTTAGCTGACGGCACACAGGTCAATTGAGGAAACTGTAAAAAATAACAACCTGTTTGCTTTTTATGTCTAACTGCTGTAAAGAAGTTATCCTACTAATTAATTAGTTCACTATAGTAAAGCCACTGGAGACTACTTTTCCAAATTAGGGTCAAAGGGACCACAAAATCCACCAGATCACAGTGTCAGTTACTATTTTTTATGGGCTGTATTTTACATTTGGAAATGTTTTAAAAGGACAAGACATCACGTTTTAGCAAAGAGTGTGATTTATTTTCTGTACCATTTTTACAATTGTGAGATTATGTATGTAATATGTAGTTTTAGTAAACATATAATTACATAAAACTAAGGGCAAGATTTTTTCCTCTTACTACAAGAATAGTTTTGGTTAAGAAAGACCTTCTTTCTTGCTTCCACAGTAGCACAATAGTTAAGAGAGCAGAAGATACAAAACCTAAAGTAACTCAAAAGAACAAATGCCCTGAAGTGCACGTTTCAGATTCCATGACATAATCTCATCTCCTACTTCAATGTCCACAGAAAAGGTACAATTTCATATATTTTATTATTTCTTAGGAGAACATATAGCAAAGTTTTCTCACTGACACTGCATCTATAGTTCAGATAAAAGTGCCTGCTATATTTAAATAGAAAAATATTCCTCCTTCAAATCACATATCTGAATGCCATGATAACATGACAACTAATATCAATTTGTTCCCATGTTCTTCAAGTAAATTATTGCCCCACTGCTTCAAATGTTGAATGTGTGCAAGTAATTAGTGCCTTGCGATGTTTCCCTTAATTCTACAATGTCTTCAGAAACTATAAATCCAAGAAATGAATAATAGAAAATAATTGAAATCAATAAGAAGCCTTATAGACATACAAAGTTATTAGTAAAGTACAAGAGTTTTAATTAAAGATGTTGACTCCTAACAAAGGTTTGCAGTTGCCCTGGCTGATCAGGAGTGCTGGCTCAGCTCTTTCTCCACCCCGCATAGCTCCCACTTGTTTTGCTAGACTCTAATTGGCTATTTACCACATTAGCACCTTCTTTTAAAATGACATTTTTCCCCACAAAGACTGTAAACACAATTATACTATGACAAATTATATGTCTATGCATCTGCACAGGTATAATTTGTTTATTATTCTTACAATTTGTCATCTGAATTTCATAATTTACAGAATTTTTCCCGATTTTCATTGTGACAGAAACATAACTTAATTCTGAGGTGTTACTTTTTCTTAATTATATTTTATGGGGAGAAAAAAGTAGAATAGCCTCTTTTGAGTATATTAGCTATCTAATACCATTAAATATTCCATTTGATGCTGTTATGGGTATATTTTCAAAAAACTTAATAAGCTGTATTTCTAATATTTTCCTCAAGAATGTATAAAACAAACAAAGACTCCGGTTTTCTCCTTTTTCCTATTTTAAAAAAGTTTCAATACACTCTTACTGAAGAATGATTTTCTCGTGTCTAAGCATAAGAAAGTATGGAGCATATGTTAACCTTCCAGTTTTCTTAGTATAAACTATAAGTATTCATGGAAACAATAAATAATATAAAATGTTGTTTGGAATAATATATTATCTTATCAATGTATTGAGTACCTCTTAATATTTTAATAATGTATTATTTTATAAAAAAAACAAATTATAAGTGGAAACTTCCACAGTTAAAGCTTCCCTTTATTAAAATTATTATTAATTTAATGACAAATGAGGAAAAACATCATGTCTGTTTAGTCCAGCAGCTGGAACATGAATTTTCTCTTTAATTTTATAGTATACTACTTCAATTCTTCCTATTGTTTAGTACACTTATATTTTCCAGTTGGTTCCTAGGTAAGGAATGACATTTGGAAAACAACGTAGAAGATGGAAAACTTAGTATCAAAGTTTATCACCTCAAAAAACTAATTATAAAATCTGCAAATGAAAACAATTCTGACTACTCTTAAGCAAAACATGTGCAAAGTGTGAGAAATCACACTGTAATACTTTGATGTGCGCATTTTTCCTTTGTCCTCCCTCCATATGCAGTGACATGATGAGCTGACCTCGGGCCTTGGAGGACAAAAGGGAAGAGTATAATGAACTTGCCACCCTTGCTGATGATAGGAGAGGAGAGACCTGGCCTGATACCGTGACTGGAGATAATAAAAGACACGCGGTGTCTGGTTGAAATACAATAAGTACACTTCATATATCTTGGAGGGACACAGATAGCTATGTTCCTTTATTCATTGTTATTTGTTTCTTAAAGCTGATTCTCCTTCACATCCACTCCTAGGCAACTCGGCACTCAGGATTCGGTTCCTGGGAATAGAGAGAGTTGTCATTCTTACCTGTAAGCTTACTAAATAATACTTCCATAAGCTTCAGCCTTCACATAGAAGATAAGTTTGTCTCCCCTGACATGACTACATTAATCCACTGAATCAATTTACTTAAGCTGTGCTGTGAAGCAGTGTAGGCACGATTTAACTAAGCTTAAAAGTACTTTCAAGTTGGAGTTGCCGCTCCACATGGAAGGCATCTCTCACTATCTCAGCAAAGTTCTGTTTGACCCTTTGCAATGATGTGAGAAATACTCTTGTTAGGTGTCTAGGGTCAGCATGCTCTAGCATTTAAAAAGGATTTAAGGAGCATGAATTCAAGTTGTTGAGAAAATCAGACTCGGGGGTAAATCAGAGTGGAATGCTTAGTAAGACTGTACAAGCATCATCTACTTTCATTAATATTTATAAAATCCCTTAGCATGGCTACAATTTTTAAAAAGATTTTGTTTAGAAAAAAAAGTCTTCTGTTCTAATAAAGAGTGTTCCGGTTTATAACCGAAACACCAGGAAACACTACTGAGGATACACATAAAACTATTTAACAATATCTTCTAAAATCCTGAACGATGGACAAATAATCCTTTGTCTATAATAAGTTGCCAATATAGTCTCTGTGGACTTTCATTTCATGGACTCTACTTTAACACAGCACAAAACTTGCACCCATTTTTGGAAACCCTGCAGCCTTCCCCTCAAGGACAATATGCTGGACTGACATCTTTGTTTCCCGTGTCTCCATTAAGAAATATTGGTCGCTTTCATCATTCCTATTTCATCTCACCCAACAACTTGTTCATCACTGCAAATGTCTCCCAGAGCTGAGATGTCTGCCTTTCCTGTGACATCTCACTCTTTAGTTACACAAGACAGACTCTAACACAGCAGCCTGGAGGGACAGCCATAGAGTAAGTCAATGGGAAGGTGGCTCAATAAAATATCACCCTTACTTTGGGTTTGCTTAATAGAGATGAAGGTTTTGGAATAGGTGTCCTTTCTTTCCTAATACTTTGTAAATATGAAAAATATATCTATAAAACAGATAAGGAAATTTTTGACAAAAGAAAATTAATTACCTATAGAGAAGCTCTCACTAAAATGAATTTATTTTAGCTAATGAGAAAGATGCAATTTGTAAATTATTTAAAGACTTCTTCTTGCAGATATGGAAATGTATATTTTTTGTGGCCACTAGTTAAGTAGAATATTCTTAAAGCGTCAAAGAATATTATATGATACCGTGAATCTGACTGCAAGTCACCTTAGTTCATGGAGGAACGGCTGAGAATTTAAGGGGAGACTAGAATTCTGGGTTCTGTGTAATTCACCGTCATGGTAATTCTAGGGGCTTCTTATCCCTATAAAATCTTCCTTGATGTCTAATTCTCACAAAAGTGTAAAATTATATAATTTATTATTATAAAACTCGGTTCTTTTAGTACTTAAGTATCCAGTAGCTCCCAAATACATTTGCTCTGTTATTTAATTATGGATAAGCAATTTATCCCTTAAGTAACTCATAGGAAGGAGAGAAGGGTATGTATGAAAGTCGAGGGCAAAGAGTCTCCACTTCCTCCAGTCCTGTTTCTCATTCCCTGCCCAGACACCAGATGTAGGTAAAAATCTCCAGGTTAGACTGAGCTCTAGAGTTTATCTCCCGTATTGTTCCATTCATTTATGGAAATTTTCCCAAATATTTTCCTTTAATTATTATATGTCAGACAGTTATTTATTTGTTCTTTAGTCTATACCTCAAAAATTTAAGCATTTCAACTTTAATACTGCATAGAATTTCATTGTGAAAAGAAATCAACCATCTGGAAGTGAGCATAACCATTTCCATTTTATGGATGTGATAACTGATTGTTAGCATGGAGTTGTTTACCCATGGAGGAAAGCAGATCAACGGTAATTTCCACCACATGACTGATTTCTGAGCTAACACACCATTGAGAGTCCTCCCGAAACGTGGTGTTCAAGAGACAGAGCAATCTTCAGATTCAAACACAGGCTCAAACCCGAATATCATCTACATATGTTTGACAACCTCTTTAATGACTTCTCTAGTTTATAGAAAAATGATTATTGTCCCCTCTACGGTGCAAGAAATTTATCTTAAGAGACATTTAAAATAGAAGTGTTTTATAATCTACAAGATTCCATGCTAATGTATAATATACTAAACTTTTTACTTGTGTGTGTATGTATGTATGTATGTATGTATGTATGTATAAGTAGTTACCTAAAATGTATAGCCTGTAGAGTGGAAATGCTGACTATTAAGAATTCTGTAATATAGTGAGCTTGATTTCTATGGTGAAATAGGAACTCTGATCACCGTGTGTTTTATGATGTTCTATATAAACAACAGAAGTGTTTCTCAGTAGTTCTCTCTTCCACTCTGTTGGAGGAGGTATTATTTTGGTAAGAATGCTTGCTGTACACACATGAGGACCTGAGTTTTGAACCTCACCACCCACATGAAAAGCAGGGCATGGCCATCCATATCTAAAGTCCAGAGTTTGGGGAAGAATGCAGGAGGAACTAGGAGCACTTAGCCATCTAGCATTGCCTAAATTGGGAACTTCAAGTTCAGTGAAAGGACCTACATCAGAAAATAAAAGAGTAAGACACTGAACACACACTTCTGACTGTTACATGCACAAATATGTTTGCCACCACACTCAGACATATACACATGCATGTGTAAAATAAGATGCTTTGTAAGGACTGAAGATTCAAGTACAACATGGATTCATGATGGACCAATAACAAAAACTATTACACATTTGTTTTGCCCCATATCTCTGCATGCTGGCTTTACTCAGTAGTAACACTGAAAACTGTCATTTTCCAGCCTCACAGGGAGGGGCCACAATTATTATTTTTTAAGGACCAAGATTCTAATGTTGTGTAATCAGAATCTTTGGATCCAAATCCATATTTTCAAGAGTAGAATCTTATAGGCTCAACCTTGATTGAGCATCAACTCTTACTGAGAGCTCACTAAGCCAGAAGCACCAGTACTTTGTACTGAATAATGATTCTTCGGCGGGGGGGGGGGGCTACAAAGGGCTCTCGTGCACACTCTATAATGTGTATCACCATCTTGGTTTCTAACTACCACTGCCAGTGGACGTTCTTCCTCACCCTCCCACTGTGACCAGCAGAAAATCTTAGACATTATCAAATGTCCTCCCTGGAAGGGAAAGGGACAAAATTACTGCCATTAAGAAAAATTGTCTTTTGAACAAGTATTCAGTGTTATGTTTTCTTGCTATGTTAAAAGGTGCCTATTATAAAAATAAGAGATATTTGGGTAAATAAAGCCTATTTTTATGTTTTGTTGTCCTAATTGCATATAGTCAACAATTTTAAAGTTTCATGATTTTTAGCATTATAGAACTTGAAGACTAATGTAAAGTTTTACCAAAGTTGGGGAAAAGCCACCCCCTTATTCTAGTTACTTCCAATCCTTTTTATTGTAAACCCCAACTACAGAGAATTCACCATCTGTAGATAGACTTATCTATCGATAATAATTATATAATGTATGTATTTATAATCTAACTATACTGCATTCTACAAAAATGCATGTAAAATGAGATAAAAATAAAATTATAAATTCAAATAACTGATTTGATTTTATTTCATAAAGTATTATGAAGAGGCTTACCTATGAGTTCTAGTATGGAAACATGGCATCATATTGACATATGGAACACCCAACTTTGAAAATAATAACTGGCTGTGGTGGCGCACGCCTTTAACCCCAGCGCTCAGGAGGCAGAGGCAGGCGGATCTCTGAGTTCAGTCCCAGTATGGTCTACATAGTGAGTGCCAGGATATCCAGGGATATACACAGAAAAACCCTGTCTCTAAAACCAAATTAAAACAAAATAATAAATAATCATAATCCAAGGCAAATGCTTAGTGATGGCATAGAAAGAAAATCTGTTGTACAGCCTTTCTCAAATCTCACTGGGTGATAAGTGTGGGAAGTCTGTAGGGTGGCCTCTAGCCACAACCAGCATCTGTAAGGAAGCCTCTCTGAAATTGTCCCCATCCCTATAAAAATAAAGAAATACAGTCACTAGGCAGAGGACTAGGGTTACAACTCACTTGTAAGTTTGACAACTGAGAAGCATTTGTTGTGAAATGGCTATGAACAACATCAACCTCTTTTGCTGATCTCCATGTCTCCCTTCTGCATCATTACCAAGTATGGAATTTGTTCTTGATTATTTTAGATATCAAGTTAATACCAGTCCAGCACCTTGTGATTCAGTTTGAAATTCTTTTATATTGTCTCCAAACACTGTAGTGAATGAATTTTACATAGTAACCTAGTTTTAGCTTAGAATACGATTGAAAATTCTTGTCAAAACATTCCTGCCATTAGAACATTGTTTCTATTAAGTTAATTTAGATCTACAAACAGATAGTTATATATGTTATATATATATATATATATATATATATATATATATATATATATATATAGGCATAGAGATAGATCAAGATAGAGTGGTATAACTAATAAAGACAAAATGTTGCTAATGTGCTATTTTGTCTAGGAATACAAAAATGGGCATTAACACACAATTCCCCAGGCAACAGTAATTGTTTCAAACAATATGATCCTGTGTTGATGATCTCTGTTAAAGTGTAAGTATACAAGCCTATGACTCTACAGATGCTACTAATCCTACAAAATTTCATGCATACATGCATGGATAAAAAGGTCAAGTTGTCATGGAAAAAAAAGGCACCTTCAACAAATGATGCTGGCATAACTGTATGTTGGCATACAGAAAAATTCAAATAGATGCATATCTATCACCTTGCACTAAAGTCAAGTCAAGTGGATCAAAGACTTCAATATAAAACCAGTTATCCTGAACCTGATAGAAGAGAAAGTGGAAAATAGCCTTGAATGCATTGACACAGGAAACAAATTCATTAATAGAATATCAGTAGCACAGAAACTGAGATCAACAATTAATAAATGGGATTTCATGAAACTGAAAGGCTTCTGTAATGCAAACGACACTGTAAATAAGATATAACAGCAGGCTATAGAGAGACAAAAGATCCTCAACAACCCCACATGTGACAGAGGACTGATCTCGAAAATATATAAATAACTCAAGAAACTAGACATCAAAAAGTATAAGTAAAAAATGGAGTAAAGACCTCACCAGAGAACTTTCAACAGAAGAATCTCAAATGACAAAGAAACACTTAAAGAAATATTCCAACATCATTGGCCATCAGGGTAATGCAAGTAAAAATGGCTCTGAGGTTTTATCTTACATCTGTAGAATGGCTAAGATTAAAAGCACAAATGACAGTTTATGTTGGAGAGGATGTGGAGTAAGGGGAACACTCTTCCATTTCTGGTGGGAGTGCAAAGTTATGCACTGACTTTGGAAATCAATATGGTGGTTTCTCAGAAAGTTGGGAATCAATCTACTTCAAGACTCAGCTATACCATTGTTAGGCATATAATCAAGGATGCTCCCTCATCCCACAAGGATGCCTGCTCAACTGTGTTCATAGAAGCTTCATGAACATAGCTAGAATCTGGAGATGTCCCTCAACCAAGGAATGAAAAAAGAAAATGTGATACAATACAGAATGGAGTATTACTCAGGACACCAAGGAACATCAGGAAATTTGAAGAAAAAAAAAACATACTGAGTGATGTAACCCAGACCAAGAAAGACAAATATGATATATACTCACTTATAATGGATGTTAGCTGTAAAATAAAGATACAATTCACAGATTCAGAAAGACCAGCTAACAAGGTGAGTTCATGTGGGGGACAACCAGATCTCCCCGGGAAGGAGAAATAGAAGAGATTGCTTAGGAGGACTGAAGATGGATAAGGATGAGACCTTGAGGGATTTGGTTGGGGGATAGAAGGAAAGAAAGAAAGAAAGAAAGAAAGAAAGAAAGAAAGAAAGAAAGAAAGAAAGAAAGAAAGAAAGAGAACTGAGAGTGACTACTGGAAGAGGGGCATTTTAGGGTGAGGTAAAACCCTGACACAAGGGAATCTTCCAAGAATCTTCAAAAAAGACCCCAGCTTAGCATCCAGCAAAATCAGCCATTTCCTGTGACCTGATTGGTACCTACGCCAACTGTCATTAGAGAAGGAGGCTTCATCTAGAAACTAATGGAAACAGACACAGACACACCGTCAAACACCACTCAGAGTTTGGGGAATACTGAAGAAAAAAGAAAGGATTGATGGAGCCAGCGGGGTCAAGGACACAACATGAAAATTCACACAATCAACTAACCTGTGCTCATAGAGGCTCACAGAGACTGAACCCACAGCAGGGGAGCTGCATAGGACTGACCTAAACACTCTGCATATGTTATAGTTGTGTAGCTTGGTCCTCTTGTGGTAGTCCTAACAGTGAGAACAGGGGCTATCTCTGACTCTTTTATTGACTCTTGGAATTTTTTTCCTCATATTGAGGCACCTGACCCAGCCTTAATACATGGAGAGGTACTTAGTATTACTGCAAATTATTATGCCATGTTTGCTGATACTCTTGGGAGACCTGCCTCTCTCCAGAAACTGTTTTCCGAAGTGCACATTGTCTGCTGCCAGTGGGTGGCTGAGCAAAGCAGGCACAAGAGAGAAGATTATTTTATGTTATTCTTTTCATATTTCTCAAATTTTGAATATGAAGATAATGTAACTTTAAAAATAATTTATGGAATTACCTTTGAGGATTATACTTTTTGTACTCTTTCCATTGATGGCTTATAGTATAATAATTGCTTTTGGATTTCATTATTAACATAATTTCATGAATGCAGGTAAATGAAGTTTCTAAATTTTCATCTAACATTAAAAAGTTACCTAATTGTTCAGTGTTTACATGTATAAATCCCAAATGCTTTGTGTCTTCTATTTATTTTTTGCTCGGAAAAGCTGCATCTCATATTCTTACTATCTTGTGCTATTCAAAACTTTGGTTCTAATGCTTGGGAGGAAAAGTTTACTATTTGCATAGGAAGCTTTGTTTTCAATTTAAAATATTTATCCATAGGTTGTTAAATACCAGAAATATTTTAAGTATTTTACAAATTTCACAATGTTAAAACTATTATATATGCATTCTGGTCCAGGTATCAAACCAGGGTCTCCTGCATTCACAACAAACAACCCAAGGACAAGGTTTATTCCTCAGCCCTGTCCTTTATCAATTATGACAGTTTAATGCTCATATTACTTAATGTGCCAAGAAACTTCTGTGTGCAATGATGACCACACACCTCCCCAAATAACTAAAACAAACATAAGTGGAAGCATAATCTAAGCCTTAGATTTGTTGTTAACAGTTATGATCATAAATACATTATCTATGTAGTTTGCAAATGCATGTTGTACTCAGTGTCTAGATAAAAACAAGCTCATGGTACTTCATATATTTTTTCTTTTTAAAATGCATGAATGACAATATTAGTACTTGGGAAACTTAATAAAAACACCAGGTTACTTGAAATTGAATTGCTATAAATTTTTATGTATTTGGATGTCCCAATTTTAAAGTCAGAGATAATGTCAAGAAAAATGTGCTATGGAGGTCATTAGTCAAGAAACTGCAAGGACATACGAGAAGCAAGTGTGTATTGTTTCATTTGAAAGGTTATTTGGATGGAAACAAATTAAGCTTATTTCACATTTCAGGTGATTAAAATTGTGAGACTATTCCATAACTAAACCATCAACCATTTCAAACCTTCTACTTTTCCCTGCGGAACACTTACAGGTCTGGCAATGAGTTTCTGTGGGTCCCCAGCATCGTCCAGTGCAGGACTTATGGCATCTTCCACCTGCAGAAAAGGAAAAAGAAGGAGAAAGACTGTGTTTACTATGGCTTTGCGTTCTTGTACCTTCTTAGTGAAATTCTCTTGTTTCTAGCTGGGGATTTTAAGTCATGCTAGAATCGAGACACATTCCTAAAAAATGTTTACTCACTCACCAAACTCTGAGTGTTCTTTCTAGGAAGAATTGAAACACAATGACCTGGATGTGGAAGTGCCCTACGTGTCACACGAAAAGGAAGCAAGCCTATTTAGTAATATTTCTTCATGCAGAAGCAAGTAGTTATATTCTTTCATTTTGACTACTGGATGTGGATATTTCCTAGAACTATGCTACTTAATATAGTGTCCAAAGGTTACAACTTAATGATAGCAACCAATATTAAGAATTAAGGGGTAATAATAACTCAAAGGAAGAATGTATTACAAGAATGTATTAGTCAATCACCGTATAAACCATCAGACTAAGAGGTAAAGTCAAGCACAAAAAAAAGAAAAGAAACATTTAGGGAAGCTTAATGACAGTTGTTTAATGTGTAGGTCTAAAATTTTGTTGTTATTTGAATGTCCAAATGACATCCTTTAAGTCCTAAGATGAAAGTTTATATCTGTGGGTTCCTTTTATATGGAGTATAGCTGTCCCACAGAGAAATTTTCAGGAGAAATTGGTACTAAGCTCATTAACTGGAGGAAACTGTGTGTGAACTATCCTTGAAACTTGTTTCTGAATTTCACTCAAAACTTCAGAAGTCCGCTGACTTCTCTTTAGAATTAAGTGAACATGAAAAGCTATTAAAGACTAAAACCTCTGTATAGAAAGTTTCTTATTAAGAACTTTCTTCGTTTTTTTACTTCTAATTATAAATTCAACATGCTTAACCAAGATAACTACATTGTGAAGATATTAAATCTTCACACCAAATGTTACTGCATTCCTTTGAGTCAGTTTTTAAGTACTTAACTGAGAACTCTTGCTACTTAGAAGCATTCTCTCTAATGAAAGTGCCTGAGAGAGTACAACCCATGTTCATCTTTTTGGGTCTGGGTTACCTCACTCAGGATAGTGTTTTCTATTTCCATCCATTTGCATGCAAAATTCAAGATGTCATTTTTTTTACCACCAAGTAGTACTCTAATATGTATATATTCCACACTTTCTTCATCCATTCTTCCATTGAAGGGCATCTAGGTTGTTTCCAGGTTCTAGCTATTTCAAATAATGCTGCTATGAACATAGTTGAACAAATGCTTTTGTAATATGATAGGTCATCTCTTGGGTATATTCCCAAGAGTGGTATTACTAGGTCCTGTGGTAGGTTGATCCCAAATTTCCTGAGAAACCACCACACTGCTTTCCAAAGTGGTTGCACAAGTTAGCATTCCCACCAGCAATGGACACGTGTACCCCTTACTTCACATCCTCTCCAGCAAAGGCTATCATTGGTGTTTTTGATTTTAGCCATTCTGACAGGTGTAAGATGGTATCTCAAAGTTGTTTTGATTTGCATTTCCCTGATCACTAAGGAGGTTGAGCGTGACCTTAAGTGTCTTTTGGCCATTTGAACTTCTTCTGTTGAGATATCTCTGTTCAGTTCAGTGCCCCATTTTCAATTGGGTTAATTAGCATTTTAAAGTCTCATTTCTTGAGTTCTTTATATATTTTGGAGATCAAACCTTTGTCTGTTGCAGGGTTGGTGAAGATCTTCTCCCAGTCAGTAGGTTGCCTTTTTTGTCTTAGTGACAATGTCCATTGCCTTACAGAAGCTTCTCAGTTTCAGGAGGTCCCATTTAAAGATGAACATGGGATGTACTCACTCATAATTGGTTTCTAGCCATAAAGGACATTGAGCCTATAATTCTTGATCCTAGAGAAGCTAAATAAGAAGGTGAACCCAAAGAAAAACATATAATTATCCTCCTGGATATTGGAAGTAGACAAGATTGCCGGGCAAAAATTGGGAACTTGGGGGTGGGGTGGGATGGGGAAAAGGGAAGATGGGGAGAGAAAAATGTGAAGGGGAGGATTGGGAGAGCTTGGGGGAATGGGATGGATGGGATAAAGGAAGGGTGGATATGGGAGCAGGGAAGTATATATCTTAATTAAGGGAGCCATTTTAGGGTTGGCAAGAGACTTGACTCCAGAGGGGTTCCCAGGTGTCCAGGGAGATGTCCCCAGCTAGTTCCTTGGGCAGCTGAGGAGAGGGAGCCTGAAATGGCCCGATCCTAAAGCCATACTGATGAATATCTTGCTTATCACCATAGAACTTTCATCTGGCAATGGATGGAGATAGAGACAGAGACCCACATTGGAGCACCGGACTGAGCTCCCAAGGTCCAAATGAGGAGCAGAAGGAGGGAGAACATGAGCAAGGAAGTCAGGACCACTAGGGGTGCACCCACCCACTGAGATGGTGGAGCTGATCTAATGAGAGCTCACCAAGGCCAGCTGGACTGGGACTGAAAAAGCATGGGATAAAACCGGAGTCCCTGAACATGGCGGACAATGAGGGCTGCTGAGAAGCCAAGGACAATGGCACTGGGTTTTGATCCTACTGCATATACTGGCTTTTTTTTGGGGGGTGGGGGGGCTAGCCTGCTTGGATGCTCACCTTCCTAGACCTGGATGGAGGGGGGAGGACCTTGGACTTCCCACAGGGAAGGGAACCCTTACTGACTGGAGAGGGAGGGACAGGAGAGTAGGGGTAGGGGTAGGGAAATGGGATTCGGGGAGGAGGCAGAAGTTTTTAATAAAAAAAATAAAAAAGATAGGAAAAAAGAAAGTACCTGAAAAAAACTGTAAAGACTGACACTCTCATGGATAAACTCGACTGGACTGATAATTGTTCTCACTGAACCTTAGACTACCTGAGAGTCTATTAGAAGTGAAGAATGCCCTGCCCAAGCTCAGTGATGTTTAGAATCTCAAATCTAGTTATCGTTAGAAAAGTATGGGGATCATTTTGGAACACAGTTTATTTAAAGCCAGTATTGGTGGGGCACTTCTGCTGATACCATGAGAATACAATATCCTACCACTCTGCCATCTGCCTGTTTGGATCTAAACATATTATAACCACACAATACAAGCTCATTCTAGCTGACAGGAAAAGAACTCCATCTGGACCAAACAATGCAATTTTAATCAGTGATAATGATAATTATTATTAAAAGCCTTATGGGAGCTCCTTTGTACCAAATTAATAAATTTAAATAAATGTCATTTAGACCAGCGGAAATTAGAAAGGACTGTGAGTCGGAATGAGAAGCTGTACAAACTTTCTTGAGAACAAAACTTTTTATGAGAAAGTAGATAAAGTATTTTTGTGGATTCACAAAAATCTTTTAGATCAATTGTTTAAGTGGTCAGTAAATTGAAGGTATCTAGAGTAGACAATTATCTAACATTTAATATATGACTTCTTTTATTGTGTTTGGAATAATAAAATACCTAACTTTACTCTTCACAGCCATATACCACTTATTTAAAATATAAAAATCAAATGATAATAGTAAAAAGCAGGCAATCATAAATAGTATCAATAGTAATCATTTTGATATTCTACTTCCTTTTGGTTGAGTTGAAAATTGTGTTTTAAAGTTTCAGTTACTACCCTAAAATTATCCCCAAATTTGTTATATTATACATATAAACTTGGGTATTGCTCATTCATATATTCAAAATACATTTAAATTTTAAAAGTAAAATTTCACAGAAAATGATTTTCATGTCTTTCTTATGCAATCTGGACAAGGTTCATCTACTTAGGAACATGTGACATAGTATACACACAAACAGAGTTAAACAATTTAATCTTGGCTACATCCCTGTCAGTGTGAAATTTCTGTGAAATTTCATTTGATCATCTTCATTTTCTTTCTTTTTTTTCTTTTATTTCTTTTTTGTTTTTTGTTTTTATTTATTTATTTATTTATTTATTTATTTTTTAGAGAAAGAGTTGCTCTGTTTTACAGTCCTTTTTGTGCTGGAACTAGCTCTTGAAGACCAGGCTGGCCTTGAAATACAGAGACCCACCTGCCTCTGCCTCCTGAGTGCTGGGATTAAAGGCTTGGGTAGCCACCACCTGGCGGACATCTTCATTTTCATCTGTGTTTATGAAAATCCCCCGCCTACTGAAAGGACGCCTCCACCAGCATCCCTATGATTGTCCATCCTTGACACCCTCAGTGCTCTTGGGAAAATTGAGCAACTGATTCCCACACATTTAAGATGGCCTGGGCTACATATTTCAGCTCTTTAGTGTACTGGTGCACTCGAGAAGTTTGTTATTTGGAGGGTGCATTTTCAGCTCCAGAGGCTCAGCCTAGCTTACCCGGATTTCCCATCTTTAAGGAGCTTTCACTCTATCTGTTCAGAGAATATGCCATACCATGGTCTTTAAAGGGGCAATACAAACATTGTTTCCACTGAGTCACAGTAACACATTCAGTGTCACCATATGTGACAAAAGTTGCTACCCAGACTTCTTATTTTGAAGTAATCATTTGCTATGCCCTTATCTGCTACCTGATTTGATTCTTGTACATAACTGGACTGTATGTTTTGTGGAGTATGGTTAAACACTTTTTTTTTTTTTTTGGTTTCTTCGAGACAGAGTTTCTCTGTAGCTTTGGAGCCTGTCCTAGAAACTAGCTATTGTAGACCAGGCTGGCCTCAAACTCACAGAGATCCACCTGCTTCTGCCTCCTGAGTGCTAGGATTAAAGGCGTGCGCCATCACCGCCCTGCAATTGTTAAATATTTTTAAATATGTTTGAAAGTCAGACTTGGTGGTGCACATCTGTAATTCTGATAAACGTGTAAGCAGTTTGTTCAAGAGACAAGTCTTGTAAAAACCCAACAACAAAAACAGCACAAAACCCATACCAAAATGAAACATGTAAAAATAATAATAATCTATTTTCTACCATTTCTATTACATAAGCCTGTCAAAGAGATAATGAGGTAAGGGGTTTCCATTATAATCACGAGTTAAGCACGGAGAAGAACAATAAACAACACAACCCCCTGCCATCGTTCCTCCCATCCACCTATTCCTACTTTAGCATATGAACCTTATGGACCTGTATATTAGGAACTAAGTGCAATATTGAATAGAAACAGATGGGACTATCACCTTAACAGATTTACAAATTAGCTTAGATTTTTGCTGCTATGGAAAGTTTTGATACCTTGATTTCAGTGTTTTCCAGGTGTGTGCAGGGGTGGGGGGAGCACAGAAAAATCCAATGCATTTTTTTTTTAGTATGGGTTAATATAGTTTACTAAGTACTATTTGGATATAACACTAATAACACTGTCAATAAAAAAAATTGGTTAGACGTCACCAAAATTGAAAAGCTTTGTGGTTTCAGAGGTTAGTATCATTGTCAGGGCCTTCACAGATCTAACCTAGCTAGGCAGGGGACCACGGCTTAGATGGGGAAGTGCCAGGAGGACTGATCCCAAATCAAGAATCTATCTCAAATTAGCGGCCACTTACCAAGGAAACGTTAGCTTCTCCAAGGGAGTCTCGCTGGGTGTATAAACCACACTCAAGGCTGGTCTGAGTTCGAGACCAGCCTGATCTACAAGAGCTAGTTCCAGGACAGGCTCTAAAGCTGCAGAGAAACCCTGTCTCGAAAAACAAAAAAACAAAAAAACAAACAAACAAACAAAAAAAGAACACACTCCATACCCATCAGGAGATGGCCAACACAAGACAAACTCAAAGTTATCTTGGGAGAGTTTCGTTTTTTGTCTGCTATTGCTTTGATGGGGCATTTAGTTTTTACCTTGTGAACACACTAACAAACAAAAATGCCCCGCATCGCGGCCCCGGTCTGCGCTCTATGCGCTAGACCACAGTTCGCGAGCTTCGGGCAAGGGGCTGGAGGTTGAGAATACACACGCAGAGACAGACCAACACACAGACCTTTAAACACTGATACCAAAAGTCCTTCTTTATTTGCACCATGTAGGCTTAAATACACTGCAGTCAATGGCCAACAGGTGAAAATCCCATCCTCTGATCCTCTAAGCTAGGCACAGCTTCTAGTAACTTCAATTAGAATGTTCTAGGAGGGAAGAGCAGCTGAAGGCCCGGACTCATTAGTCCCAACACAAAAAGAAAAATAGAAACTAAGAGAGATAAACACACACACACATTTTTCACTACATATGCTCTTATTGTACTTCCTAATAATTCCATCACAAATAGAGGCAGAATCATTTCAAAATAGGCTTTTTTCAAACATGTTTTTATTTTTATTTCTATTTCTTCCTTTTACTGAAAGTAGTTTTTCCCCGCTCAAATAATACATCCTGATTCTGGTTCCCTTTCCCTCCACCACTCCCAGCTCTTCCCATCTCTCATTCCTACCAGGTCTGTCTGCTTTCTGTCCTCTATTATAAAACAGACTTCTAAGAGATAATAATAAAATATAACAGACTACAACAAAACACAAAACACATAAAAACCAGCAGATCGGAATGGAACAAAACAAATACAAAGCAGGAAAACAGCCCAAGCAAAGACACAGGAAACGATATGATGCAAAGACCCATTTGCTCACATTCTGGAATACCTTAAAAACATTAAATTGGAACCCATTATATATTATATCTTTATAGTATGTTATATATACACACACACACAAAGGATCTGTAGTTTAAAAACAGAGAAAATATAAACAAATTAAAATTAATGTTAAAAATAAGATTTAAAAAAGGAAAAGCCCTGACACATCATTATAAAACAAGGAACATCCAAAGATGCCAGGGACTGCATTTTCTGCTGACCATCTACTGCTGAGGATGCTGCTTACTCTAAAGAGTGTTTTTTTTTTTCCACTGATACTTTCTTGTAGGAAACTAAATTTTCATTTGCGAGTGCTTTATCATGGAGTTTGCACTGGGTTAAGGATGGGGGAATGTGATCACTTCTTTCAGCGCTCGGACCCCATCTGGGGCAGACCTGTGCATTTCCCATGCATGCTGCCCCGAGTCTCTGGGAATTCATACCTGTGTGGACCCTATTGATTTGGAGGGCTTTTCTTGGTGTCCTCCATACCCCTCCAGGGCTTACACTCTTTCTGCCTCCTCTTTGTGGGTTTTCCTGAACTCTGAGGGGAGGGATTTTATCGAGACATCTCTTTTGAGACTATATGTCTCTATTTGTTTCCATAGCTGCAGGAGAAAGATTCTCTGCTGGTGGCAGAACAAGGCACTGATCTATGAGTATTCTAGATTGTCATTATCTTTCTAGAGTTGTATAAGACAATATACCATTCTTTCACACACACACACACACACACACATTCACACACACACATTCACACACACACAAATTCACAACCACCCCCCACCCACACACACAGAGAAATCTGATATCTTTAGTGAAATAAGTTACTTAATACCTTCTGTCATTTCGATCAACCAAACACATGACATAGAGAATAAGAACAAATGCTTCTATTTATTCACTATACATTGATGTCTCACAGAAAGTGCTGGTTATCCCACACAATCCTTCTGCTTTGACAATGCATGATTTATCAGGAAAGTTAGCAAATGTAACTAAAGGCTTTCATCTTTTATGTTGGTCCAGAATATGTTACTAAAAATGTACCTTTCATATATTCTTTTAAGGAACTAGAGTCCTTGAACAGCTTTTAAATTTTAAGAGTCATAAATTCATGCTACGAGTTTTGCCTGTTGTGCAAATGCCTGGCAGGAGACAGAATTCAATATCAACCCCATAATGTTCTCTGCAAGTAATATGGCTAGATAGTTGAAGAGTCACAAAATATGAAGCCACTGGCAGTCATAAAGGATTACTCCTCAAACTGTCTCTAACTAAAGGCAATGCAGCCACATCTTTGGATTTTCCTCCAGTCCTTTAGAAAGCTGGACGTCTTGACCTCGTAAAAAGACATTTACTGAGGAAAAAAAAGTGAGAGAAAACTATATAATTCAAAGCATGGGAGAAGACCATTAATTAAAAGTCTGTGTCGAACTGGTCTCTATTATTAGTTTGGGTAAGAGGAAGTAAGTCAATTCCCTGCCTTTAAGGATACTTCAACATCTATGAACCTAGCAGAGAAATAGGCACATAACATCACTATTTGTTAACAATATGACATGTATGATAGGGAGGATTTGAGAACACCAAGAAAATGGGATTTTTTTAAGTTATATTTGAATGTCTAGTTTGTCCAGTGCAGAAGGGAAAGGAAGGGGATGTTTGTACTCGAGAATTGACCTAAATCATTACCCAGAGTCTTTGATGAACCCATCTTTCTGGGACCATAATGTAAGGTACACTGAGATGAATTTCCATGAAGGATAGAGCTATGGTGTGAGTTTGGATTATGTCCATAGCTGTCTTCTAATTACCTGGACTTGACTTAGCCTGGGTTTTACAGATTTGGTTCAAGTCTTGGAGACATTGAAGTGATATAGTTTTCACATGAGAATAATAAATGTGTTTTGGCTAAGGTTTCATAAAATTAAGGTTGACCCTTAGCAGTTTTGTATAAGGCATTTTTTCACTCTGGGGTGAGGTACTGAAATCCATTTTTACAATGCAACGCTAGAGAGTCATGTACGACTGTTCCAGAGGCACAGAAGGTAGGATATAAGCTGCTGATGGGGCCCATATTTCAACAATCTTTTAGCTTCCTGACCCTCTTTTTGAGTAACACTCTTATCATAAATATAGCCAGATGTTAGATTTCTAATCCTTCTGCTTTACACATTGTAAAGAAAAAATAATCTAGCAGTCATCTTATGTTCTTCTGTTGACTTTCTGATTTATGGAATATTTCTATCATGTTTTAATTTTTCCATATAGCAGTAAAAATTACATATTTTCTCAAATTTAAATGATCCTAATGTGTAGTAAAAACCATAATGTGATTTCAGTGAATGACACACTTGTAGGAATTAATTACAATGTTGTTATTTGGAGTTGCCCCATTTTCAGAGACACAGATACTTCCGATTTTCTCATCTCTGAGCGCTCAGTCACATACTATTTATTCCAACATTTTTGCTATAAAAATTGACTCTATTTTTTCTTTAAGTTTTTAATTTATTTTATTAATTAATTAGGAAATTTTTGCATGAATTTTATGTATTTTGATTATATTCACATACTACTCTACTCTTCTCTATAATCTCCAGATTCTGTACCCATCTCCTTCCAATGCCTCTGTTTTTCCTTTTTATATAATTTACTGAGCCCAGTTTTGCTTCCCACATACTCATAGGTATAGGGCTCCACATTGGACATGCTAGATCCCTCAGGGGTCATGGCCTTAAAGAAAACTCACTCTCCCTCCACTAAAGGCATCAACTGCTAACAGTTCCTCAGCTAGGGCTGGGGACTGGTGAGTAACTATCACTCCATGCTCAAATGTTGACTAATTTGATCTTACACAGGTCTGAAAATAACCACAACTGCCCTGAGTTCATAAGTCAGGGTTCTCCCATATGCAGAAGATACCTCCCTGACCTGTGGCTCTCCTGGTCCTCCCTGGCCTGTGGCTCTCCTGGTCCTGCCTGACCTGTGGCTCTCTTGGTCCTCCATGACCTGTGGCTATCCTGGTCCTCACTCAACTGTGACTGTCATGGTCCTCCCTGACCTGTGGCTCTCCTGGTCCTCACTCAACTGTGACTCTCATGGTCCTCCCTGACCTGTGGCTCTCTTGGTCTTCCTTGACCTGTGGCTCTCCTGATCCTCCCTCAACTGTGACTCTCATGGTCCTCCCTCAATTGCGGCTCTCGTGATCCTCACTCAATTGTGGCTCTTCTGGTCCTCTCTCAACTGTGACTCTCATGGTCCTCCCTCAACTGTGTCTCTTCTGGTCCTTCCTCAACTGTGACTCTCATGGTCCTCCCTCAATTGTGGATCTCCTGGTCCACCCGCAAATGTGTCTATCCCGATCCTTCTTGATGTGTGGCTATTGAACTGTTTCTAATCTCACTGTCATGAGGCTACTTGTGCCTCAGGCCTTGGCAGGGAAGGGAATAGTATGCAGATCATATATATATATATATATATATATATATATATATATATATATATATATATATGGCCAAATACTTCACAGACATTTATGTACTCATTCTCTGCTCTTTGATCAGCCATTTAATTTAATTTTGAAATTGAATTTCTCCTTTCAGTTCTTATCTTGTCTCTTAATTTGAAATTTAATTATTAAATAGCAATTTTGACTTTCATACATCCATGTAGTTGAAATGAGATAGACAGCTATTTCTACTTGGTAGAATGAAGAAAATATAAGATTTAAAGAGATATACAGTACTAAAGTTGCCATAATCTATAATTAGGTCAGACCTGAAGAGGAGGAACTGGAACACAAACCCAGTCACAAAACCTTTGACCTTCAGCTTATTATGCGTGCAGAGTATTCTAGGATGGGAGACTAGCAGAATTGTTATCAAAGACACCAGGGAGATTTTATCCAGCAACTGCTGAGAGCAAGTGTAGAATCTCCTAGGCAAACATTAGGCAGAGATCTGGGAGTCCTAGGAAGGAGGAGGAGGAAGAAGCTAAGGAATGTCAGGTGTCAGGGACACCATAAGAGTAAGGCCAGGATCTCGATGGTTCCAGACAATAGCAAGATATCTGAGAGGAGAGGAGTATTTGTGAGGGTTCAGTGATAATGCTGAAAGTCCAGTGACGATGGTAGTGGAAGCCTTGAACCAGATCAGTGACTTATTGCAAACAAGGATGTGTGGGTCGTGATGGTTGCGTTACACACCGTAGCACACAACACTGCTAGGATGAATGAAGATGTGTTGGAAAGATGGAAGAACGAGGTAATTTTTTGTTGTTTGTTTTTTGTCTTTAAAAAATTTTTGTGCGGGGTTCTTTAGGCAGGGGATGCTGCTGGGGTGAGGAAAAGAATGATATGAAGGGAAGGGAAGATAAGTTGAAATGGGATATAAGATGTAAAATTCCCTAAGGATTAAAGAATTAATTAAAAAAAAAACATGTTATTAAACAAAAAGAGCACGGCCCACAGAATTATTTGACCAGGACTTGTAAGAGCTCACAGAGATCAGTGTGCATGTAGGGGTCTTCCCTAGGTCCTCTGCATATTTGGTACGGTTGAGTAGCTTGGTGTTTTTGTGGGAGTCCTGACAGTGGGAGTCAGGACTGTGTCTAACTCTTTTGCCTGTTTGTGTGACCCGTGTCCTCCTCTTCAGTTGTCTTATCCAACCATGAAGTGACGGTATGTGCCTGGTTATACAGTGCTTGGTTGATGGGTTGATTTCCCTAGAAGGCCTGTCTTTCTGATGGGAAATGGGGAAGAAGTGAATCTGGGGGAGAAGGCAGGTGCTGGGGATAGAATGAGGGAAGGGGACAGAGGAGAAACTGTGGTGGGATGTAATATATAAGAGGAGAATTTTAAAAAATGTGCAGTCAGAGCTTATTTCATGTCACAGTAAATTAAATGATGAGTTATACAACTAAATTTGAACTTTACTGAATTGGAAATATATAACATGAACATTGATAAACTAGGCTTTTTAAAACCTCGATATATTTGTATCATTTATTCAATGCTCTTGAATAGCATATATACCCATATGATGAAGATAAATCTTGGACAGAGTGTGAAACTCACATTTAGCCTACAATTCTTCTATATATTCTTTCTTTGGGCACTCAATTCCACTACCGCTAATCAGTGGCTACCACAGCACACAAATTCTTTCCAAAATGACAGCAAGCAGGGTTTCAAATCAAAGACCTAATTTTCATCAATTCAACATGGCACAAACTTTGAAGTTACTAAGCCCTTTGCTCATCCGCAATTGTCTTGAGTGCCCCTGCAAATAAAAAATCAATCCAGAGGAGAAATGACAACAACGCAAATTCAAAGTGCTTATGGAAGACTGGATCCAGCAAATTAGGAAAATCTACCGTGATGCTAGTTCACTTTCTTTTTTTTTCTCATTTTTTTTATTAAAGATTTCCATCTCTTCCCCTCCTCCTCCCCCTTCCCTCCCCTCCCTTCCACCCATACCCCCACTCCACCCCTCTCTAAGACAAAGAGCCATCAGGGTTCCCTTCACTATGTTAAGTCCAAGGTCCTCCCAGCTCCCCCTAAGTCCAGGAAGGTGAGCAACCAAACTGACAAGGCTCATAGTGAGCCCGTCCATGCTGTAGAGTTCATGTTCATTGCTGTTGTCCTTGGTTTCTCAGTCCTCCTCCACCGTCAGACACATTCAGAGAGTCCGGTTTGGTCCCCTGTTCCATCAGTCCCATTCCAACTGGACTTGGTGGTCTTCCGTTAGATCTTTCCCACCGTCTCAATGGGTAAACACACTCCTCACGGTCCTGACTTCCTTGCTCATGATCTCCCTCCTTTTGCTCCTCATCAGGACCTTGAGAGCTCAGTCCGGTGCTCCTATGTGGGGCTCTGTCATTTCCTCCATCCAATGCCAGGTGAAGGTTCTATGGTAATATGCAAGATATTCATGAGTATGGCAATAGGATCTGGACATTTCTGCTCCCTCTCCTCAGCTGCCCAAGGAACTAGCTGGGGGCGTCTTCCTGTGGTGACATTCTTAAAGCATGTGAAAACACCTAGAGACCACCTGAACCCTATCCAGCTTTAATTAGCTGAATTTCATTTAAGCTGCAGCTCTCTTCAGTTCCCTTGGCTGTTTTTGGGACTGAGGCCCAGCTTTAAGGGGAGGAGGGCTTTTAAAGGCAAAAGTCACAGATATTTCATTTCTTCAGAATGTGACAGGGGAGGGAAGGCAGTTTCTTGCATATCTGTAAATTTTGAATAAATGAAATAGCTAGTTCACTTTCAAAAGTCTTACACTCGGATTAAGAAAATAACTTAATTGGGTTCATTAGCATTTTAAAGTCTAGTCTCTTGAGTTCCTTATATATTTTGGAGATCAGACCTTTGTCTGTTGCGGGGTTGGTGAAGATCTTTTCCCAGTCATTAGGCTGCCTTTGTGTCTTAGTGACAGTGTCCTTTGCTTTACAGAAGCTGCTCAGTTTCAGGAGGTCCCATTTATTCAATGTTGCCCTTAATGTCTGTGCTGCTGGGGTTATACGTAGGAAACAGTCTCCTGTGCCCATTTGTTGTAGAGTACTTCCCACTTTCTCCGCTATCAAGCTCAATGTGTTCAGATTAATATTGAGGTCTTTAATCCATTTGGACTTGAGTTTTGTGCATGGTGATAGACATGGATCTACTTTCAATCTTCTACAGGTTGACATCCAGTTATGCCAGCACCATTTGTTGAAGATGCTTTCTTTCTTCCATTGTGTGCTTTTAGCTCCTTTATCAAAAATCAGGTGTAGACTTGACTCTAGAGGGGTTCCCAGGTGTCCAGGAAGATGCCCCCAGCTATGTCCTTGGGCAGCTGAGGAGAGGGTGCCAGAAATGTCCAGATCCTATTGCCATACTCATGAATATCTTGCATATCACCATAGAACCTTCACCTGGCATTGGATGGAGAAAATGACAGAGCCCCACATAGGAGCACCGGACTGAGCTCCCAAGGTCCTGATGAGGAGCAAAAGGAGGGAGATCATGAGCAAGGAAGTCAGGACCGTGAGGAGTGCGTTTACCCATTGAGACGGTGGGACAGATATAATGGGAAACCACCAAGTCCAGTTGGAATGGGACTGATGGAACAGGGGACCAAACCGGACTCTCTGAATGTGGCTGACAGTGAAGGAGGCCTGAGAAACCAAGGACAACGGCAATGAACATGAACTCTACAGCATGGACGGGCTCACTATGAGCCTTGTCAGTTTGGTTGCTCACCTTCCTGGACTTAGGGGGAGCTGGGAGGACCTTGGACTTAACATAGTGAAGGGAACCCTGATGGCTCTTTGTCTTAGAGAGGGGTGGAATGGGGGTATGGGTGGAAGGGAGGGGAGGGAAGGGGGAGGAGGAGGGGAAGAGATGGAAATCTTTAATAAAAAAAAAAGAAAATAACTTAATTGTTGGCCTACCTTATATTCTGACATACTTATGATCTATATTGAGTATAGACATAGTAAGCTAGTTAGACACGTGACTACAACTGACTTTCTACCTTTCAAAATAAAAGCAGTGGTCCTCACGAGGGCAGTTAAGATCCTACAGTGCCCAACACTCTCTTCCCTGCCTCCACTGTCCTGTCTCCTAGTCTCTTCATCATGGCTTGGTCCTCTTTGTGCACCTCTTGCTGTCTTTACTCAAGTCTTTATGCTTGGGTGAATCGATCTTCAGTCATATGTAACATAATTCATTTAACTATTTTGCTTTATTATATTGTTGCTCTTTTGATGTAAGATATTAGTACATATTATTAATTAAAATCAGCATTACTGATTTATAGTCATATTTTTCAGATGATTTGGAGCTTGTAAATGTTGCTTTGCATGTCAGAAAGAACTTAGACGTGTCTTTCAGCATCTCCTCCTTGGAAGCCCTAAAAGGAACCCGGAATAGCTGTGTGGATTTCTGATGAGTCTAAAACACATCAGTGAACTCAATGAAACAATTGATGGACTAACTGGCTTGGGCTGATGGTCTCTGAACACATCTATCATATCTGACCTTTTTATCACTGATGTGGATTAAACATTTGAAATATGCTTTCTATGTTGGCAGGTAGCAAAGGCCTATGAGGGTAACAAATCTTTAATGAAACTTAACCATTCAGATATTGAAAGAATTTGGTAGATCAAATGATGAACCCAAATTAACAATATCACATTAAATAAGTTATAGAACATCCAATATATATAGATATATGCCAACATCTGTGTTTCTAAATCAACATTTTATGTAAATAACTATAAAGCTAAAGTCAAGCAAAAAGTCCACAATCAATAAGATGTGCCAGTATTTTTATTATAACACTGTCATTGACAATGGTAATTCATAGATTAATTAACCTTTCCTACTCTGCTTGCTTTTTTACTTTGTACTTCACAATATTTTATAAGCATAGATGTTTGCATCATGCTGCATAATCTATTCTTGATAGTATCTATCACCAACCCCACAACTTCTTAAATATTTCCACGTACTGGATAACCTCTCTATTCTATATTATAGATTGTTTAACAAATACCTCCTTGAGTTTACGCAAATTACAAGAAAAATTTTAATATTTGATTTTAAACTCTATAGTTTAGAAAGTAGAAGACAACCTTACATGAAGTCAAAGATGTATCTTTTATTACACATGAGATCGTTATACACACAGCATGTGGTCATAATTTGAGGGACAGGTGATTATTTTTTAATTTCTAATTGGCCGTTACTTTGATTCTACTATGTGTTGTTCTGTTTCTTCATATTTAGGGAAGTTAAAATACTGTTGAGTATATAACCAATTTACAGCTTTGTCATCTATTTTCCGAAGTGTCATCTGCTCTTCACACATGAAACACTTAAGGAAGTGCTTGTAAAACATAAAGGAAAAAAAGACACAAGATTTTATTTAGTGGGGTAAAAGTGGAAGATATGAGCATTGGAATCAGTTTTGTCTGCCTCTAACTCTTACCATTTACAATTGTTGGGATCTTGAATAAGAAACTACTTAATAGTGTATTTTCCTAAAAAAAAAATACGAAAACAAAAACCAGGAAATACAGATGGTGATATCTGCTTCTTACATATGTGAGACATGATGAAAGGGAACAACATATTTAAATGTCTGACATGTAATAAGCACCAATACTAGTTCCTTTCTCCAGTCAGCACAACACTGTGTACAAAAGCACCACAGCATTGTAAAGAGAATTAAAGAAGAGAGAGTCGAGATAAATTACAAAGAGACAGAACCATTTATGACTGTCTGAAAATGACCAGTTGTGTGACAAAGGTAGAAGAAAGGGGTGTGGCAGGAGCTTTGGCAGAGCAGGAAAATAAGTACAAACTTTGATCACACTCTGAGATAAGTGTGACTATCACAGTCTCAGAGAGACTTTTCCTTATAATTTAAATTCAGGAAGTTCTTATAGTTCCTGAAACCCCACCCTCTTGTAGACTCAAGAATGCTTGCACTGAAGAGAGACCACAACCCACAGATGGAACAAACATGTACATGAGTGCAGAAGATTGGATATCACTGATGGTGGGGTCTCAACCTGAAGGACATCCTGTCTTTGTTAGGTTGCTCGTTAGCATTTAGAGATCCATAAGCAATCATAAGCTTCCACAGGTTCAGTACATGAGTAGTGTTGCATTTGACACATCTGATGTTGAAGCCAATATTCCAGCCAAGTATATCAATGGAATCCAAAGAACTCCCTTGTCCACATTTGTTAAATCTTCCTCAAAAATATTTCTCTTACAATACCTCCACCCCTAGCTGTCCCTCTTCCTGCCTTTCACTATAAGAAAGTCATGCTTCAGTCTCTCCAGGATGGAGAGACAGAGCAATGAAAGAGATATCTTGGTACAGGGAGTCATTATGGGGTTAGGGAGAAAACTGGTGCTAGGGAAATTCCCAGAAATCCACAAGGATGACTCCAGCTAAGACTCCAGCAATAGTAGAGAGGGTGCCTGAATTGGCCTGTCCCTGTTCAGATTAGTGACTGCCCTATTATCATAAAACCTTTATCCAGTAACTGATGGAAGCAGATGCAGTGATCCACAGCCCAGCACTGGGCTGAGCTCCTGGAGTTCAGTTGAAGAGAGGGAGGAAGAATCATGTGAGCAACAGGGGTCAAGATCATGATGTAGAGAACCACAGAGACAGTAGTCCCCAGTTAGAGGGAGCTCAAAAACTTGGCACTGACATCTAGGAATCCTGCAGAGGACCGAACTAAGTCCTTTAAATGTGGGTGACAGTTACATGGCTTGCTATGTTGGGAGTGGGACCAGGATTTATTTGGGGTGCCTGAACTGGCTTTTTGGAGCCCATTTCCTATGATGATATACTTTCGACAGTTTTGTCACAGGCAGAGGGACTTAGTCCTGCCTCAACTTACCCAAGCGATGCCTTACCTCCTCTGAGAAGTGGATGGGGTGTGGGATGGGGGGAGGTGGGGAGCAGGAGAAAGGAGAAGGAGAAGTAGGGGGAACTGGGGCTATTATGTAAAATTAAATTTTAAAAAAATAAAAAAAGGAAAAAAACAGAAAAAATTAACTGAAAAAAAAAAGAAAAAAGTCATGTTTCCTACTCCCCTGTCATATCAATGGAGGGATCAGCAAATTCCAGATATTTTAACTCTTTCTGCTCTATGTTGTAAGAATTATTTTCCCATGGGTTTATTTTCTATTCTTTATGAATACATATTGTGTCACCTTAGTAATTTTGTCTGAGTGTGTGTGTGTGTGTGTGTGTGTGTGTGTGTGTGTGTTGGGGCACATGGGATGACAATTGGATCCCGTAGGATAAAAATACCAGTTAGATATAAAACTTTTGAGGTAAAGAAGGGAATGTTTATATTTATATATATTATCCTACAGAGTAGTGGTTCTTGAGGATCAATATGGACTGGTTTTCCATTATCATGGACAATGAGAGGTATCCAACAGACAGCTGTGAGATGTCCATCAGCAGCCTCTACTCTCATCTGGCTCTAAGACCAGGACCAGATATTAATTCTGTGGGTTACTAAGAACTGAGTATTATCATGGGAAAACTGAGATGTACAAAATTATTATAAGTTCCTTAAGGGAAGAAAGCATTTCCTCACTACCACCTCTTCCGCTGCTATAAGAGCGATGGGATTCTCAGATGGAATAAGCCAGCATTGCCTTACAGAGAGGGCGATGGTTTCACACCACAGCACTCACACGGCTTCAACCCTAAAGATTTCAATTCTGAAATGCCTTATAAGGCCTGTGGTTTGGGGCTTTATAATTATGATGTGGGTCATTAATCTTGTAGCCTCCCTTTTTTATTATCTCTGAGATTGAGACCGAGTTTCTGGTACAGATTGCTAGCCTGTAGCAGTCAGTTGGGGAGATGAGACATCCACGAGACAGATAACAAAGAAAAATGGGTAGTAAATTGGAACAGATTAGGTGGTTCCATAGCACTATATTAAACAAGCCCTTCTGAGTACAACTGTCAGACCCTGAATAGCTTTTCCCTCCCATTTTCCATCACCCTCCAAGACTCAGCTGTTAAGAGCCTGTGTTTTCTGTGTACGTGTGTGTGTTTTATATGTGTGCAACTCTCTGTCTTTCTGTCTTCGCATAGGTCTCTCTCTCACTCTCACTCACTAAATACATGCAAGTTCTCACACTTAAAGCACAAACAGCCCTTAGTTAGTGAGGACACACCATTTCTAAATGGCTACTGCAAACCTGTGTAATGAAAATCTGATTTTAAAACTGATGCAGTTAAAAGAAAGTGAACCAGGAACGATATAATAAGTAATAAGCATAAAATGTCTTGGTGTGGAATTTTTTATTACTTTATGTTTTAAAGTTCATATAAAAAGTTCATATAGATATGAAATTCAAGAATAATGGATCGATAATGCATTAAAATCTGATTCTACCAACAAAGCTACTTCAGCAGGGTTTCATAGCCCTCTAGTATTAGAAAGACCTGGAAATCCAGTTATTATTTATAGAAAAAGAGACAAATGGTTTTTCAAGCAAATGTCTATACACTTACAGTATTCCCTATACTATTTAAAACAAACATAAACCAAATTGCCTATAATTAAGCTACAGATTTTTATTTTCCAAAATGTTTTGTAATATTTGAAAAAATATTAAAATCACCACCAGCTAATACATGAAGGAATAAATCACAGCTTAGATGCACCCTAATTTTATCTGGAAAGAGAAAACATGGCTGTAGGTATGTATTTTTCATGCAAACCTTCAAAGGAACACACTACTGCTGATTGGAATGATGATACTTGGAAGATTAATAATTTTTATCATACATGAAGGGGTATGTTCGGAATTCAACCCAGGGTTTATGTGCTCCAAGATCCAAACACTCATTCAAGGCAACTCATTCAAGTTTCTAATCAGTGTTACTGCCAAGAAGAGAACCACTCTTTATGTTAAAGAGGAAAGGGTACCCTGAAGATATTGAAAAATACATAGAAAGACAAACTTTATAATAATGCCTGGTTTATGCTGAGATTAGTACAAATATTAACACTGACTGGGCTTGAAGAGGCAACGAAGCCAGTTGTCAGGTAAGGCTGTCCACACCACTATCCCAATAATACATGTACATTTGATTATACAATGTTGTAATTTTCTGTTTCATCAAAATATATAAAACTGAATGATATCAATAAATATTAATATTTCCCACTGAATGAAAAACTAGGCAGATCTCCATTGCCAACAACCATACAGACTTCAGATAATGTTTGTTCTATTACAATTAAATTGCAGTATTCCTAATGTGATATGTCAGATTTAAAGACATTGAAAAATGCTGGGTATCAGAGCTGTCTTGCTTTAAAATCATTTACATTTATTGAAGCAGTTTGCCTTGTAAAGTCAATTTCTTTACTCAGGAAAGCAAATGCTGACATGCAAATTAGTTGCCTAATTTAATGCTATTTTCTACTACTTACAACTGAAGGAATATATGCTCCAATTAATTTGAATTAATTCTATAGAAAATATTTCTGAAAAAAAGGTTAAATTAAAATCTTTGTTTAATAAAGCATGAAAAGTAGGGGAATAAGAGTGGCAGATAGGAGGACCTAGTTTTAAAGTGGCCTTTCTTTTGTGCATTTTTATCCATGCTTGTTATTTCTTTTATATATTTCTTTTACTTGTATTTTAAATAGAACTTTAGGAGAAATGTCACTGCATAATTTCCTCTCCACTTTTTTCTTCTCTACTTAAAAAGAGCACCTACAATTGGCAAAAGAATCACCCCTAAATAGAACATAATTTGTTCTTGCCAGGTAGGAGGATTAAATAAGAGCTGCATAGAGCTACTAACAGCAATCTTGGTTCAAAAGCTCCGTTAGCAGGTCAGCAGCTTGATCGTCTTTATTCTGCTTTGCCTTGGTCCCTGTAGAGATAGGACAGCCCCTGTCTCTGCTCTGTGAGGCAGACAGCAGTTTCCCTACAATCTCTGTGGAAAATATTGGGACCAAAGTGGTTTAGAGAGAGCCAAAAAGGAGTGGAAAGGCACACACATTGACTTTCAAAGTCACTAAAACTTGAACATCTCTGCTAAAAGCTTCTTGTTATGTGTAAGCATCTTTCTTTGTTACGAACTTTATTAAAATATTAAGATTAGAAGAAATGGAGATGGGACAGAAAAACCTGAAACGACTACTCCAATGTGAAAATGAGTTCCTTGAAGACACTGTCACTTGACAAAGATAGACATGCACACAGTAATGGAATCTGTGACAGTATTGAAATCTGCAGGTGCAGTACAGGACAGACATGGTTGTTTCCCACACAAAACAAATCAGAAAGGATACAGCCGGGTAATACTGGCTAGAATTCATTTAGCTGCCATCCAATTCACAGTTGCTTGAAAACACAAAATAGGTGTTAAAATAGGTGTTATCTACAAACCGTGCTTAATTTAAAAAAATCAACTTCGTTGCATTTGATAAATATTTCTTTTCATAAATAATTAGTTTGAATCAAAATGTGTTCTTTATCCACTCGCGGTGAGTCTTTTGCTTTATATAAATTTAGCATTTTTTTTGAGATTGCAATTTAATCATACCATTTCCCCCTTTCTTTTCCTTCTTTCAAACTCTCACACACACCGTTCCCTGCTCTCCTTCAAATTCAGACTCTCTTTTCATTGTTAGTGCATGCATGCATGCATTTACATACATATACATATTTTTAAATATAACCTGTTGAGTTCATGTAACTACTTGCATGTATGTTTTCATGTCTGACTATTTGGCACTGGATAACCAATTGGTGGCTCTTCTCTGGGGAAGAGCACATCTCCTGCCGACAGTTTGAATCAGCTACCTCTTCCCATTTGTGTGAGAAATTTTACTGTTTTTATTAACATTCCTGGTTGTAGTCTTTATTGCTCCCAGCTTAGCATCCTTGAGATACTCTCAAAAATAAGAACAAATCACAGTTATCTGTGAGGATATAAAATACACAAAAGTGAAATATTATACTAGTAATCAATTCACTTGATATTACTTGCTTAATATTTTGTTATTATAAGATATTCGGAATTAAAAATTTAAAAAGCAATGAAGATATTCTCCTAGGCAGGAGAATCACAAGTTTCAGATTTACTTGGTCTATGAGATCTTGTTTAAAAAAATTTAAGTGAAAAAACTAATTTGCTATAATATTATATGTTCAATATTAAAGGGAAAGTAAATACTGAGTTCCAGTCAAATATATCATGCAGTGTATGCTCCACAATAGGGCTTCCTAATCAGGTTCCAGGATAGGAATGTTCGGGTAAACCAGTGCTACATAAGTCTACCTTCAAATTAACAAAGGAAATTTGAGATCAGAATGCCATCTTTATGTTCATTATTAAAGGAAAATAAAAATATTGAGCTTGTTTCAAAATGCAAAGAAGATAGGAGAGTATTTGTCAGTAAGTTCCAAATAGCCGTTGCTCTCTTTTTTCTTAAACTCACACTACAGTTTAAATCACATATTGACTTTCACACAAGATAATGGAGACTTTAATACCTACTTCTCACCAATGACCTGGTCACCCACACAAAAACTAAACAGACAAAAATGAAACTGAGAAACACTGAAGTTAACAGATGTTATAAACCAAATGGACCTAACAGATATTCCAGAACATTTGTAGATGGATTCTCATTTCTACAGGGTTTTGTTAGTGACCTAATTTGAATACAGCAACTTGAATATCTAATAATTAGTAGATGCTGACTTCAGTCAGTGTAAAGAAGAAAGCATGAAAATTAATTTATAGTATCCATTGTCCATTTGAAGACAGCCTCCACATTTTACCCAAACATAAAAGAAATACAACTTCTCCTCAGCATCTCATGGAAATTTCTCCAAAACCGCCACATATTCAGACCAAAAGCAAGTGTCTACAAACACAAGAAAATTGAAATACTTGCTATATCACATCCTACCACTACAGACTAAAGTTTGATATCAACAATAGCAGAAAGTTTACAGACTCATGAAAACTGAACAGCAGCCCTCTACTGAATGAACAATGGGTCAAAAAAGATGCCGTTCAGTGGAAGAATGGATGAAGAAAGTGTGGAATATATACATATTAGAGTACTACTCAGCGGTAAAAAACAGTGACATCTTGAATTTTGCATGCAAATGGATGGAAATAGAAAACACCATCCTGAGTGAGGTAACCCAGGCCCAAAAAGATGAACATGGGATGTACTCACTCATAATTGGTTTCTAGCCATAAATAAAGGACATCAAGCCTATAATTCGTAAAAAAATCCTAGAGAAGATATATAAGAAGGTGAATCCAAAGAAAAACATATAGTTATCCTCCTGGATATTGGAAGTAGACAAGATTGACGGACAAAAAAATGGGAACTTGGGGGTGGGGTGGGTTGGGGGTTTGGGGGGATGGGGAGAGAAAAGTGTGAAGTGGAGGATGGGAAGAGCTTGGGGGAATAGGACGGTTGGGATATAGGAAAGGTGGATATGGGAACAAGGAATTATATATCTTAATCAAGGGAGCCATTCTAGGGTTGGCAGAGACTTGACTTTAGAGGGGTTCCCAGGTGTCCAGGAAGATTCCCCCAGCTAGTTCCTTGGGCAGCTGAGGAGAGGGTGCCAGAAATGTCCAGATCCTATTGCCATACTCATGAATATCTTGCATATCACCATAGAACCTTCACCTGGCATTGGAAGGAGAAAATGACAGAGCCCACATAGAAGCACCAGATTGAACTCCCAAGGTCCTGATGAGGAGCAAAAGGAGGGAGATCATGAGCAAGGAAGTCAGGACTGTGAGGAGTGCGTTTACCCATTGAGACAGTGGGACAGATCTAACTAGAGACCACCAAGTACAGTTGGAATGGGACTGATGGAACAGGGGACCAAACCGGACTCTCTGAATGTGTCTGACAGTGGAGGAGGACTGAGAAACCAAGGAAAACGGCAATGAACATGAACTCTACAGCATGGACGGGCTCACTGTGAGCCTTGTCAGTTTGGTTGCTCACCTTCCTGGACTTAGGGGGAGCTGGGAGGACCTTGGACTTAACATAGTGAAGGGAACCCTGATGGCTCCTTGGCTTGGAGAGGGGCGGAGTGGGGGTATGGGTGGAAGGGAGGGGGGGAAGGGGGAGGAGGAGGGGAGGACATGGAAATTTTTAATTAAAAAAATGAGAAAAAAAACAAAAAACAAAACAAAACAAAAGAAACAAACAATTTGGGAATTCAATGAAAATAAACATACAGGATACCCAAACTCACAGAAGACACTGAAAACAGTGCTAGGAGGAAAGTTCATAGCACTAAGAACTTAGCATAAAAAAACTGAAGTAATTTTATATTAGCAACTTAACAGTACAGCTGAAAGCTCTAGAAAAAAAGAAATAAGCATTCCCAAGAGGAGTAGAAAACATGAATAATTATAATCAAACTGAATGCTTACATCAATAAAATATAATCAAAGAGAACAATATAAAGATTCAATGAGACAGCTGGATCGTTGGGAAAATCAACACTGTAGACAAACCTCAAACCAACTAAAGGACACAGATAGAATACACAAATTAAAATCAGAAATGAAAAGTGGGACATAACAACAGACACTGAAGCAATCCAGAGAATCATGAGGACATACTTTAAAAGCCTGCACTCCACAAAATTGGAAAATCGTAAAGAAATTTGGATATTTTATATTTTACATGCTCATACATATATAACTATTTATAATAAATAGCATTTATTTAGTCTATGAGACTTTCAGATGAGCTAAGAAAGGTCTCTACTATATTATGAAAATCAAATTTGTCTATTCTGGCCCCAAGATGTGAAGTTTAGTACTGCTGAGAAATAAATTACCCCTTTCTAAAATTCAGAAATTAGAGTTCTTTAATTTTATAACTTTGTTTGTTTTTAATATATTTATTTAGTTTTTAAAATTTTATTTTGCATTTCAACCACAGTTCTCCCTCCAACCCCAACTCTTGACCTCCCCACACCCTGCCTTCCCAGCCCATCCCCTGATCCACTCTTCCCAAAGGTTAAGGCCTCCCATGAGGAATCAACAAAGCCTGCCAGAATAAGTTGAAGCAGGACCAATTCCCTCCCTCCTGCTCAGGGTTGAGCATGGCGTCCCACCATAGGGAATGGGCTTCAAAGAGTTAACTCATACACCAGGGATAGATCCTGGTTCCACTGGCACCGGCCAAGGTTGACCAAGCTGCACTACCGTCTCCCACATGCAGAGGGCCTAGTTAAGTCCCATAGAGTTGGTTTCTTAGAAAAGTTGACTGAGAAGAATTCAATACCTAGGATGAAAACAGGATATGTTTTGAAGATTTTGTTTCTAGAGTCAAACAATGCATCTGTGTGGACAATTAAAAGCAAAAAGTCACTAGAAAGAGAGGTGCTGGGTTTACTCCTCAGAATGTCCTCATAACTCTAAAAGTGCACTGAGCAGAGACCCTCTACTTATGGATGTACAGACCAATGCCTCACAGATTCAGGACCCCACTTCCCTTATCAATTACTATTATTGTTATAATAATAATAATAATAATAATATAGTTTGAATTTCATTTAATTTTAGCTCATTTGTAATTTTACTAGAATTTATGAAGACTGGATATATACATTGTAAGATTCTGTAGAACAAAAGGGAACATCTGCCATATATGATTAACTAGACTTCCAATTTGGCAGCTCTCCCCTCAGCATTAGGGAAATATGTCAAACTCTAACAAGAAAATAGACATTGCTCCAACATTTTTTCTCAATAAATTTCTTTTTTTTTAATTGAGCTCTACATTTCTCTCTGCGCCCCTCCCCGCCTCTCCATCTTTTCTACTTTCACCTTACTTTTTACTATTTTTAAATTTTTAATTACTATTTTATTCATATTTCCATATTTCTCTCTCTCTTTTCCATTTTATTGAAAATAGATTCATTTCTCACATAATATTTCCTGATTATGGTTCCCTTCTCTCTCCTCCAAATTCCTCCTGGTCTTACCTCCCATCTGGATTGACTCCATTTTTGTCTCTCATCAGAAAAGTCAGGCTTCTAAAAGTCAAGACAGAGCCCTAACTGGCCATCTCCTGTCACCAGACAAAGCACACAGTACTGAGACCTGGTTATATCTAACTGTACTTATAGCCAAAGGGGTCCAACTGTAAACAAGGCAAAATGCTGAAAGACGAAGTTTGCTTTCCACAAACTCAATACCGACACATCTCATTGAACATGAAGAAGTTGAGCAGATGGCTACATACAACCTTGGGCACTACATGTTAGCATTTTTGGCACAGAAAGGTACTCAGAAATATCAACTGAGCTCAAACCATCATTTATCTACAATGATGTACTGCTTGCAAGATATGCCAGGGCAATGGTGGCACAAAGCTTGTGTGAGCAACCAACCTATATGTTATTTGATTTAAGGCCCACTCAGCAAGATCTAACTCATATCTGATACTGCTTGGATGAGCTAAAACCATAGACTTGACATGCCAGGAATCTAGGATAAACCAAATACTACTGGTAAAAAAAAAAATGATAAAATGACTCCCAATAATATTTTGCTATATTCATCAGTAAATGCCTTGTTCAGCTATCATCTGAGAGCTTCATTCTGTAGAAGCTGGGAACAAATATAGAGATTCACAGCCTGACAGAGAGAGAGAGAGAGAGAGAGAGAGAGAGAGAGAGAGAGAGAGAGAGAGACACCTTGGAACACTAAAGGGATATGTCCATCAAATTCCTCCCCTTGGAACTCTGGAAAGCCCATGAAAGAGGAGGGGGAGAAAAATAATGAATAGCCAAAGCAGATGGAGGTCACAAAGAAAACAAGGCCTCTAAATCAGCATAATCAAACCTCATATGAACTCACAGAGGCTGAGGCAGCATGCACATGGCCTGCAAAGGCTGCCGCATGTTCTCTTTGTGTGTGTTACGGCTTCCAGTGTAGTGCTTTTAGGAATTCCCAAGGGTGTGAAACAGTGAATATCTGATTCTTGGGCCTTTTCTTGGGCTTATTTCCTTCTGCTGGTTTGTGCTGTTCAACTTCGATGTGATAGTTTTTTTGTTTTTTAAATGTTATTATATTTTGTTTTTCTTTATTACCTGAGGATCTCACTTTCTAATTAACAGCAGAGCTGATACATAGAATTAATGTAATCTATTAATACATGTTCTTAGATTGCATGCTAATTCTGATAACTAATATTTTGTTAGGATTGTTGTATATATGTTAATTAAGAATATTTAGGAAATTAAAAACATGACCTACTATGTGAAATTTGTGAAAAATCCATTTTATAGTACTTTTTAAATGCTACCTCTTAGATTCATGTAAATCAACTTACATTTTTCGATGTGTTTTACTTTTCCCCCCACTTTAGCTCTGACTTTAAAATATTTCTTAAATTCATGTAATTTGATTGCATGTATGAATTTACATAAATTGAAGTTGTTTTTACTTGCCTTGATTGCATTTTAACTGTATATCAAAGTCCAACATAAAAAGTACATCTATTTCATGTAAATACTGTAATATCAAACATGTAACAAGAGTGATACTGCATTACATTTAGTTAAATTCCATTTTCACACTTGATTTTCTTCTAGCTCAAGAAAGTTAATTCATGAACACAGTGTGCAGTGTTTGGGTGTGGTAAATATTAAGGCATATAGTATTCACTAAAAGAAACACAATAAAGCTCAGGAATTAAAGCTGTATGAACATTTGTTTAGAGAAAAGATTAGTTTATGAAATTCTGTTTGTAAAGGAGGTACACTGTACAAATTGTCAATTGCCCATCCCAATTCTGTGGTAAGCTGGTGTTTGGCTCTGGAAAACAATTTAGTTATGTGATATATCTGGTAGGTTTGTATCATTATAAGCAGTTTTCTTATACATTTCATGCCTTTTATTTACATTTCAATTACATATCAAATGTATTTCAACAGAGAATATATTTCTCTTTAAACATTTTATATATTTGTATTAGGAATAAGTGAGTCATAAAAATACACATTAGGATATATTTGGTGCAATATTTTTAATAATTTTTTGGAATAACTCATTATTATTTTGGTGATCCTTGGATTTTTGTGCCTCCAATACAAATTTCGGATTTGTTTTCTATTTCTTAAATAAAGTCCTAATAAATGATTAGGATTGCATGGGATTTATAGAGTACTTTGATAAGATGGCTGTTTCCACTAGATTAATTCAGCCAATTCATGGGAATATTTTTTCTTTTGCTATATTGCTAAATTTCATTTTTGAATAGCTAAAGTTCTCTCTGTACATGACAAGTCTCCTCCCATCTGCTGTTCCTCTCTCTGCCCAGCATATCACTTCCTGCCTGTCTGTACAGATATCTAGACCTCTACGGTTAACTATTGGCTAGCTCAGCCCTCTGATCTTTAAGGTTTATTTTTGAGAGCACAAACAGAATACCAATACACTTTGAGTTTTCCACATTTAGCATGATGTTCACTATAGTTTCGTTATATATATCCTTTATTTTGTTATGGTGTATTCCCTCATTTGCTAGTCCCTTCATGTCTTTTATTGGGAAGGGATGTGAGATCATATGATTTTTTCATTTGAGATGATTTCTGAGAAGGGCAAATTCATTGATTTATATGTGCTGAACCATTCCTGCATCTCTATAATGGAATTCAGGAAGACAAAATTCCTTGGAATATGATCCATATAAATATCTTAAAGCATGGTTAAGATATCTTATGTCAAGCAGCAGAAGAAAGGAACTACCTATAAACTACAAAGCTCAGCTCATAAAGCTGTAAGATGGGCATACATTTACTGAAAATACTAAGCTATTTGGTTTTCTTAATGTTGGTCACAATGACAGAGTTTCAGGACACAGTTGTGGTCATTCTTTACTGAAAGAACATTTAGCATGCTCGTTGTTAGGACTGGTAATAAGAAAAACAAGTAAGCACATAGGCCAAATGAGGATTCACCAGATTCTGATAATTATGTGACAGAAAGTTGAGAAGCTTTTGAACATGAAGAGATACATTCTCCACTAATCACCATTGAAAGTATTATTTTCATAAATTAATATATGAACTAAATGACACAGTAGAGACAATTATATTGTGAAAAACAAAAATGACAGATTATATCCATAATACATTTCTAGTACTTAGTAGCTTTTGAGTTGGCCAGATTGGAGGAAGGGTAATTTGTGGTCTGGATATATTGTATGAGAAGAATCTATGTTCAATAAAAATAATAAATACATTTATTCATTTATTTATTACTAATTATAATGAAAAAGATATAAAATTTGTGATTTTAACTTTTAAATTTTGTACATCAGTAGTATTGAGTTTATCCCCACCTTTGTGTACTGACGCTTCAGAACTCTTTCATCTAATGAAGCTGCAGCTCTGTGCAAACATCTGGAGCCCCATTTCCTCTTAGACCCTGGAAAGCTACACTTTATATTTAGTTACTTCAAGTATGATTATTGCAAGTGGACTAACTCAGTGGATTCGATATTGGAGTGGTCATTTAGTGTTTATCCTTTCTGCATTGGTTTTTCCTGTTAAGAGAATAAAACCATTGAAAACTAGTATTTAAAAATATTTACTTCATTATTGTCAGATTTTGTATCATATAGTAGATTGATGATTTACCATCTAGAGCTGTGCAAGCAATAACATTTTGACAACAATAGATGGCTAATCTGTAAAGGACCATTGATTACGAATCCAGTCTGCATTTTTAATTTTTGCATCTGAAATTTTTGCATGCAAAAAAAAACACAGTCACAGTTGCCTAATTATAGGCACAACCGTCCAAATTAGCCCTCAAAAGAACAGCACAAAGCGATACCATCTGTGAAAATGGACAAACCCCACAGACCTTTTCTGCTTCAAGCCCTGTAAGAGGACAGCAGATTTCCCTCAAGCTTTTTTCTTGTATGATCTGATGTATGCCTTAAAGGCTAGTCTTTTTAGAAAGCTGAGAACCAGCAGGCCTTTCCATCATCCAACCAAACAACCACTGCCCCATAATATATTCCTTTATTATGGCCACCTGAATACAGTAGCCATTTCTAAATTACATCTTTCCCATTGTTAGCACAAGCAGATTTAAAAAAATGCACACGAAATTTTACCTGGTAGGTAAATTGAAAACTACAAAGACAGAATCTCATACAAATTTCTTTTTAAAGATGACAAGAAAATTATGTTACTCTACTTTCCCAAAAAAACTGTTTTAGCCTTTTATTAAAAATACAACTGTCAGTTTTGATCAAATACATTCATATTTCCCCATTATGTTATTATGGCCATCATGAAATTTAATAATTGTCCCTTGGAGTTTCATTTCCCATAAAAGCGTCATAACACAATCATCACTATTGCAAATAATTATGGAATTATGTGGAGAGAGTTATGATTTCAGGTGGGAAATATGTAATAATAGATTAAGAAATTTAAAACCCAGGTTAATACTCGATAAAGATTCATCTCTCATACAGATGTCAGCGATAATAGATGTGTGACAGAAAATCCTGCTTTATAAAAACAAAAGAGATTCCAGACATAATCATAGGCAGAGGTTTTAATGATAGTTCAGATACTATTAGCTTATCATTTCATCATATCAAATACTATTTATCTAAAAGGTCCTCTTTGGCCCTCTCTGGCAGAAATGTTCTATACCTTTAAGAAATAGAGAACTGGGTAACTTATTTCTAATTACAAACTAAGAAGTCTTTGTATATGAATTTATAATGACTCATGTTGCTTTATTATAAATTATTGTCCTGTTTGTTGTTTTTGTTTGGCTTTTTGAGAGATAGTTTATTTGTGGATCCCTGGCTGTTCTGGAACCCCCTAAAACAGGCTGACCTCGGTCTCAGAGATTGGTCCGCCTCTGCCTCCTGAGGATTAAAGGCATGCAACACTAGAGTCAGATATTACCCATAGGGCATTAGTGAGAAATTAAGGTTTAAGAGCCGTGAAATAAATCAAAGTTTAAGAGCTGTGAAATAAAGTAATTAGAGGAATGAGCTTTTGAATGGAGTCAGATGCCAAAATATCATCAGTGGCATGCTGAATAAGATGTTCAATATAACACTAGGTAAAAGAATATTAAGACATTAGAGAGGATGATGTGGACCATTGAGATGAGATGGTGAGCAGATAAAGGATAGGGTTTAATGACTATTAAACTCTAGAAATGCTATTAAACGCTAGAAGGAGTAAAGAAATTCCCACAAGTTGTCCCCTGACTCCATGCACGCACGCACACACACACACACACACACACACACACACACACACACACGTCTAATGATGGGGTAATGCTACTTACATCCGGAGCTTCCATTTGTTGACACCAAAGTCATGTTGGAAGGCCATGGATTCCGAACAATATCTTGCCAGTGTATGGTGTCAGCATAACACAGGAATTTGTTCTGGTCTACATAGACTCCACCATTTAGAATTTCTGTATGAGAAACAAAATTAACCATTAATTTGATTTTTTAAAAATGTTAACCATCACAAAGGCATGGTTCGACTTATTTTCATCACTAAAATCATATTATGAGCCAGAGTGCTCCTAGAAATATTTTCATTGGTTCATTTATCTTGATTTTAACACTTCAAATTTTAGCACTTCAAAAGGTTGAAATGTACAGACCAAAATTAGAAATAATTCTAATAGACACACATCCAAAATTTTGATAAAGATATTTTTAGTATCTGTGACTTTACCTTGGATTTATGATAACATCATTTGTAAGAGTTCAAAATCTGATGCTTTGGTTTAACATTATATATAAAATATTGAAAGATAATTTTTGTTTTATTTTATTTAATGATAATATAATATTATAGAATATGATCTAATTAATATTACTTAATAGAACTCTTGTTATTTTATTTTCTATTTGATTAGTCATTAAAATAAATGTCCCAAAATATAATTCCATGACAACAGATTGTGAAATTTCATGATTTTTGATACGCATGTTCAAATGTGCCTTCCTTAGGACTTATTCAATCTATGACTTACTAGAGCCCATACATCAGTAATGAGCATAAAGTAAAAAATGAAAATTAATGTTCTGTTGCAAATTATTCTTTCCCAAATGAAATATTATCAATAGATTGGTCAATCATTAAGACTAACACAAAACATTATATCATTCCTGTTTGGCTCAGGAACCTGGAAATGAGATAAAAATCTATCAACTCTACCTTTTATTTGAGTCTTTATTCCATCATTAATAATGATTAACTGACGTATTCACAGGAACAGTGTATAATTACATATAAAGATATTTCTTCAGATACACTTAAGGTATTTGGAAAAATTAAGATAATCCCTCTGAAGAAAAGTTATTTTAAAGAAATTAAACACATAAACAGTGTCTTTCTTTTAGTATCTACTAGAGTATTCCTCTGTAGTTCAGTCTACAAATAATCTTAAAATCATTATATAATTGTTTAATAAGTTTTTAGCTACAACTACAAGCTAAGAAAAATAAGTAACAGTCTTTAAAATGTAGTATTAAATGTGATGTTGGATCAGCTGCTATTCAGAGTCAGTTTTCTTCCATGACTATCTGTGTGCTTGTATCTGCAGATACAGGATGGCTATGTTGTCTAATATATGATGATATTTTATGTCATCTTATACATGATGCCCTGATGTGAAGGCAGAATGAGACAGGGGAAGAAGAAACAGAAAGATCCTACTGAATTCCAAGATATGAACGCTAGAGAAAAAAATGTTGTTTATTCAAAATGGTACTTTCTTTGGTTAGGAAGAGGAGTAAAATCAGGCCATTTGCTGGAAATGCAACTAGAGAAAATGTTATTAGATAAAATATCTGATGCAACAGGACAAATATCAAATGTTCTCTCTTATGTGTAGAGCTTAGATATTACAGAGGAAAACAAGAGCATACATGAATGTAAAGTGGCATGTAGATAAAGAAGAGATATGAGGGAAAAATGGGAATAACAGGAAGTGCATACAGACCAGGGAGAATAAGAGTAAAGATAATAGAATTACTTGATGTACTTGGGCAAGATATCTATGAAATTCATTATTGTGTATAATAAGTATGTGATATTAAAATTCACTAAAAATAAATTTAAATAATAACTGCATTTTGTTCAAGAAAATCTTCCATTGGAATTTATGAAAGACAGAGAAAATATCAGCTTAAGAAAATATTGGTAACCAATAAATCCCAGTCAGAGTGTAATAGTCTGGAAAGAAAACCATGCTCCTTAGCAACCTTGAGAATGATCTTCCTTGTGCAGCTCTTCAATATATTTTTAATATTGCTATTTTTCCTTTTGATATGCCTGGTCTAAGCTACATATTTAAAAGCTTTCTTAAACCAGTGTGAAATAAATGAATAAAGGAATACATAACAGCAGAGTAGCATTTGCTGAAGCAAAATTGGTGGCACATTCAAAGAACCTGATGGCTCTGCGTGTATAAAACCCTCTAGAAAATTTACATTTTCAAAGAGTCCCACTTTCAAACTCAGCCCTATTCTCACCATCGATCTGTTCACTGCCTGTTGGTTCCACTTCATAAAGAGGAAGAAAAAAGAAACAAAGAGAAATTAGATCATTTTTTTTCTTCTAAAACCTAGTTCATTTTTTTTCCATGACCCAGCCATTCAACCTTCATCAGAGCAGAAGGGAGATGTAAGACTGAGACGTAAGATGTAAAGGATTTCTGTATTAATGCTTGGCGTTATGTTTCTATGGGAACATGTGCACAGGTCTTATCCTAATAGCTTTCTCAGGCGACACTGTGTGATACTCTCCAGCTCTAGGAATAATTCTTCATTAGGTGAAAAGAAAGAGTATTCTGACTGCTATTCAGGAAATGAAGGCTATTTTTCAGTCTACATTTGGAAAAATTACACTGGAAAAAAAAGATGTGTGGAGAATGGTAATAGCTCAAAAATTTTGGAAACAAAACAAAACAACAACAACAACCAAAAACAACCTTAGGTTTCAGGAGTCACATTTCAATTCAAACTGTTAAAATGGAAGAAACACACTCTCCATTTATAAATTCCTATCTGGATATTCTCAAAAAATCAAATTGTATTATGATGAATAATAATCTCATCAAATCTCTTTCTTCAGCAGAATTAATCTACTATTATTAACATTTGTTTCTTAGAAATATTACGTTGTAGAGCTTGACTTTTCTTGGAAAAGAGATACAGAAACGAATCAATAATAATTTCAAAACAAGCTTACAGACTAATATTTTCTACTAAGACATATTCATGGTCAATCTGATTGGGACATTTTGCCATGAAAGACCCGAGATAGCTTGGAATATTGAAGAGTTTGGGTTTTTATGGGGGGGGGGTGAGGGTTAAATTTCAGTTTTCCCTTTATGACATATATCTTTCTCCACCTTCAAATGTCAAATTCTCACCATCAGAAGAATTAGGTTTGTATTGGCATTTATAGGAATGCATTATGATGTCACATTTTAAATACTTGTCTACAAAAATACTTTCAGAAAACAGTGCTAGAGTTGTTTGTAAATATGATTTAAAATGTTGTTTATTTTTATAACATAAACATGTAAAATATCAGTTTAATGTCACTTATGAGCAAATACTTGATTAGTTTTATATTTCAAATAAGAAACTTCTGTAGGATAGTTTATGACCCAGAAGAATGTACTAACAAAAGAGTAACCTGATGTTTGCACTATAACTATGAAGGTTTAAACCTGTTGAGAAATAGGACAAATAATTATCAGAAAAACAGAAGGATTTGGGGAGATCTAATAAAATACCAAAAAGTCACCTATACTTATAACTATTTTAGTAACTTATAAGAAGAGAACTTTTTTTTTAACTGAAGATTTATTTTTAAAAACCACCTGTTTTAAAACCACAGTTTCCTTTCCTCTAACATGAAAATAAACTAACTAATAACTAAACTTTAGGATGTAGAGAAAAAGATTGCTATAGACAAGTAAGAGGTAAGAGATGAGAGGCAGCGAATGAATGCAATGGACAGTCAAGCAAATGGCTTGAGTGAGACAAGTGGAGGAGCGTGAAGAAAAGTGTCAAACACGTGAGTGAGTTCAAGGGAGTCTCACCCCACTGTGCTCACAGTCGGTTGTAAAAACATATCAGAGTAAATTAAGAAAGACACAAACAGATTCTTGGTCCTTCAATGAATTGCTAGAGGAAAGAAAAGCTTTGAGCTTTCTTACTATATTGTCTGAAATTATTTCCAGGAATTTCTCAAAACAGAACTGACTCTTACTAATAAATGTTAGAGTTACATTAGATATAGCATTCTGTAAAAATAAAAGTAGCATTCATTACATTTGTTTGCATCTCAGGTTTCTCTGACTAAATACATATAGGTCAAGAGAAAGATGGAATAAAGATTTTTATACTTAGAGTAAATAATAATTTACATCATGCTGTAATATGGGATTTATTTATTTATTTTTACTATCTTCTTTAATTTGCTTTTTAAAGATAATCTTTTCTCATTTTACATAACTATCCCAGTTCCCGTTCTCTTCTCTCCTTCTGCTCCTTCCATCTTACCCCCACCCCACCCTCCATCCACTCCTCAGAGAATGTAAGGCTTCTCAATGGGAGTCAACAGAGTCATACACACCATATTGACAGGATCAATGAACTCCCCACTATATTTAGGCTGAGCAGCATATCCTCCCAAAAAGAATGGGTTCCAAAAATCCAGTTTCAGCCCTAGAGATAAATCCTGGTCCCACTACCAGGCCCCACAGACTGCCCCAAGCATACAATAGTCAGCCACAATCAGAAGGCCTATTTGATCCTATGCAGGTTTCCCTGCTGTCAGTCAGGAGTCACATGCTCCAGCTAGCTCAGGTCAGTTGTTTCTGTGGGTATCCCCCTTATGGTCTTGACTCTCATATTATTGTTCCTCTTTCTCTTTGACTGGTCTCCAGAAGCTCAGACCAGGGCTTAGCTGTGACTCTTTATCTGCTTCCATAAGATACTGGATGAAGGTTCTATGAGGACAATTAAGGTAGTCATCAATTTTATTACAGGGAAAGGACAATTCAAGTACCCTCTCAGCTATTGCTTAGGGTCGTAGCTGGGGGTCACCACTGAATTCCTGGGAATTTTTGAGGTGACAGGCTTCACACTAGCCCCATAATGGTTCCCTCAACCAAGATATCTCTTTCCTTGCTCTCCTTCTCTGTCCTTCCCCCATGTTGACCATCCCATTTCTTCTGTACTATGGGATTTAACTCAAACAAACACACATGTAACACTGTTTCAAATTTTAAAACGACCAGACTAAGCTTTGGGAAGTTAAGGGACATGGTACATAGCTGTCTTTGCAACATCTGTCAATGAGCAGTCTTTCCCAACATACTTTGCTTACACAAACATAAGCCATATAATTTCATGCCAACATTAATCAGATAGCTTTTGATATATCTTCTAATTTTAATTTGCTTTGTGACTAAGTAAAATTAATGATGAAAGTTATCTTTTTCCATAAACAACTTAAATCATTTTATCTGGATCTGTTTTTATGTCAGCTTTGGGTACACATCCCAGTACCGGGTATTGGACTATTGTATAAGGAGATACATATTAAATATTTACTAAGTTAAAATCTATAGACAGTAGAAATTATTAAGTATAAAGTAAATTAAACACACCAATAGATAATGTTAAAACATAATTTTATGTTTTGACTATATATATATATATTTCATTGAAATAAAATAAATTTTATTTTATGAAATGCTCAGAATTTATAGCTTGCAAGATTACTGTAGGGAGATTTTTTTGATAATTAGAAATCTCTTTAACATATTTTTGTGATATATAATGTCCATTTTATCTATCAAGCTAGGTTGTTTTTATGTGAATAATAATGATTTTGAGCTTTGTAGTTGGTCCCAATTTACTAAGCTTACACAAATTATCTATCAAACTTTGGAAAAGCCTAAAATTATGCTGTAATACTCAATTGATAGAGTTTCTGATGCTAATTTTAGGAAAATACAAAGTGTCACTATAACATTTTGGAGGGAATTTGAACAGCTTACATCTTCAACTCTGGAAACACTGGCCGGTGACTGTTTTGTTTTAGTCTTTTGTTTTTTATTGAAATATCCTTTCATGAGTCTGATGAAGATTTTTTTGTTATTCAAATAATTTCTTTTGTTACCCACTTTCCCTAAACTAGTTATTATATAGTGGATTGCCAGATGGCTCATTTTCACAGAATCACTGGCATTAATTAAATATACTCATTCAAAAGAAAATGTGATAAAAATTGTATTTCGTCAGTGACCTATATGAAATAGTCTAATTGTAGTGTGACATCCTGACTAAAAGTTTAGATGACTGTGACCTCTTGGTAGATTTAAGAAACTGAAAATATTTCTCTGATCTAATGTATTATTTCTAATTACTACATAAAAGTGACTGGATCTCTCTTTTTCTCAAAACAGCTATTATAATTGTAAGTGCACTTATCCATATGACACTTTGGTCTCTTTACTAGTATTGGTAGTAAATATTTCTCAAAGAACTATTAACCAGAATGAAATAATAAAAATCTAATAAATAGGAACAAAATAGTTCACATCAACCCCTGAATGTTTATCTAAATGTCTCTCTTTGTAGGAATCATCATGTAGGTCAACTGTAGAATGACATGACAATGAAAAACAATGAAATCCATCACACTTCTAGTTACAGGGAAGAGAGCTAAATTATATAATATATATTAGACTTATATCACCGATCCAAGGTAGAGCATACAACCAAGAAGTCAAAATCCCAAGTCGCACAAAGGCCATTTTCAATGAAGCTGCAAAAGCATTTATGGATCTTTCTCAGAAACAAAGCAATGCATCTTTCACACTGTCATCACCTTAAGCCACACAAGTCTGTTGTACAGAAGTAATATAGATCACATCATCCACCTGCAATACTTAATACATCATCTCCGGACTGGATTTGGTCTATGGATTCCTGTATCCCTCCCAAACCCAGACCTTTCAGCTGGGAGCACAATGAATTGCTGCTACCCCACTGGGTCAGCCCTCAAGGTTCATTATTAATAAGCTGAGACTCGAAAGGCTAATGAGAAACGGGTGCTTGAGGAGACAATGGCTCATTCATCATCAATCAAGCTTTGAAGTTTTTATACAGATGATTTAAGGAGAGTTGAAGTGTGCAAAATTGAAATGTCACATTTGTATTGGGAGGGGTAGAGGGTGACAATGTAAATGAGTGATGCACCCTCTATCTCTCAGCTCCTTGATCAGAGTCAAAAGCTCACGGATGCGAATACCAATTGTGAGACAGTAACAGTGGACAGTTTTTCAAGCAGAGCAAGGCAATTTAACGAGGAAATTATTAGACTCATTGGCTGAAAATCAAGTTGTAATAGAAAATAAATGCAAAAACACCTTGATTTCAATTGAACAGAACTAAGCAACGTTGCCACAGTGTCCTAACTTAGTAATAGGGCTTCAGTGCACATGTCAATCCTATGCTCACATTGTTTCAGCTAAAGTATAAGCTCTTTGGAGTGGTTTGCTGTAAATAACTAGTTATGAATTCATTAGCTGCCCTGTATAGCACTGTCTTAATGATCATTTGACACAGAGCTCATAATTTTACATGCCTATTATTTTTGGATACTTTTATTATCTTCCCTAAATTGTCCTGGTTTCCTCAAGAATAAAAACCATGAAGCACATCATTTTTTGTTCATAATTCCTAAGAAAATGCAAAGAATGTGAAAGAAATTATGAGTTAGCACTACATCTCAGTGAGAAAAGGGGCTTTCTGTAAGCTGGTGGACTGACTTCATCCTTGGATCCTTGAAAACCACATTGTGGAAGGAGAAAACTGATTCCTATCATTTAATCTCTGATCTCATACACTCACCCACTAAACAAGTTAAGATCTATCCATGGTTACATCATTTCTTCATATTTAAAGAATCATAATGTCCTTATGGAAGTTCCTTATATCTCTTCATTCTATATGTACCGATTCTTCTCCACTCAGTTATCATTGTCTCATAACACCTGTCATAGGAAACTTTTCTGCATATTAAAATAGTAATACATTTCAGACCATGAGTGAGTAGAAAGGGTGCCTATAGTATGGATTTGTTTCGTAAGTAGATAGGTAGATAGATGATGAAAAAGGAAGGAAATAATACTGAATCTAGTTAATGAAATAAAGCAAATTTCAATGAATAGTTCTGATTTGCTAGTTATATGATATTTCTCACTATTTCAAGGTACAGTTCTAACCTCCATAATGGGGCTACTAAAATCATGGTACCAATCAAATATTGATTCTGTTTTAATCTTGACAATTATTTAAATAATAGTTTACTTACTGGCATAAGTGAGGCTTATGTTTTCATATATTTAAATCCATATTCTTATACTTTGTAATAGGTTACAGATTACAGGAGAAAGTTTTGTTTTTATTTTACACATCTTTCTGATTAGGTAGCTCAAGAACATTACAAAGTATAAAATCATTGGCGCTAGGCTTTGATTCTTCTGCATGGACAGGCTCTGTGGGAGCCTTCTCAGCTTGGTTGATCACCTACCTGGACCTGGGGGGGAGTTGGGAGGACCTTGGTCTTAACATAGAGTAGGGAACCCTGATTGCTCCTTGGCCTGGAGAGGGAGGGAGGAGGGGTATGGGTGGAGGGGAGTGGAGGGAAGGGGAAGGAGGAGGGGAGGAGATGGAAATTTTTTAAATATAAAAAAATAAAGCATGAAAAAAAATCACTGGGGTCCTAGATTCCACTCCATCTTAAATACAACTAATTCAATGTAAAAAAGAGGGCTCAGTTGGTAAAAGAAATGCTCAAAATCAAAGAAATCATTAAAGAAATAGATGGGTGTTTGCTGTCCGTCATTCATGGTAGGAAACCTTCCATGAACAATTATAATTCTGCTACTCTGAATTAAGTCACAAAGTCACATAGAGCAGTAGGGAATCAAATTTCTTCCCTGACTGTCATATGACCAACTACATATTTTATTTTTAAGTTCCAAGTAGTGATATTAAAAGGGAGAATAAGCGCTGTCATACTACCGATAATCTACATAACATTTTAACATCTTTTCTGTTTTGTTCAACATGTCTGCAAAGTTTGTCTGCCATGTTTACATTTGTTGCTGCATGATATCATGATGTCTCCAAGTCTGCATTGATGGATGGTACATTCTTAAGTGACATTGATATACTCTAGAATATTTCTTTGATGCCATGTGTTATGTGGGAAGTCCTTATGTATATGTGTTGCTTTTATTGGTTAATGAATAAAGAAGCTGCTTAGGCCTATGACAGGGCAGAATAGAGTTAGGCAGGAAAACTGAACTGAATTCTGGGAGAAAGAAGGCAGAGTCAAAGAGAAGTCATGTAGACAACTGCAGGAGACAGACGCCAGATGCCAGATGGAACATTACAAGTAGCCTACCACTATGTGGCGATACATGCATTAATAGAAATTGGTTAATTTAAGATATAAGGGCTTGTTAGAAATATACTTAAACTAATAGGCTAAGCAGTGTCTTAATTAATACAGGCTCTGTGTGCTTATTTTGGATCTGGGTAGCTGGGAAATGAACGAGGAGCAGCCTCAGCCTACAGACATGTACATATTTGGAAATAAAGTTGATGGGATATAGTGATTAAATTTCCAAACATTTCATCAAATTTTATCATCATAATTATATAGAAATCTACTTGCTTCAGAGTCTTCAATATATGTTCTGTTTTAGTTAGTTTTTCTTATGTTTTTCTCTTTTCTGATTGTCTATCTGATTGGTATGCAAACTATTTTTTTAATTTTTAATTTTCCATAAAGATTAACTATCTTGAGTTTCATAAATAGTAAATTTGAAATATAATTTTAAGGAATACAAGGACCCATTTCTATTCCCCAAAAGCATCTCAGTGTGGTCAAACAGTTATAAAGAACTGAAAACCTTGACATCTATTTGAGATTATTAGCAAACAAATAATTTATCATATGCCACCCCAACAATTCTTTTGAAAGCTGGTATAACGTTCTCAAAACTATTCCACAAAAGATCTTAAAAGTATATCAAACTATACTGACAATTATAAAAAGAACAAAATATGGGTGTTTGATGATGTATATCCAAATCTACAATAGGTAAACACAGTGCTGTGATAATAGCCATGGGCACATTTCAAGGTACATAAACAGAAAACACTGAAGATTTAGTGGCTTCTTGATATTGAAATAGAATATTCCCTTACATAAACCTAAAATGTTTTTATGTTCTGTCCAGCTGAAATTTCTCATTACAAACAACAATCCTCTTAAATAACTCCTCCAAGTTTCTGGAAAATGTAATTGCTTTAGTAGAAAAAAAATCAGCAGAGTTCAATGTTTTCATTTCCAATAAAGGGAGGAAGTCACATCAGCACCAGGAGTGATTTGTCCCTTTTATTTACAAGCTCTAATACAATAAGCCTGGGATGCACTGCAAGGTCACTTTCAAATATCTCACCTGCTCTATTAGTTTGTATCATTTTAATAACTCTTCTTACAATGTGTGATTGCTTCACTTCTTTGGAGTTTTTATAGAGGGTGATTTTCCTAGATGTCAGTAATAACATCAGTGTGTATGTTGGTTGCTGGCAAGATAAAACTTGCAAATACAGATAAAGCAATAAAATGAAGAATTACTAAGTCTTGCAAAATGATTATTGGATTCTCAACTATAACAAGATTTTTAAGCCGATATGAGATAATATTAAGGATAATGTGAATTATGATTCAGAAACAAAAGCTGCAATACAAATCTTGTAAACAAAATCCCATAAAACTAAGGAATGGAAGAATTCATGATGCAATAATACACAGAAACTGTTTATGAAATGCTGTTAAAAGTCACAATGAGCAAATATATTAAATGTATTTTGTAACTTTTAAACTTTATTATAAAAACACAAATAAATAAAAATAACACCAAAATTAACAAGATTCAAAGTCTATACAACTCAATGAACTTCTATACCATTATAAGGAAGCTGTAGAGATATACACTGAATTTTAATAGAATATATTTATGATGTACTTCTTTGAACAAAACCAAAAGGAATGAGTGTTTGAAAAAGAGTAGTGAATCTGTGTGCATTGTTAGCTGTCAAAGCATGAAATATCAGCTACATATATAACAACCAAAAAGACAGAGAAGTATCTGTGTATTTTATGTAAAAATAGATGATGATGTACAATCATAGACATATCCTTTAATATTTACACAATTTTTAAACTACAGATTAGATATTCTTGTTTGTTAACTTTATATTTATTAACTCACATAGTATATATTTCTTTTATTTTCTTCAACTAATTTAAGATGATGCGGAAATGTGTTCAAGGATTTTTTTTTTCTATATTGGTTTTGTCATTTACAGGGACTCTCATAGGAAGTGGTCACCTGTGTCCATGTGTTGTAGAGTACTTCCCACTTTCTCTTCTATCAGATTCAGTGTGGTCAGATTAATACTGAGGTCTTTAATCCATTTGTACTTGTGTTTTGTGCATGGTGATAGAAATGGATCTACTTTCATTCTTCTACAGGTTGACATCCAGTTATGCCAGCACCATTTGTTAAAGATGCTTTCTTTCTTCCATTGTATACTTTTAGCTCCGTTGTCGAAAATCAGGTGTTCATAGGTTTGTGGATTAATATCTGGGTCTTTGATTCCATTGGTCAACATCCCTGTTTTTGTGCCAATACCAAGCTGTTTTCATTAATGTAGCTCTGTAGATTTTGAAGTCAGGGATAGTAATGCCTCCGGAAGTACTTTTATTGTATAGGATTGTTTTGGCTATCCTGAGTTTTTTGTTTTTCCATATAAAGTTGATTATTGTTCTCTCAAGGTCTGTGAGGAATTTTGTTGGGATTTTGATGGGGATTGCATTGAATCTATAGATTGCTTTTGGTAGAATTGGCATTTTTACTATATTGTTCCTCCCAATCCAAGAGCAAGGGAGATCCTTCCATTTTCAGGTATCCTCTTCAATTTCTTTCTTCAAAGACTTAAAGTTATTGTCAAATAGCTCTTTCACTTCCTTAGTTAGAGTTTTCCCAAGATACTTTATACTACTTGTGGCTATCGTGAAAGGTGATGTTTCTCAGATTTCTCTCTCTGCTTCTTTATCGTTTGTGTACACTTATGCAGAGTGTCTTTGCTACTTGTTCATTGCTGATTACAGACTAATTAGTTTCAACTTATTTTCTATCATCTATGAATTAGAAATTTTAATATTCACCATTGGATTGCAGTGTTAAAGATAATGTATGCAAAATACCTGCATGTTTAAAGGATGCATGCACTTCAAAACTGGTTGTCAACCCTTTTGGGAGACTCTTTTATCTACAGACTGGTTATCCTGAGGACCAGATGATAATTCTGTAATACGTTACTGCTTTTTTACAGTATAATCCTTGACACCTAGAGGATTCATTCTCTGAGTCATATCTTATCATTTCTGGAGCCACATTCTGTGACCACACTTTAAGCTCCCTTTCTTGTTTTGTTTCGGTCCTTGTTTCACAGGTTATAAGATCTGTGCTTACAGTCTTCCTGTAGCTGTCACCTCTGTGCTTCAATAAAACAAATGCTATTTCCAAGAGCTGAGGACAGGTAACCAAATCTCTTTCATGGCTAGGATCAGGCAAATTTCTAGTAGGATTCACTAGGAAATGCAGAACAATAAAAAAGGTATCTGAACAGCATAGGTCAGTGGAATGCTGAGACTGCTCCACATATTGCTTAAATTATTAAGTTTTTGATTTTATAATAAAACAGACAACAAACACTAGATATGTAATAAGCAAGATGAAATCATACTGTCAGCCGATCAAGGGAAAGATAGGTCACCACACCTGAATTAAGAAGTTATAACTCAGTACTCCATTTACTCAGAGAATGTACTCAAACCCTTCAAGTTACATACACATGATATTTCAAAAACAAACTCACTAATACTTTTTCAGTAACTATTTATTAGATTAGCATATTTCATGACCACCAGCCCTACAAATTTCATTTTCCACAACTGAAAAATTATTTTCATGCTGTTATATCTGATGACACAGCAGAAGCTGATCTACCAAACAACAATATGCCTGTGTCTTCCAGATTAAGAACAAAAAGCCCTTTACTTTACAGTGGTTCACCTTTAGCAGATTTAATAAATGCCATTGAATTTATTAGACATAAAAACAACACCAAATGTTAAAATGCCTAACAAGAAAAGATGGTTTACTCAGCTCAGAAGTCCTACACTAGGGAAGGACAGCTCCTGAGATGAGGCTCTCCTGGCAAGCTATAGCGGCAGATGAGTGGCCATGAATCTGACTGGTAACATGCTACTGTTAACATATAGCGTTATTCATTCTCCCTGAGTCTCATTCCACTTAGCAATATAATAAAGGTACTATTACTAACATAACCACACTCACAGCATGATCATAAGACCGTAATGACTGACTGGAGTTCCTTCCTGCAGTGTTGCCACTCAGCAAATGCCCAGCTGATATGCTGTTGTTACGGAGGGGCAGTAGGAACAGCCCTCCGGTGAGCATATTTTGTTTTTTATCCTGCCCAGTAACTTTCACTTACTTGTCTCATGAGCATCCCTTTGAAAGAGAACAGACACAATTATTTTAAGTTAGAAAATGAGAGTTTGTACACTTGTTAATTAATAAAAAATATTTTGGGATGCATATTTTACTTATTTTTTATTATGAAAACTTAGCTCAGTTTGTGATGGTAAGCTCAAAATTAATCATTGTATAAGCTGCCTTTTATTTGTTTATTTTTTATACCAAGAGTCAAAATATTCTGAGTAAAACAACTATAAAGTCCTACAGATTTGAATAGCAAGCCAGTTAGACTCTTATACCTACTTATCTGATTTTCACATTTTCTTTTAGGAACAAAGTAGAGGTTCTAAGAAGTCAAAACATTACTGGAGTGTTTAAATCAACATTTTTTTTTGGGGGGGGGGGTTGGTGGGATTCTTGTTCCCAAAAGGCATATCAGGCAAGAGAGAATGATCAAACAAGACATCTAATGGCTCACACACAAGACTCTAGTGAGGATTTTCCGGTCTGGTCTTGTGGATCTCAGAGAAACAGCTCTTCGTCAATGCTGCCTCTACTTGAATATGCACAATATCGCATCTCCCTTAATTAAGAAAATCATGCAGGGCAATTTTTAATGGTCTCACATTACAGTTGAGAAAAATAACATTTAGAGTGCTAACTAACTGACCAGAGCGCTCTAGAAAACTGAGCATCCAACTCAGACTAGGTGCTGAACTGGGATTCTAATGTCAAGTTTTTATTCCACATTCCCTGAACTACAGCAAGGGCTGTCTGAGAATCAGAAAGAAAGCATAGCATGAGTGGAGTCGAGGTATACTCTGTCTTCTGCAGTCTAGTTCCAAGCATAATTAAGAACTCAGCAATTTCCCTGAAGCACTTTCCAAAAATATTTTATTGAGTTGAAAGTTAAAATTATGCTTTTAAGGGATTATTTCTACATGAAAAACACTTGGCTCCGCTAGACTGCCTGGACCACATCCCACCCTCATCACTGAAGGTGGATTCCTTCTGCCTCTGTAAAAGTAGGCACAGAGGAAAAGGCAGTACAATAAAACTTGAAGAATTCAGCCTACTTAAGGAAAAGTCTTCCATTCACTAGAGACTGAGCTTTTTAAAGGCAATTTTATTATTTTCAAGTACTGTGGGAACTCTACACTGAGTCCTTGAGGTTCTGATTCAATGAATAAGGTAAAATGGATTTTAATTACTCTACCCAAAAATGTCATAAGCCTGAAAGAATCTGTCTCTATGTACCTTGCAGTTTCATTTCTAACACAAGGAAAATTGGGTGGATTAAATGTATCAAGGTGTTAATTTTATTAAGAAAATACATTCTAAGTATGGTGCTTTTTAGCATATCTGTAGTTGTGATTAACTAATAAAAATGAAAATGAAATAGGCTATGAATTAATAAGTCCAAATAACAGAAATTTATTTTCTAATTTAGTTTCATATTCTAATCTGTTAGAAGTCAAAGAAAATAAAACTTAAGTGAGGAAAGAAAGAGAAATTAAAAATTAAAAGTAACGAATTTTAGCACAATCAAAGTATCTTCCATTTAGTCAAACTTATTGGATTTTATACACTTAAAAATTAAGAGAACATCATTATCCTCATGACATATATTTTAAATGTTATTATTTGATACACAATATCTTTAAATAAATCATTGGTTATGTTTATTACATGGCTTTTTATTTATATGAGTAAGCTGAAGAGATTTTATTTTGAAGTTTAAGTGTTTTATTGATTTTATTTATATACATTTTATAAATGCATTGAGACAAAAGGTAAAATTGCAGAGACGTTTTTATTCCACTACTATCACGATTATATATTCATATATTAAAATAGAAAGGCTAAACTATTTCACATACAAAGTAACAAACTATATCAGAAGACATACTTTAAATTTCTTATGAAACTAAATACTTCATTGTAAATTCAATAAGATATGAACTACATATTTTATTATGAACTCATAAAAGTTAATACTGCAAACTTGTCTTCCATATACTCATCTCTTATGGTTAATTTTATTTTGTATATATGTACTCATATATAGGTAGGCGATATTCAAAATACTATTGCATTAATATTAAACTTCACTGATCATTTCCAACTACTGACCTTGACTAGGTTGATTTAACAGCATGGAATAATAAGTACATATTAAGGCACATGTCAGGGTTTCACCAGGGCTGCAGTTCTATTTCCAGTGTTGGTACAATTGCATGCTTACGTCAAATTAAACAACATATCAAGCAGCAAAACATAACTTACTGAAAAGCTACAATATTTTTAGAACTTCTACAAATAGCCCGCTGTTTTATATTGTATCTCAGTGCTGAAAACAATTGCCTGGCAGCATCTGGCCAGCACTCTACCAACCTCAATACAAACATAAACAGCCTGAAAACGTGTGTGTACCGAGATCAGGAAAAAGCAATGATTGTATACCTGAAAATACTTTGAAAAAAGTAAAGGTTGTAGGTTTTTTGTAGTTATTTAATATTTCATTTCTCTGGAGCTTCAAGAATTATAATCTAAATTGCCACTGAAGGAAGCTGGCTGATATGCACCTAGCTATTTCCATGCTTCAAAGCATTCAGAACCATCTGCTTGTTGGCAGGTGTAATTAATTAGCTAAGTGGAAAAGATGCTTCCTTTTAGAGCGAATAGGAGGAGAGGAGGGACTCCTTTCTGAAAACCCCATCCTTACAGACCCATTGGCTCGGTGCCTCTGGGCAAATTTTCTATGCTAAAAACTCATTGAATTTAATGATTCTTAATTTCACAAGATTTCTAATTACAGTTAGGATAATAAGATGTGATCCAAAAGTTGAAAAAAAAAAGGTTGGCACATTTTCAAAAAAATCCTTCTACACAATGTAGACATTCTAAAGTATAGAAGTTCATTTACTGATTCTGATTATTCCTTCCTTCCTTTATCATTGTGCGTGTGCTGAGCATTTTTTACTCTATTTGACTGACAGGTGGGAAAAGAACATTAACAATTTTAAAATTCATTATACTAAATTATATTTTTATTTAGAATATTTCAGATGGGTGGAAAACTATTCAAAGCATAACATATCAATCTAATAGATTTAAAAGAGACTATATCTGTGGACGTAAATGAAAATGCAAAGATTAGAGGACTCCTGATAATTTCAGCATTGTTTATTGTATTAAATTATTACTAAAACTTACAAGTAAAACGGAATTCCACAATACATACTCTAATTGTTTCAGCTTACACAACAACACTCTTTTAAATACTCAAACATTTCTTCTTAAATGGTTGTGTCGATGGGAATGCAAACAATAGAGTTGATGGATTTCTTGAAGATAGTTCCCACAACAAACAATACAGTGACTGGCTTGCTCTGGGGATAGTCAGTGGAGGGCAAGGTGAGTTCATTTTTGATTGGAATGATTAGAAATATAGAATCTACTGCTAAATACACCCAATCAAAGTAAAACATTCCTGAAGTCCACTGAATATATCTGGTTTATGAACTTCTCAAGAATGACTGATATTTTGCAGTAAACACACACACACACACACACACACACCTACATACACACAAAAAAACAGATGGGTTCCCATCATCTTATAAAGTCGACTTCAAATATTGAATAATTCATTTTTGCACACACTGAAGACACAGCCAAGCCATTCATCAAATAGATAAATACATTGGAAACAGTACTGGAGGAAATAATTTTAGACACAGTAAGTTAAGCATTCATGATTTTTCCTTTACATATTCTGTGAGAGGGACAGAGATTTATAAAGTTTTTTTTTTTTTTTTTTTTTTTTAAGAAATGGTATAGTAAAACAGTAAAAAAATAGACAATATCTACTACAGGATTCAATCCAGGATGTCAGTATAGGGGAGCAGACTACAGTTGGCCTCAGAGAGCATCTAACAGAGCTTCATGAAGTACAGCTGACTGGCACATGAAATGGCCTCCAGTCCTGCAGCACACACAAAATGTATAATTCAAGGAAGAATATGTTAATAATAGGATGGGGATTAAAACAAATTATCCCAAAAATTTATAAGAATATAAGTAAGATTATACTATAGATTGTTGTCTGTCATAAATTATTATTATTGCTTTTTGAGAAAGGGTTCCTCTGTAGCTGTGGAGCCTGTCCTGGAACTAGCTCTTGTAGACCAGGCTGGCCTTGAACTCACAAAGATCTGCTGCCTCTGCCTCCCTAGTGTTGGGATTAAAGGCGTGTGCCACCACCACCCAGCTGTCATGAATTGTTTTTAAAACCATATTAGTCAAAAACAGTGAAAATAAACTGATTTACAAAATTCAGAAAAAGCTTAATCATTAAATTAAAATAGCTAAAGAAGAAAATTTTCTAGAATATGGATGAAGAATTCAAATGTCCTTTCCATTGTGGGAACTACCAAAACAGTCAGTCTGCATGCATTCTTTGTTATCCCATGTACATTTGAATTCAATGAATGATTTTAGTAAAATCATTATTTTAAATAAGATTTTATCTGAAAATCCAGCCTTTGTAACATTTGTTATCATTATATCTACACCAAAACTGAGAAAAACAAGATTTTCAGATGTGGATGAAATACGTCAAGAATGATAAGACAATAAAAGGAACCTCATTATTTCCTTTAGAAAATATTGCCACTCTATTTTCCAAACTATTTTGATCAAATTTATTTAATATAATTAATATTATAACTGTCTAAACTCTCAAAATTAATTCAACAAAAGCAGAATTAACCCAAAATAGGTAGCCACTATTTAAAACCAAAGAACTGGAAACAAAAACCATATCAATACATATTCATAAGAGTACTTGATACACATGTAATTTTGGGGGGCACTTGAAAAATGTTTAGCCCAAATGTACTAATTATTTAAATGTTGTTCATACAAAAGCTTAGTATTATTCCTCAATTATGGATATTTTAAATGATTTTTAAAATGCAAGCATAATTTCACGAATACATAAGTAGGAAAAACTAGAACACAGAAGACTAAATAAAAATGTGAAAATAATTAAAATAAAAATTTCAGGCAAATATACTCAATATAACAAAGAATGAATTTTTTATTTATCACCTGGATGACGTCAGCATTGACCTTCACTTTCCTGATAAGAGAAAGTGTGTCCTGTGCTCCAAGAGAAAAAAAATAAGATGGCCTTGAAAACATCACATTGGCTGCTAAGAATGAGTCATGTGTGTATTTACCACATGATATAATATCACATGATGTAGAGTGTCCTTCTGTATATGCGCTGCTTTTATTGGTTAATGAGTAAAACTGTTTTGATCAATGGTTCAGCAGATTAAAGCCAGGCAGGAAATCTGAACAGGGATGCAGAGAGAGTAGGTGGAGTCAGAGGAGACACTATGTAACCACTGAAGGAGGACCATGCTACACCAGGAAACCACAGCCTCGTGGAAATACACAGAGTAGTAGTAACGAGTTAATAGTAGTTTGAGCTACCCAGTAAGAAGCCTAAGACATTGGTCTAACAATTGTAACTGTTAAGAAGCCTCAGAGTGGTTATTTCATATAAGTGGCTTCGGGAACAGGGGTGGAGAAAACATGGTCCAATGGGACCAGCAGGATGGAGACTACTTCTAGCCACAATCACAAGTAACAGAGTTATAACAATCTATAAATCATTCATAATATTGAGGTAAAAATAATATTGAGACAAAAACATAAAAATTAAATTCTTAAACTTATAGGTGAATACACAGAGAATGAGTGAAATAATATAGAGATATCAAGATGAAAAACTTAAATCTGTAAAGTTTACTTTCGAAGACAATGAAAATGACAGTAGAATCTTGTTAAGGAACTTACTAATTTCACTGATGCAGAGCAAACTGGTCAGCATAGTTAAGCAGGTAAGAAACAAACAAATCTGAGAGACAGGAAGAAAATATTCCTCCTTTAGTGTCTCTTGAAGAAATATCAAATCAAGTGGAAACTCATTCATCTGACCAACTATGGCCCTCCAGTCAGACGAGAACCCTCTGTGAAGGGAGAAATAACGAAATTGATCTGAAAGTTTCTCTAATAAACCCTCACATTATCACGTCTTCATAGGGTGACAGTCTGTAAGCCTGCCTCACAGTTACTATGGCACCAGGCTTTGATCAACTCCACATCTACACACTTGAAGACAGTCCTGTGATGAACACACCACAGGTAGTGTGGACACTCCTCTGGTCTCCCGCTAAGGTTCAGATATTTGTATCATATAATAATAGATAAAATACACAATGCTGTTTTCTTTCCCAAAGGGTTCTAAGAAAAATATTTTGAAACATTTCTTATTAGAAATATAGAAAGAATTTGGATAATTATTAAGTGAATAATTTCTATTTTCACACATAGAAATTTCCATGTCAAAGGTGATCTTACATTTCTAAACAATGCATTTTTTTAAAAAGTGAGTTTTATGAAGTTACTGTGACAATTTCTAAAGAAAATAGGGAAGGATCTGTAGGCTATCTGACTAATATATGCAAAGTTATAAAATCATGACGTGCCTTAATTAGCTACTAGAATATTTTTGTAACACATAATATATTTTTCATAAAAATAACATGGCTAAAGGAAGAAAAAATACTTGACTTTACTCAGGTGTTATGTTTTCTTATTTGCCAGAAAATTCAATAGTTTGCTTATGCTCAAGAGAGTAAGGTTAAAAGCAATATATCAAAACTCTAGACATTGCCAAAAACATTTTACGTAGAAATCTTTTGAAGAAAAGGATTTTTTTCTCCTTTAGGAATTTCACACCTTCAGACATCTTATTTTCAAAAGCCTCCAGAAGTGTCAAAGTTTACCAAGCACTGGTTAATTCACTGAACATAGATAAATTTCTGTATTTTTAAAGGCATAAAATTCTGATGAACTGCACGCAATTTTATTCATTGTTTCTAAGTACTCCACTTTTATTTTTATAGATGTCTTTGCATGTATTCCTAACACATAAATATTGGCAAACATCAGAACACCAAAAAATTTTAATAGGTTTTTGAAAGATTTATAGAATAGTTTTGATATTGAAAAGATCATTTCTCATCCAATTTTGAATAAAATATTCATATTACATTAGTGAGTCAATATCAAACACAGTTACCACATCATTACCCAGAGACCATGCAGAGCCCTCCAGATCAAACACCTGAGAAGTGATTTTATATATATGCTATATTATATAATATTTATATTTCTATTAGTAAAGCATTGTGACCCGCCAACACTTGGTGTTCACTTGCCTGGTCTGCAGAACTGTTTTCAGTAGCTATCAGGTAACTTACCTGTAAATGTCATGCTCCCAGAGGTACTGTTTCCTCAATGAGATTCAACACTCATCCTAAGTGGCCATTAGAAATCCCAAGGCATTTTTCAAGAAACTAAAATATTTGTCTCAAGGTCCTGGCTTCCGTCCAACTGACTAATTACCCTCAGCCTGCCTACCTAACTGTGTGTTGGTTTAATGTGAGAGTGTACTTTCCTTGTTCGGTACTGTGTCTGAACCTTGCTTTGAAGTGTCCCTCCTCCCAGACTTTCCCAGGGATCCTCAAGACTGATATTTCTTTCAAGCTAACATGAGGATGATGGCCTGTGTAGTATCTACCTAAGATGAATAATTTGTGTCTTGAAATTAAACTCATACTAGGGGAAGAAAAGACCCTGAAAATGCACACTGCGGTTAGGCAGTCATTTGGGAGACATAGGAAATCTCTACAAATTGGGCCTCATTTAGGACAGAGTACTTCCTAATGGTGCCTTGAAGGAAGTAGGTGATTAGAATACCTTTAGTGAACTTCTCTTTGGTGTGCTTAAAAACAATGGATTATTCCTTCACTAAAGCAAGTGGAAAATATGTATATCAGGGTCCAAATATTTTCAGTTGCTACTTTTTAACAAGAAATTAGGCAGATATCAAAACATCACCTAAGCCTTCTGACACTGACACAGGCAACGTGAACTCCCGAAAGTCTGTCTCTTTCATTGGTTGAAAAGAGCAGATATTTAGTCTTTGGCTAGACATAAATAATTTTTATTTGTTTTGTTTTTGCTTTTTCAAGACAACGTTTCTCTGTAGCTTTGAAGCCTGTAATGGAACTAGTGACTGTAGACCAGACTAGCCTCAAACGCCGTCATTGACTCCCGAGTGCTGGGATTAAAGGTGTGTGCCACCATCATCTGGCTATATCCTAGTATTTTTACAGCTTTGTCCTGGTTGAAGTGATATTACCAAGAAGCAACTGGTGCCATTGCTTGATATTGTCATCAAAGGCTACCAGCCCTGTTCTTTATTCCTTCTTCCTCAAGGACCCATAATGGTAAAGTACTTTCATTTGCTCATAAGAAAGCAAGATTCAAGAAGGTAGGGAGCCACAAGATGGACAAATGTAAGGAGTGAAACTGTGGAAGCCACTCTGTATGAGTTGCTTTGGTTTGTTGTTTCTGTTGGTTTGTTGAAGGTCAGAGTTTAGCCTTGTGAAGTCAGTTTTCTCCTTCTATGGTGTGAACTTCTTAAAATATCGTAACTAGCTGCTTTTCATTGCCAAACTCTTAATATTCAACTAGAAGTTGAGGTGTATATAAGTTTCCACTATGATTAGACTTGCAAGTCTAGTGTTTATGTGCATCTTTTAAACTTAATACATATGACTATCCCATTAGTAGGATATTATTATTATAAACAAATTTGTATGTGTAAAAATAGTTTAGGAGGCTAAGATCCCTTACATTTAAATAGTCTATGAGATATTGACTCAAGAAATTTTTCTGTGGTGCCTTTAATAATACATGACAGTAGTGACTAGGAGGAAATGCATTTCTGAAAGGTATATGCAAGCATCTATAACTAACTGGAGATCACATTTCTTATCTCAGTACCAAAGTTGCTCTATGGGTCTGGACACCTTTTAAGAATGTAGATATAAGGTTTACTCCTCTATCCTTCTTTCATAAGAGTATCTATAAATCTCTGCAATTATTAAAATAATATTTTGAAATGTCAGGAGACTTACTACATAATTCTGTGGCCTCTCAGTGAACCTGCAGTGTGTTCCACACACAGTAAGCAGGACCATCCTATTATCTGATGATACAGTTAGATACCCTCTGGTCAGGGGTAAAGTAGGGTACCCCAAGATGGAGCACAGGGCTGTCTTTAGGTTACAGTTGTCAGATATCAATTGATATATCTCAGATGGGTTTAGCATTCTTTGAATTCATGAGTTAGGATACTTGAGGGTGAGGACAGAAGGTTATTCCAGTGAGCGAAAACAGCACTTTTCTCTGAGTACTGAGAATCCTTTCTCCTAATACTTTAAAGCGAACCTCCACCTGACGATAGATGAAGAAAATGACAGAGCCCCACATTGGAGCACCGGACTGAGCCCCCAAGGTCCGGATGAGGAGCAGAAGGAGAGAGAACATGAGAAAGAAAGTCAGGACCGTGAGGGAACCTCCATCTGGCGACAGATGGGGAAGGTGACTGAGCCCCACATTGGAGCACTGGACTGAGCTCCCAAGGTCCTGATGAGGAGCAGAAGGAGCGAGAACATGAGGGAGAAAGTCAGGAACGAGAGGGGTGCGTTCACTCATGGAGACGGTGGGACAGAACTAATGGGAGATCACCAACTCCAGTTGGAATGGGACTGATGGATCATGCGACCAAACCCGTCTCTCTGAATGTGGCCAACAGCGGGGGCTGACTGAGAAGCAAAGGACAATGGCTCTGGGCTCTGATTCTTCTGCATGGACGGGCTCTGTGGGAGCCTTCTCAGCTTGGTCGATCACCTTCCTGGACCTGGGGGGAGTTGGGAGGACCTTGGTCTTAGCATAGAGTGGGGAACCCTGATGGCTCCTTGGCCTTGAGAGGGAGGGAGGGGAGGTATGGGTGGAGGGGAGGGGAGGGAAGGGGGAGAAGGAAGGGAGGGAGGGGAGAGGAGGAGGGAAGGAGATGGAAATTTTTAAATATAAAAAAAATCAACCATGAGAAAAAAAAATATAGAAATCAAAGCAAAAAAAAAATTGTAAAAAAAAAGACTATGATTCATTTAATATATAGTGATATGAAAAAAATTAAAAGTTTACAAGCTACAAGTTCAGTTGTTATTTCTTAGAATAAGTAGAGACTTGACTTAACATTTCTATAAACCTGAGTGCTGATGCTTAACAATTCAAGAAACAAAAGCATCGAGAGCATTTGTGAAACTTCTTCTGAAGGACTGTGATGAAGGCAGACTGTGATGAAGGGCGTGGTGCTCAGTTCTCTTGAAAGTTCATGGAGAAAGAGAAAAAGGAAGAGCAGGAGTGGAGTTCGTTCTTTACCAGAACATCTTATGTGTATCCATCAAATGTCTAGCCTAAAATAAATGTCATAATTCTGGACTGTTAAAGGAAATCATTAAAATGTTATTTTCCTCATTGTTGTATGACATAGTGACAATAATTATAGAATAATACTTAGTTTTCTGATAGTTTGATTTATATTAATATTTCTATCACAAGATAAAATATCAAAAGATAAAATTCAAGTAATATGATTTTAATCTTACCTAAAAACTCTGTAATTATTCATGTGTCACCCTAAAGAGATGCATGGCTATTTTGATACAGTCACTTTTATTATCTATTCATTATTATTCATCAGTTTGGAATTCAGGAACATTTTATGATTGTACACAATGTAATAGACCATGTATTAAAAATATAAAAAAGGGAAGTGACAGGATTTCCTATTAGAAGGAAAATACTAACCAGATAATTTATTACTGGAAAAGACACATTCTCTAATGATAATATATACCACAATGGAATAATAAAAAGGGGGTGAAAACTCCTTGAAAGTTAAGTTTAAGATATCACTAAAAACACAATTTCCTTAATGTCTAAATTATAAGTAATACATATAATCCTTCAACTAATATTGGTTTTATTCTTTTGTAGCTCTTAGTAATCATATACAAATGTAATGTTAGGAAACGTCCCAAAAGAATTCTTCACAGTCTTCAACTCATTGTGAAGAAACTGTGGAATGTTAAATAATTTCCTCTGATTCAAAATGTCTCCTCTGTGATATTATTGTGACACCAATGGTAATATATCATCGGACATGATGGCGCACCGACTAGGCAGTTTCTTAGGGAAGTGGAAGATGGAGTATAATAACGCAGATCGGAGAATAAGGGAAACTGCAATACGATGACAACATGAGTATGATTGTCACGGTCGAGGTCGAATCAGTCTCCACTACTTCTTTGCCCAATTCTTTTCTGGAGTACTCTCAACCAGTATGTGTACTCTACCTCAGCCAGCTAGAGGGGTCATGTTCCTTCTATTGCTCTCTACCTGATGCAGGACTTTCACTGGTTAATTAATAAAGAAACTGCCTTGGCCCTTTAAGAGGACAGAAAATTAGGTAGGCAGAGTAGACAGAACGGAATTGTGGGAGAAAGAAAGCAGAGTTGGGGAGATGCTTCAGGCAGTCACCATATGCAGTCACCATGTTTCTCCACTCTGAGATGGATGCAGGTTAGATCTTTCCTGGTAAGCGACCTCGTGGTGCTACACAGATTACTAAATATGGGTTAAAGCCAGATATGAGAATTAACCAATAAGACGCTGAAACTAATGGGCCAGGCAGTGTTTAAAAGAATACAGTTTCCGTGTAATTATTTTGGGTAAAGCTAGCCAGGTGGCGGGATGCAGCCCAGCCTTTCCTTCTACATCTACACAAAGGCAGCCTACTTACTGGGAAAAGATCTTCACCAACCCTGCAACTGACAAAGGTCTGATCTCTAAAATATATAAGGAACTCAAGAGACTAGATGGTAAAATGCCAATTAACCCAATTAAAAAATGGGGCGCTGAACTGAACAGAGAATTCTCAACAGAAGAAGTTCGAATGGCCAAAAGACACTTAAGGTCATTCTCAACCTCCCTAGCTATCAGGGAAATGCAAATCGAAACAACTTTGAGATATCATCTTACACCTGTCAGATTGGCTAAAATCCAAAACACCAATAATAACCTTTGCTGGAGAGGTTGTGGGGTAAGGGGTACACTCATCCATTGCTGGTGGGAATGCACACTTGTGCAACTACTTTGGAAAGCAGTGTGGCGGTTTCTCAGGAAATTCAGGATCAACCTACCCCAGGACCCAGCAATTCCACTATTGGGAATCTACCCAAGAGATGCCCAATCATACAACAAAAGCATATGCTCATCTATGTTCATAGCAGCATTATTTGTAATAGCCAGATCCTGGAAACAACCTAGATGCCCTTCAGTGGAAGAATGGATGAAGAAACTGTGGAATATATACATGCTAGAATACTACTCAGCGGTAAAAAAACAATGACATCTTGAATTTTGCAGGCAAATGGATGGAAATAGAAAACACTATTCTGAGTGAGGTAACCCAGACCCAAAAAGATGAACATGGGATATACTCACTCATAATCGGTTTCTAGCCATAATTAAAGGACATCGAGCCTATAAATTTGGGATCCTTGAGAAGATAATAAGAAGGTGAACTCCCAAAAAAAGATATAGTAATCCTCCTGGATATTGGAAGTAGACACGATAGCCAGGCAAAATTGGGAACTTGAGGGTTGGGCAAGACTGGGCCAAGGGAAGATGGGGAGGGAAAAGTGTGAAGGGGAGAATGGGGGGAGCTCGGAGGAATGGGGTGCTTGGGATACAGGAAGAGTGGATATGGGAGCAGGGAAGCATATATCTTAATTTAAGGAGCCACCTGAGGGTTGTCAAGAGACTTGACCCTAGAGGGGTTCCCAGGTTTCCAGGGAGTCGCCCCCAGTTAGTTCCTTGGGCAGCTGAGGAGAGGGAGCCTGAAAAGGCCAGTTCCTATAGCCATACTGATGAATTTCTTGCATATCACCATAGAACCTCCACCTGAGGATAGATGAAGAAAATGACAGAGCCCCACATTGGAGCACCGGACTGAGCTCCCAAGGTCCTGATGAGGAGCAGAAGGAGAGAGAACATGAGAAAGAAAGTCAGGACCGTGAGGGAACCTCCAGCTGGCGACAGATGGGGAAAATGACTGAGCCCCACATTGGAGCACTGGACTGAGCTCCCAAGGTCCTTATGAGGAGCAGAAGGAGAGAGAACATGAGGGAGAAAATCAGGAACGAGAGGGGTGCGTTCACTCATGGAGACGGTGGGACAGAACTAATGGGAGATCACCAACTCCAGTTGGAATGGGACTGATGGATCATGCGACTAAACCCATCTCTCTGAATGTGGCCAACAGCGGGGGCTGACTGAGAAGCAAAGGACAATGGTGCTGGGCTCTGATTCTTCTGCATGGACGGGCTTTGTGGGAGCCTTCTCAGCTTGGTCGATCACCTTCCTGGACCTGGGGGGAGTTGGGAGGACCTTGGTCTTAGCATAGAGTAGGGAACCCTGATGGCTCCTTGGCCTTGAGAGGGAGGGAGGGGAGGTATGGGTGGAGGGGAGGGGAGGGAAGGGGGAGAAGGAGAGGAGGGAAGGGGAAGGAGGAGGGGAGAGAGGGGGGAGGAGGAGGGAAGGAGATGGAAATTTTTAAATATAAAAAAATAAACCATGAGAAAAAATAAAAAAAAAAGATTGCCGGGCAAAAATTGGGAACTTGGGGGTGGAGTGGGATGGGGGTAACGGGAGATGGGGAGAGAAAAATGTGAAGGGGAGGATGGGGAGAGCTTGGGGGAATGGGATGGTTGGGATAAAGGAAGTGTGGATATGGGAGCAGGGAAGGATATATCTTAATTAAGGGAGCAATTTTTGGGTTGGCAAGAGACTTGACTCCAGAGGGGTTCCCAGGTGTCCAGGGAGATGTCCCCAGCAAGTTCCTTGGGCAGCTGAGGAAAGGGAGCCTGAAATGCCCCGATCCTATAGCCATAATGATGAATATCTTTGCATATCACCATAGAAGCTTCATCTGGCGATGGATGGAGATAGAGACAGAGACCCACATTGGAGCACCGGACTAAGCTCCCAAGGTCCAAATGAGGAGCAGAAGGAGAGAGAACAAGAGCAAGCAAGTCAGGACTGCGAGGGGTGCACCCACCCACTGATATGGTGGTGCTGATCTGATCAGAGTTCACCAAGCCCAGCTAGACTGGAACTGAAAAAGCATGGGATAAAACCGGACTCCCTGAATATGGCGGACAATGAGGGCTGCTGAGAAGCCAAGGACAATGGCACTGGGTTTTGATCCTACTGCATGTACTGGCTTTGGAGGAGCCTAGCCTGTTTGGATGCTCACCTTCTGAGACCTGGATGGAGTGGGGAGGACCATGGACTTCCCACAGGGCAGGGAACCCTTACTGCTCTTCAGACTGGAGAGAGAGGGGGAGGACAGTGGGGGAAGAGGGAGGGAAATGGGAGGCTGGGAGGAGGCTGGGAGGAGGCAGAGATTTTCAATACAAAAATTATATATATATATATATATATATATATATATATATATATATATATATAATACTAATTTGTTTTTTACCTTGAAAAAGTGAAATCACACTTCAAACAACTGTTAAAAGTAATGTTTTTACAAAAGATATCAGAGTTGTGATTTTTTAGAATCCATATATTCCTGATAGAAAATAATATTTGACAATTATTACTTGTTGAGTAAAATATCCTCTAAGAATGAAAAATGGAAATATATATCACACTATCTCTATGGTACAATTATGCATTATTTCCTTTATTTCCAATGCTTTCTTTCTTGTGTGTGTGTGTGTGTGTGTGTGTTTGTACACACACACATGTGTATGCATTTATGTTTGTATGCATTTATGTTGTGTAAACATGTTTTCTTGTGAATATGGAGTGTATGTATGTATGTGTGTTAATATGCATGTAGAGGCCAGAGGAACACACCAGTGACTTCTTCAGCCATTTTAGATCTTATATTTTGAGACAGGGTTACTCAGGAATCTTACTGATTCAGCTGGATGAGCTAAATATACAGCTCCGTGAGTCCTCTTGTCTTGTTACTCTTCTCACCCTATTCTCTTGTTCAACCTCTTCTCTGATGGTAACTAGCATGCCTGACTCTTAGGCGGATGCTGGATATCTAAACTAGGATTTTATGTTCATTCATCAAGCTCTTTCCTGATTAAACAATCACCCTGATCCTCTTACTCTCCTATTTATAATGTTTCCTAACAAATAGGGCAATTTAATGTCATTTTTATCCAAAAGCTGAAGCAGCATGAATTAGAAATGCTAACTGCAATGACTGCAATAGTGAGTTTTCTTCGTGTCATATAATTGTTATCTTCTTATATAACCCTAGACCTTCCTTTAAGGCACAGTCCATGTTTCTATCTATTCCAGCCATGTGTAAATGCTGTATACAGAATGATAATGGCTACACTATGAATAACTGATTCAAACAGCAAAAAATCACACAGACAAAATCATTGCAAGATTCCAAGGCACATAAAATTTTTCCTGCAATGAATGAAATGGAAAAGCTATTCTTTGATATCCTAAATATATAGGAAGGGTGGATATGGGAACAAGGAATTATATATCTTAATTAAGGGAGCCATTCTAGGGTTGGCAGAGACTTGACTCTAGAGGGGTTCCCAGGTGTCCAGGAAGACGCCCCCAGCTAGGTCCCTGGGCAGCTGAGGAGAGGGTGCCAGAAATGTCCAGATCCTATTGCCATACTCATGAATATCTTGCATATCACCATAGAACCTTCACCTGGCATTGGATGGAGAAAATGACAGAGCCCCACATAGGAGCACCGGACAGAGCTCCCAAGGTCCTGATGAGGAGCAAAAGGAGGGAGATCATGAGCAAGGAAGTCAGGACCGTGAGGAGTGCATTTACCCATTGAGACGGTGGGACAGATCTAATGGGAGACCACCAAGTCCAGTTGGAATGGGACTGATGGAACAGGGGACCAAACCGGACTCTCTGAATGTGGCTGACGGTGGAGGAGGACTGAGAAACCAAGGACAACGGTGATGAGCATGAACTCTACAGCATGGACAGGCTCACTGTGAGCCTTGTCAGTTTGGTTGATCGCCTTCCTGGAATTAGGGGGAGCTGGGAGGACCTTGGACTTAACATAGTGAAGGGAACCCTGATGGCTCTTTGGCTTGGAGAGAGGCAGAGTGGGGGTATGGGTGGAAGGGAGGGGAGGGAAGGGGGAGGAGGAGGGGAGGAGATGGAAATTTTTAATAAAAAAATGAGAAAAAAAGAAAAAAGTATGTTTTAAAGTTTTGAATTTGCTGAATAGTTTAAATATAATTAATATGTCAACCTATTATCATAATAGTACATAGTTAAGTGTAATAAACACACAATTCTTTCTAAAGCTGTTATGGGACTATACAATTGAGAACAAATACTTAGGAATCATTATTATTTTCTTAATCAACCAAATCTGAAAAGGCTAAATGAAAAAAGTAAAAGATGATATGATATAAATAGCCAATTGAATCCAATCTTTCATTATCTTTCTGTCTCTACTGGCTTCAGTAACTTAGCAACAGCGGTCTGAATTTCAGGTATTCTTGAAGTGCTGTTACAATTATTTTTACTTAACAAAACAAATTTTATCCTCAGCTGATGATGCCTTGTTTGGAGCATTTAGCTCGTCATTCAACTACATTAAATCCCACGGTGTTTCACATGCTTTGAAGAGTCTCAAGATAATAGTGAGTCCAGATTTGACTGGCAGGGGGTTTAAGTCTAGTGAGCAAAGGTGTTTTAAAAAGGAATTCTAAAAACCAAAGATAAATTATGTATAATATTTACAGAGGATTCAAAATGCCCAGACTGAAAATTATATATTTATTTACCTAATATACTCACTGTATTATAGAACTATTTAATTCTTATGAAAACATACTATTTACTTAGTGTTCCATCTTACAGAATTATCCCTTAATCTATTTTGATGAGAATTCCCAAGTCAAATTGAAATTATAGATATTGAAATATCTGCATCTGACTTTCCTATCAACCTCTCCCAGAACGCACAGAAGCCAGTTCATGATGACCTTTTCAGCTGACATACAAAAACAAGAAAATGCACTAAATTATGATCAAGAGAAACAAAACATGACGTTAACATTTCAATATTTTTACAGTATTTAAAAAATGAAGTAATGTGATATAGGATGGCCACATTGTATGCACAATATCTTCCCATGTCTTTGCTTTACCCACATGAATGTCTGAAAACAGGTGTAAACCAGTCAATGGGTGCTGGAATAAGAATGTTCCATGAACAATACACTGTGAGTAGTCTCCTGAATCTACTATCTGTAGCAGATGTTCAGAAGTTTTCTTGAAAAATGAGTTGGGGAAGAGAAGAAATGACTTCCACTATTGAACCTCTGTTTTCACTTTCTTTGTTATGCTTCATCGTCTTATGTACGTATCATTTTCTTATGTAGTTATTATTGTCTGTTTGCCTTTACTAAGGAATAAACTCAGTAGGGGCATGGTTACTGCTCATCCTATTCCTTACAACCTCTTAGGTGCTTTAAATGTTGTCTGCCATTCAGTAATTATTTGCTGAATAATTAGATGATCATGGCCTGACTTAATGCCAATACTATGCAGATGGAGGACTGACAGTTAGAATTTAACAAATTTGCTCAGCGTTACCCTGAGAGCTACAAAATCCAATAAAGAATAAAGGTGATTAATTTATCACAAAATGCAAGTAACACAGAAAGAAATGGAGGTTGATAGCTATGAAAATGTTCCTATTTGTGCTTATTTTAGATGAATCTCTTATTCTAAAGTAGAGGAAGCAGAACTACAGAAAACGGTAGGATTTTTCGGAGACATGGGAAATTCATATCTTTAACATATAGTCTGTGAAGTAATTTTTCAGACTTCCTTATTGACTCCACTATACCAGGCTGTGCATGTGGCTGTGCATGTGCTCCATTTTCCTTAAGCTATTAGCTACTCAAGAAACGAAGTAAGTACCAGTCAGTACAGAATGTGCAACATGACAGGTCCTGGGTAAACAACATAACTTCTACCAGCCCAGGCCTCTGTGTTCCTCACTTGAATCCTATGGCTGTGGTGCTGTTTATTTTCCAATGTATGCAATATCTATGTTTAGCTATAGGATAATATTTACATATTCATAGTTCTATTAATATAGGCTTTTGTATTATTTTACTTTAAAATATTATGTAAGAATTGGGCTTCATGCAATCTTTTAACAGTCATGTTATTTATCATTGAGATGTTCTTCATAGATCATTTCACTCTTGCCTACTTGTTGAAATTACTCCTGAGTATATGTATTCTATTCTATTATATATTTATCTATCAATGACAGTATTTCATTTGGTAGTTGATATATTATTTTATTGCTAGTTTGTTGTCTAATATTGTTACAACATTGATTTTAGAAAGAAGTTTGTATAGCTTAGCATATTCTGAAACTTGGTACGCAGCTGAGGATGGCCTTGAACTTTTGGTACTCACGCCTCCATCTCCCAAGTGCTGGGATTGCAGGGATTCACTGCCATGCTTTGTTGTATGTTTGCCGTGGATCAACACTAGAGGTTTTGTATGCTAGGTAAAGATGGACCAGCCGAGCTATATTTCCAGGCCCCAGAATATTCTTTTATAAGGACAAAGATGTTTCACATTTTATTCATCATAATATCTTAAGACAGATTTTATACAATATATAAAAAAATGAAGTAATTATTCAGTTCAAACAAATAATATTCCTCATATTCCTTTAATATAGCCAATAGCTTCTTATCTGTTATTACATGTTCTTCAACAGCTGTGACACTCTCGGCTTTCTACATTCTAAGCACCCTCAAACATGCATGCTTCTATTTTCATGCAGGCATACTGCACATTCACAATGAAGAAAGTATCACTACAATGAATGCACTTTAAAGAAAAGTTTATTAACATAGAGTAGGGAACCCCGATGGCTCCTTGGCCTGGAGAGGGAGGGAGGGGGAGTATGGGTGGAGAGGAGGGGAGGGAAAGGGGAGGAGAAAGGGAGGAGATGGAAATTTTTAAATATAAAAAAAAACCATAAAAAAAGAAAAGTTTAGTCGCATGTTCCATCAGTCCCATTTCAAGTGGACTTGGTGGTCTCCCATTAGTTCTGTCCTGCCGTCTCAGTGGGTGAACGCATCCCTCATGGTTCTGACTTTCGGAGTTGGGAGGACCTTGGACTCAACATAGTGTAGAGAACCCTGATGGCTGTTTGGCCTCAAGAGGGAGGGAGTGGGGGTGTGGGTGGAGGGGAGGGGAGGGAAGGGAGAGGAGGAGGGGAGGAGATGGCAATTTTTAATAAAAAATAAATAAACTGGAAAAAAAAGAAAAGTTTAAATGAGAAAATAAACCTAATACATCCCATGCACTACTTAAACAGCAAATAGTGACAAGAGTTAGTACTGTTACAGCTATCAGTTTCACTGGCGGGAATGGAACCACCATGTATATGAGTACAGTTTTCACTCACGAAGCCTCAGCAAAGCTATAATTTCATATCGAAATTCACAGAAGTCACTTCCATAGTCAAACACTAGCACATAGCTGTGAACCTGAGAGGTGACTTTCTCTTATCTCCTCCCTCATTCGTCTATGAACTCTTCCTTAGGGAATACATCCTGCTTCGTGAATAAATGACTAGCTTTCTTCAGCCTCCACACTCAAGATACACCTTCTAATGACTAATCCAGATGCCTGTTGCCATAAAACACTCTGGATTTGATCCATTTTTCTGACCTGTGAGCTTGACAGCCTTATTTAGAAATAAGAAACTGATACAAGTTTCCTAGTCTGAGACGTCCATCCTAGTTGTGGAAGAAACAGTTTTTTGTAAGACAATGTTGTCATGACTTTATCATTGTTCCTTTACTTCATAACACTTCAACTTTGCATTTTGAATTATTAATTACTTTGTTTCTATTTCTTTTATCTCTACCCCTTCACACACTATTAAAAATGGCCTAGTTTGGTCCTATGCAGATTCCTTGTCTGTGGGTCTGGGGTCAGTGAGTTCCCATCTGTTTCTGCGGTTTTCCTGATCATGATCTTAATCCCTTTGCTCATATTATTGTTCCTCCCTCTCATTAACTGGACTCCAGGAGGTTGACCATTGCTTAGCTGTGGATCTCTACATCTGCTTTCATCAGTTACTGGATGTAGGTTTTATGATGACAATTAAGGAAGTCATCAATCTGATTACAGGGGAATGACAGGTAAGGAACCCTCTCCACCACTGCTTAGATTATTACCTGGGATCTTCCTTGTGGATTCCTGGAAATTTCTCTAGAGGCATAGAGAAAAACATTTTACAAAGAGTCTAGTCTCAGAATGTCATCCTAAACAGAATATTGAGGGTGGGTGGGTGGGTATAGATCAAATTTACTCTGTATCTCTTACAAAAGGAAGTGTTAGGAAGTGACCCAAAAGTAAGAATAAAGGTACTTTATTTGAACTATTTTTAATCTTTCAAGAATTAATATTGTAAAAAAAATCAGTTTTGTTTCAATGGTTTCAATTGTTAGGAATTTAGTGGCAGATAGGAGTAGGGTATTTATGATCCAATGGCAATAACAAGGATCTCCCTGGTAGACAACAATATCCCTTGTGTCTACTTTAAACAAGTTCAGTCTAATATCAAAAGAGATTGTCTCACCTCGGTAAGGATCACAGCCTGTTTGCTCTTCTTTGGCTTTTCTCTATCAGTTGGAAAATGCTAGGTGCTTCTCAGAACCTTGTTAAAATATTTAAGTCTGAGGATGTAGCCCAATTCTAGTGAGCCTGTCTGGTATGCATGTCATTGACTTGATCCCATGCACCAGGAACAAAGCAAAGAATCTTGTTGTTATCCTATATTATTACCAATATTTTCCAAATCACAAATCAGGCATTGCTTCAGTGAGTAGTCACACACCCCATGAATGGCTCTTTCTTTTTGACCCACTAGTCAGACTATTTCTTAAGAAAAGCTGGGAGAAATCACCTAAATTCTATGTATCCCTGTGTTAGCATTAAAAAAGACTGTGTTACTTTAAATGATAGTAATGTCTTCACTGTGTTTAGCAAAGGGAATAATCCACTTGTGTTTCTTTATAATAAGAAAGTAGTTCTGCCACACTGCAGTCACAGGACAAATGCAGTGTCAAGACAAGGTGACACATTCATTTTTGTTCTTCCCAAGAACGTCTTCAGTTGTCTGTACTTGAAAATGACTAAGAGTAAATAAATAACCATTTGAATACAAACACTCACACTGCTATACAGCTTTTATAACTCTCATGTCACAGCATTCGAATTAGTTTTCAGTAAATATTAACCACTATGTCTCATCTGCTGATAGCATCTCCACAGACTTACATAAAAGTCACAGATCTGAAAGGAGCGTTGATTATTATAAGTAATGCATGTACCAGAGTAATCTATCATTACTGAGCTTTTTATACATTACAAATTATTATCAAAGGTTTAGAGCACAGCTCCATTTCCCCAAAACACATTATTACAACCATAAAAGTTATTTCTTTCCTTTTAAGAAATGTCACAAATAAAATATGATTCTATTTCTATAGTACACTTTCTATGACAGATACTCAGATTTTTCTCATAAGCTATTTTATATATAATGAATTACAGATAAAAATCATCCTTATCAAACACTGAAGTAAACTCTTTGCTTAAAATAGATATAATTTAAAAATAGAGAGCAAGTATCTTAATGTATCTTGAGGGAATATATTCCAGTGATGACAATTTAAATATGATACTGGGAGCTGAGGTCAGAATGATAGCTCAGTCATTAAAGACCAAACTCAGTCTTCAAAATGGTACTGTGTATGTAAAGGAAATGGTGTGATGCCTTCTAGTGAGATAGGTCACAATAAGGTTGAGGAGGAACTGAATAACCAAAGCCTCCTGATACTAAAATAGCAGCATGCCCTGGGATTGGCTAAAGAATAATGACATTCGGATGATAAAGTCCCAAGTTCACATATCACGTGCGCATCTACAGAGTCTTCACAAGTATTTCATACATTTTTGATGCTAATACTTAATGAAAGAAAGAATAACTCTTGAGGTGTTGCTGAAACAGTGCCTGAAAAAAGAGTAGGAACATGGCTTTCCCTTTACCCCTATGGTGTTAGTCTCTCTCTTAGAATGATCAGAGTAATAGCACCCAAGCATGATGTAGATTTCAAAAGGGAGTGCACTTTCGTTGAATAAAATCTGGCTATTCCTTGAAAGACTAAACAGTGGCCTAAGATGGTCTCTGATTCTTCAGTGTTGTGCTCTGCCATTCTCAACGTCCAGCTGAAGTGAGGCTGTGTTCCCATCTGGGAAGACTGTTTCTTTAGAATTCTCTCAGATTAGTAATTAAGCATCTTTTAGGCTATATCACAAGACAGTCATGTGTTCCAGTCAAGGCATGGTAAGGAAAATTTGTATACAGTCACATTTTATCAGTGATCCCAAATAGGACCATTTCTATGGCCAAGAAGAAAAGGGAAAGACTACAAGGAGGCAGCCAAATGAACATGCTTATACTGTGCCTGGTAAAGGTATTTTTACCAGTAATTTTGTGATTTATCATAACTATTTGAACAGAAAAGATATTCTTGACTAATATGGTTTATGTTTTCACTGTGAGTCATTCTAAGTGGATATTGGGTTAAACTGTATTGCTTGAAATTATATCTCTTCTCAAAACTGTGTTTTCGGAGGACTTTCTCTTTTAAATGATAATAGATATTCCAGGGTGAACTGAAACAAATCACCCGAGTCAAGCAGTATATAGCACTGCTAAACACATGGTCAAAGAATCTTCTATGATACTACTAGAATGAACCTCCTAGGGACTTTCACCCCTTCAGTTTTACAACCATAAAATTACCAGTATCTTAGCCTGTCTCAATTGTTAGCTCACCAGTTCACTCCAAGATGCCTTTGATGGGCAATATATTTCTATATTTCTACACATCAGAGCAATACCATAATGTAAATTATACCACACAAAAATAGACAAAGGAAAAGCAAATGTGAAATCTGAGCTGAAACAAAAGAAAATTACTGCTAGAATATCCTGTGGAGAAGTGGACAGCAGTGGAAGAATATTCTAGTCCTCTGAAGGGGGCCAAGCACTTCAGCTTCCAGAGTCCCTCCAGGTTTTGCTCGGACGCTGTTGAGTGTTTGTTTGCAGCTGGTCAGCCTGGAAAAATAGCTAATTCTGCAATGGAGGCAACCAGATCCACAGACATAAAAGTCATTACCTTGTAAATTTTGATTTTACCAACAGAAAAATTATTGAAACAAAGGGAAATGCCTAAAGAATGGGAAAATAAACTTGAAAACATATTAGGAGAACAGGAAAATTTTATTATGTAGTTCAAAATAAACTACAAGGGCATACAGTGTTGGGCAGCAACAAGATAGACAAAATTTACCTGATAGCATAAATACCAATATTATCCATACAGGGTCTCATACATAATCTCAACATGTATGATTAGTATTATGAGAGGACCTAAATTCCAGATAAATTAAATGCTTGGTTTAATTGTTCAAAAGAAAAGCAAAACTTAAGAAGGAATAACAGCTTTTGCTTCCTTGGTGTTGGAAAAGATTCAGGCCTATCTAAAAATTCTGAAGTTTCCTGTGGGGCTCGGCAGCTAAGTCTCTAATTTAAAGTCATAAAGCAGTGTACTTTTAAATTAATATATTAAAAATATTTTCCAAATGAATGTAGGTAGAGTCTTAGACTCAATAGTAATATGTAAGCAGGAAAAATTTAACCCGTTGCTGAGAGACCCTACAGTGCAGGATCTGCTCAGTCTTTTCAAAGAGAGCTCGCTGATAGAAGAACATTAAATTATGAGGAATTTTAGAGGACTTAATTGTTACTGCATGCTCTACCTTATAAATCTTTTCTGCAAACTTTTAATGACTCCAGATATACAAAAGGTTTTGAAATTAAATACATATGTACACAGGAGATGGACAACAGATATGTAATTTTATATGTAGAAAGACAGATATAGATAGATAGATAGATAGATAGATAGATAGATAGATAGATATTGATAAAATAAATTAGTCAGGAAAAAGTCTTGCTTCAGTATGAATATGTGTAATTCTATCACACATGTGATCCTGGTATGGATTTTACACAAAAACTCCACCAAAATCATTTAAGTAGTGTTATTTACACACATACCAGTAAAAAACCATATTTATATATAAATTTAGTTGAAAAATACAGTTTGTGAGACCCTTGACTAATTTTCTATTCTAATGTTTTAAAATTTTCATTTCATGGTGTGTGATCAAAGTGAAGTTATATTTAGCAAGCAGACTAAATTGAGACAAAATTTAAAACATTTCATTGAAATCATTTATATTCATTATTTTCACCTCTTTAATTTTCTATGTATATAAATATGACCTTAATGCTTTTTGTTAACTCTGACAAAGAGAAGACAATTATTTTTCTGTATCTTGGCTGGCATGTACGTAAAGAAAAATTTGGCAGCATGGAATCACTTGCAATCATACTGTATGAGAATAAAAAGAATATTAATTTCAACTTAAACAATAGTGTCAACGCAAAGACATGAAGATGACAGAGGAATGGATTTGTTAAGGACCTCACTGAATTTCTTACGGCTTTATTACTGGGTGCATCTATAATAAATTAAAATTGGGAGTAACACAAAATATGTATAATATTTTGCATGTATAGTGCTTCACTTTTAAAAGTTTATTTTTATATGTCTTTCTCTCTGTCTCTCTCTCTCTCTCTGTGTCTCTCTCTCTCTCTCTCTCTTTCTCTCTCTGTGTGTGTGTGTGTGTGAGTGCATATGTGCATGAGTTTTCAGAAATGTGTATGATGCCTTTGGCATCCAAAAGAGGGTGTTAGATACAGTATTTTAAAATACAAAAACATAAGTACATATATAAAACCCCAACATTTATATTATTTTTGTTTTAATTTGCATTTATTTTATTTTAATTTTTGTTCATCTGTTGAAATAGAGCAACATCACTCCTTCATTCTTCCCTTTTCCACTTTCTTCCATTCCCAGTTATCCTACCTAATGCTCTTCCCATGTACTCTCTCTCTCTCTCAAGTTGACATGTTTCTTTTTATCGATTATATTTATTTCACATATCTACAGATACAGTATACATAATACTTGATGTATAATGACTGTGGTGTTTGAATGAGAATTCCCACATAGGTTCACCTATTTTAATACTTGTTCCTGGTTGGTGGTGCCTTGGGGGGAGGGGATATCTGGAATTTTTTGAAGGTGGAATCTAGTTGGAGGAAACACTGGGGTGAGGGTGAAGGAAGGGAGTCTCTAGCATAACCTGACTTCAGGTTTATTCTCTGCTTTCTGAATATAGTTGGAAATTTGATCTCTCATCTTCCTGCTCCAGTTGCCTGCTATGCCTTCTTTATGAGTGGATACTACTATAAAATTATATAATATTATATCTCACACTATTAAAAGCTGCGTTTGCAGAAGAGAGCATTTGCAGAGAACAATCTGCTGAGGCCTGCTAGCAAGCATGGCTCTTGACTGGGTCTTGGAAGCTAGGTGTCAATTACTCTGGTTTCTTCAACTGGAAAGCACAGTACTGAAAAAGCAAAAAATAATGTATCTGTCCTCTAAAATTGAATGTAGTTTTACAAAATACAGGAAGAATTTGAAGGCACCTGTTTACACTATCATTTGATGATACAGGAAGGAAATATATTTTTGTTATCAGAGCTCACATTTGAGAAATTACAACATATATAACAAAATTCTAAATATTGGTAGATGCATCCTATCAATATGTTTGGTGTTAAAGCTGTTTGGCTCATAACTCAGATAGATGGGGTAAAACTTGGAGTTTCCACCAGGGTTTTCACCAAGTACTTCCAAAATTCCTACAAAGCAAATAGTAAAAAGCACTAGTGTAATTGAACCTTTTGCAGTCAGGCAGATGACCTGAGAATTGCCTGTTTCTATAAAGTCTTAGAAAGACGTGCTGAGGCAAGGGAAGCACCGGAGGCTTACTATAAAGTGTGGAGGATTTAGGTGATAAAAGGAAGTTTATGGGCAGCGATAGATGTTTAACACAGGCATGTATTGTAGATTCTCCTCAAGACACATCATAAGCAAAAGGCTTATGGAGTGAGGTATTAAAATTATAGACACCAATTCAAACTGCTTTGATTTATGTGTCCTCTTATGATCTGTGTAAACATGAACAAGTTAACTTCTAGCTCTCAGTTTCATTTTCTATAAAATTAAGGTAATAGTGTGTGTGACACTCATAACCCACAATAGGCATTGGTATTTCACTAGGCATTGATGCTATCATCTATACAACACTGTGAGCCCAGAGGTTACAAAAATGGAAAATATAGAAGAATTTTTGGAAAATTAAATTATAGAGATGAAACAGGTGTGGCTAACACTTTTTGTTGTTTTGAAATTGATTTTTTTTCATTTATTTAACATGCTGACCCCAGTTTCCCTTCCCTCCTCTTCTTCCATTTCCTTCCCTCCTCTTCCTTCCCCTCCACCACCACCCCAAAATCCATACCTCCTCTGCTTCTGTTCAGAAATGGGTTGACCTCCACAGATATCAATAAAGCATAGCATATCAAATTGAGAAAAGACTAAGCTTCTTGCCTTGCTTACAAGGCTGGACAAGACAACACAGCATGAGGAATAAGGTCCCCAAATCCAGCCAAAGCAATGGGGTCACCCCTGATCCCACTGTTAGAAGTCCCACAAGTATATCAAGCTATACAACTGTCACTCATATGTAGAGGGCCTATGTTGGCCTGGATTGTATGATGTTTCCTCACTCTCTTCAGTATGATTCCCTGAGCTTGGTCCATGCTTGTCTCTGGGTCTCTACATCTGTTTCCATCAGTTGCTGGATGAGGCTGTCTGTTGACAATTGGGTGTGGAGCAAGGAGAACACTCCCCTATTGCAGGTGGGAATGCAAACTTGTACAGCCACTTTTGGAAATAAATATGGTAATTCCTCACAAAATTGATAATTGATCTACCTCATAACTCAGCTATACCATTTTGGGGCATATACCCAAAGAATATTAAATCATACCACATTTGCTCAACTTGCTCTTAGCTGCTTTATTCCTAAAGTAAAATCTGGAAACAACCTAGATGCCCCTCAACTGAAGAAGGGATAAAGAAAATGTAGTACATTTATCCAAATGGAGCATTACTCAACTGTTAAAAACAATGACATCAGGAAATGTATGTGAAGGCAAATGAATAGAACTAGAAAAAAAAATCATCCTAAGTGAGGTAACTCAGACCCAAATAGACAAACATGGAATGTACTCAAATATAAGTGGGTAATAGATGTAAAGCATGCTATAATCCACAGGCCAGAGAGGCTAGGTAAGAAGGAGAGTCTAAGGTGGGGACACATGGATTTCCTGGGAAGGGGAAATAGAAGAGAACTCATGGATGGAATGGGGTTGGGTAGGGATGGGAACATGAAGGGCCAGGTTGGGAGATAGATGGGGAGGGAGAGTAGAAAAGAGATGACTGGAAAGGCAGAGCATTTCAGGGTTAGGTAGAAACATGGTGAAGGGAAACTCCCAGGGATGACGCCAACTAAGAACCCTAGTAATAGTGGATTCATAACCCCATCTGGCCATCTTCTGTCATCCGATGGAGAAACTGGGAAGTCAGCCAAGCCACTCAAACTTTGACCTACAGTTTGTCCTCTATATGTATATGTGGGGGTAAGGGGATAAGGGGGAGTGTGGGAGAGGGCAACGAATGACTGGTGCAATCTCAGATGCATACAGTGAGAGTGAGCCCACCCCTGAGAGTGCCAGGACCCAGGGGCTGGATGGCCCAAAAACTTAAGTTAATGTTTTTGAAATGAAAACAAGTAGGAATGATGACCATGCATTTATCTGCAAATATGGAGGATGGCGGTCTGTTGGCCAATCTATTTAATGTCAGAGTAGTCCAATTGAGATGCCATGGTTCAGATAGTGAAATGTATGGTTCTTTTTATGTGTAATTTATGGATGAACAGAAAGTTGAAAGTAGGTATATTGTAAACCACACACACACACACACACACACACACACACACCCTAGTAGGTCCACTTAATGGTGTTTGTGTGTGTATCTGTTTAGGGCTGACAGCTTATGATTGGATAGCCTATTAGGAAGGCTTTCCCCTAAGGAAACTGGTCCTCCCTTTCTCAGCAGCCATTTTATATTTATAGTTCTTCATCCAGAGATGGGGGTTGTGAAATTTCTTCTGACTGTGTTGGCATATGCTTGGCATTGTCATTGTGTGGTTATGGGACAGTCAGCTATATTGTTGAGATTTCATGGACACAGCTTTCATGCATCTCTGGAGGACACTATATCACAGCAGACATCTTGGTACTCTGACTTGAACAATCTTTCTGCTCCCTCTTCTGTGATGTTTGCTCTGTTCTAGGTTGTTCTGATTGCAGTTAGGTATTCTACAATTAATTACTATTCTCTGTATTTTGACAACTGTTTACTTTCGATAGTCAGTATTGGCCACCACTTCTCAATAGCTCCTACTTTTGACACTCTTTAATCATCAAAAGATAACTGTAAAAATATTAAATATAATATATGCTATTCACAGATTCATCTGTGTATATCTTTTTAATGAACTTTTTCATTTGGGAAGACAGAAGTTCCTCCCAGATCCAAAGACCACCTAACAAGAACTCCATTACCAGACAAGAGAAGCTCTCTTTTGAGCTGTTGGTCAGGGCTTTCAAAGAGACTCCCCCAAACCTGAGCCTATTTTTATTGACCTGGTCACCCACAAGAGGTGGAAAGTAAGTACCAATGAAGGTACTTTGTCCTTCAGAAACTGGTCCTAGAAGCCCCAAAGCAAGAACTGACCTAAATGCCCCTTTTTGGGAACTAGCTTTAATGGTATCAGAAGGTTCCATGTAAATTTCTAAAGGAACATGTAAATTTCTAAAGGAATAGTCCTACAAACTACAAGTTCGAATGGCAAAAAGACACTTAAAGTCATGCTCAACCTCCTTAGCGATCAGGGAAATGCAAATCAAAACAACTTTGAGATACCACCTTACACCTGTCAGATTGGCTAAAACCAAAAACACCAATGATAGCCTTTGTTGGAGAAGTTGTGGAGTAAGGGGTACACTCATCCATTGCTGGTGGGAATGCAAACTTGTGCAACTACTTTGGAAAGCAGTGTGGCGGTTTCTCAGGAACTACATCAACTATCACCATGTCTCTACAACTCGACAGGTACAGTAGTGACACACATCCCTTGGCAGTAACCAACCACTCTCTACTGGACATAAGACCTGCTCAACAAGAGGAATACCATGTCTAGTACTGGAAACATTGCTAACTAAATAGTGCTACCGAAATCATGCTTACTGGAGGAGATTCTACAGACACTCATTTATTAATCTAGCAGGTTCACCAATGATCCAGGAAATAGCTCCTGTTTAAAAAAAAACCCACAAAACTTTTGTCTTAAAATGTATCTGATGACTGTGATATTATTTATCTGAAATAATTTCTCAAAGCTCCCCAAAGGACAACATATTTTTCAGTCAGACAACACAGTTTATAGAGCAGATGCTTCTCAATAAAAATGCAGAATACTCTTGAGAAAACCAGAGGGGAGATATTGAGAGGAATATTCAAAATTTACAAAAAACATACATTGATATATGGAAGCTTGAGAAATTATTGCCTGCACCAATTAGATTACTGCATGTAATTTTACATTACTGGTTTACAATGTGCTGCAAGACTCAGCATCAAGGAAGACTGGTTATCTACCCTGGTCCCCAGACACACATCAAAAGCTATAATCTTGTTTCTATTAGCCGATGATGAGGGAAAGATACTTGACTTTTAGTCGGTTTAAAAACTACCAAACAAATGGAAATATTTCATTGTGGCATTTTCATGCATATCTGTCATATAATGTAAAATATTTTCAACCAGTGGTTTTTCTCCCTCCTTAATTTTATCCATAAAACCAAAGAAAATGGACATGTTTTCTTGCTATTTTACAGAAATGTTTAAGTGAAATTACCTAAAATGTATCACTATGAAGTTAGTATTAAATCAGGTATGAAAAGGGTCACTATTATTGAGTTTATCTTACTGATTACCACTTTACTATTAGAAAATGCACTTGCCAAGAGCAAATGATCTGAGACACATGTCAGTGAAATGTGGTGGTACTGGAGCTGCAATGGAGTTCAGTTACTGTTGTAAGAGGGGCAATAGACTAGATCACCTTCACACAAGTTGGCTAGAACTGAAACTAGTGAACTCTGATTTTTCATCCAAGACAGAGCTATTTTCCAGTCATTCTAGTGTGAAATTTGCTTACCAAAGGTAAAAGAAAAATAGAAATGATTTACCTCTTGAGTAATACAAAGCAATTTTACTGTGTGTGTATTCTTAGTGCTGTTGGAATAAGTATGGCATTTTATATAACTTGTTCATCAACACTAAGAAACAAAATATGGAAAGATACAAAAAAGAGAGAGCAAAACCCGGACTCTTCATTCTCATGTACCTTCTCTGAGCCTTGAGCTCCAGTTCACTTGAAAAACAAAACAGCTTTTTCTTGTGAACTGTCATACAAGGTATAATGGAAACAAACCTTGACATTTCAGTGATACAGAGGACTTACATGACGAATACAGAAAAAGCTGTGTTTCATGCATTAGGATGAACTATATTCAGACAGTATTCTTGCTGGTTCCCAGACACAATTCCTAAAATGTTTTTCCAGATAGATATAAATGCTTTGCACACTACAGAATATAATCTCTGGTCATTTTTCTTCATTATCATCACCATCATCATATGTTTCTACATTAAATCACTGATACTAAATGTCTAACATATGATTATTGTTGTAAATATATTGGTTTTCTTTAATGTATGAGAAGGAAAAGGAAAAGAAAATGTTTTAAACATAAACTATCAGTGTCTACCATTCATATCCTACATAGATTTTTAAAGCTAAGATTTCAAAAATGGTGGGTACACTCCTGCATTGAGGAATGTAAACATATATATGAGTAATATTGGACAGGCAGAGCAGATTAGATTTAGGAACATATATTTACACACACACACAGAGAGAGGCATGCATGAAATAGCAATTACTGCAAAATGCAGGCCATGAATATGACAGCACGGAGGGTATATGAGACGGTTCATAGGGAAGAAAGGGAAGGAAAAAATGATGTATTTTGTTACAATCTCAAAAATAAAATAAAAGCATTGTTAGAGATGATAAAGTATTCACAGAAAGAAATAAACTGCTAGGGATTTTACTTGTAGATATTATTTTAAGGTTAAAAATCAGAATTAAACAAAGCTTTGCACAAAGTAACTTGCAAATGGCGCTGGTACCTAGCCAGTGTGGGTGTCCAAGCTCCTCTTCATACACAGTGAAGTGGTCCTGCCCTGAGGGAGCCTTGATGCAGTGAGTCCCTGACAACAAGACTATCCTCCTCATCGTCAATGGGTCTATTTGCTTTCTGGATGTTGTATCTTACTGTGGGGTATTATGAATATGCTTGGTGAATTTAATATCATTATTAGTTTAAGCTACAGTAATATTTCCCACATGCATAATAGTTTTAAAAGAGTCTTAAAGAATATTGAGGAAAATGCAAATAATTCAAGCATCAGGGAAAAAAATCAAGGAAATGGGTGAACTAGATCTTCTTGCACATCTCGCAGTAGATACCAGGCAATCTAATCAATTCTGACACAAAGGTGACAGAAAAGTTGGCAATATCAAACAAATGATGCAATGTAGATTCATGTACAATGTTGTTTCTGTCATAATTTACTAACAACCAACCTTGCTCAAGAAGGTTTTAGATATCACCTATTAATCCCAGACAAACATTCTTGCATTATATGAATATATACATTATTTTTTTTCTAAAAAAACTATTGCAACTAATAATTAGGATATCACAGAACATAAAACTGAGAAAATACTTTGAATTAATTAAAACATTTTAATTATGACTATTCATTTGTTAATCTTTAATATTTGCTTAGAGAAGCCAATTTCATTATAGCAAAACATGCAATCAAAATGCGATAGTTATTTTACTTTTATTTTCTGAGAATTTCAAACACATAGGTAATGAAATATAATCATATCCACCACCACTCCCTGTCCATATTTTTCACATCCTTTCAAATCCTTATTCCATCATCCTACCCAGGTCTCTAGAGCAGCTACTACCAATTACCAATAGCTCTTTGGTTAGCAGTTGAGTGGCCTCCTGTTTCATCTCAAATATGTACTAGCATTGAGAGGGGCAGACTGACTTGCTCTGTTTAACTTTATTAAAACTAAAGCTTCTCATCATCTACCAGGTAGTTTATATGGACAAATATTAAAAAGTCATTCATGGGTGGAGTGGAAAAACTACTCCATAGTTAAGAGCAAGTATTGCTCTAGAAAAACTAATCTCTGCTCCATCGCTGATGTCAGTTCCAGCACTGACCTCTGTAAACCAGCATGCAGCTCCAGTGCTGAGATCAGCCAGCATGCAGCCTGGCCAGGTCCTAACTAACATCTGCACCCTCAAGGCACGGACACATTCTCTCACACATATATACACATAAACTAAAAATAAAATATTTAAAAAGAAATTTGGCCATAATAAATCTGGAATTTAAAATTATATATGAATTTTCTTCCCATTTTATAAAAAAATTAATTTGGGCCGGTGGTGGCGCACGCCTTTAATCCCAGCACTCGGGAGGCAGAGGTAGGCGGATCTCTGAGTTCGAGGCCAGCCTGGTCTACAAGAGCTAGATCCAGGACAGGCTCTAGAAACTACAGGGAAACCCTGTCTCGAAAAACCAAAAAAAAAAAATTAATTTGGGAGGGTTCAAGCAGGGTTTCTCTGTTTCACAGCTCTGGCTGTCCTGTGACTCACTCTGGAAACCAGACTGGCCTCAAACTCACAGAGATCCTCCTGTCTCCCCCTCTCAAATGCTGGGATTAAAGCTCTACTACCCGACCATAAAGATTAATTTTTAAGTCACTATATAAACCATAATTTTTGTTATAAACATGAACATTTTTACCTGAGAAATTAAATTATAATTATGAAAATACATTTTAGATTTATAGATAGATGTGATCTGCCCAGTGTGGGTGCTGGGAACTGAACTCCAGTCCTCTGGAAAATTAGCAAACAACTTAACCAATGAGTTTTTGCTCCATTCCCTAAACTGGTTTGGATATGTTATTGGTGATTTCTAGAAAGACAAAAATTTGTGTGTTTGTGTATGTGTGTGTGTTTGTGCTCAGATATAAATTCAGGTATTATATTTTTTCCTTTTCTTTTTCTTCCTTTTTATTTTCTTTTTGAGACTGAGCTTCAGCTAGACCAGGTCGGCCTCACATTTGCAGTGTAAAGATGGTCTGTAGTACCAACTTCGCCAGAGATGGAATTGCAGGCTTGAGTCTTCCTGCACATATGATATGGTAATATCATATATTTTATTTTACACATCAAACAGTCAACAAAATTGCTAATATTTTCTTATAATTTCTGGTAGGAAGTAACAGTCTTTTCTTATTAATGTGATGTTTTGGCATGCTTTACAGATGTCTTTTTTTTCTGACATAAACCTGGAAATATAAAGGTATAAAATACTTGAGATTCATTAATTAACTGATACTTTCTGGAAAAATCCCTTTAAAATTATTTTTATGTATCAAATTACAATTAATTAAATTAACAGATTTACACTCTCTAAAATAGTTGAATTGTGAAGATAATGTATACAATGTTTTTTAAGTGTTTTGCTAAGCCACCTGTGATATTGAGATATTTATGTTAAAAATTGCCTAATCATTTTATTTAGTTAAGTGAGTCATGAGTTGTTTATTAAAATGGTAACCTTGGTAGAAATATTTATATTTTTGAGTCAGTTTTCTATTTCAATGGTATAAATCTAAAAGATTTTTAAACCATAAGAAAAACAAATTTGGATTCTTTTAGGAAACAGGGCTCTTATCAACTGCATACTTAGGGACAAGAACAGTACTTCTTGACTAGTGGCAAAATTGATTGGCAATTTGTCCTCTTAACAAGAATCATTCTCATGAAAAACATATAAATGTTACATGGAATTAGACAATTTCTAAAACTCTGATCCACTTATCCTTGAGGCCCTAATATAGTAAGAGACTTAAATGGAATAATGCATAGTTCTTATGAATATTATACACTTCAAGGTGAAGACATTATAAAAACCTAAATGAATATGGAGCACATAACATTGTTAATATTCTCTATGATGTGAGTTTGAATATATATTCATTGTCTTCTCTTTTGTTTATATTTGCTTTTTTAACTATTTTTTTTTTACCTAGGACTTTCAAATTTATTCAGGATCAATTAAAATGACAAAGCTGGATCACAGGGCTAAGGAAAACCATGTTAAAGGAAAGCATCTGCCCATATAAACATATTTGTCTTATGTTATAATATTTGCTTTCTGAGATGTCCTGGAAGGACACCCTCAACAAAGCATCAAACCAGAGTGGTTCTCCACACTGGCTCCTAGGGTCTCACCTGAGGAAAAAAAATCCCACTGTGTCAGGATTGTGAGACAAAAAGTTTTAAAAATAGATCTGTGCTAAAATTAAATAAAATATGTGGCTAGTCAGACAGAGATGGCCCTGCCTTAGTCCCAGCACTTGGAAAGCAGAGACAGGTTCATCTCTATGAGAATGAGGCCATTCTGGTCTACAGAGCTACGTCCCAGAAAGCTAGGGCTGTTACACAGAGAAATTCTGCCTCAAAGAAAATATGGCTATGCTTATCAATACATTGATGGGTGTTTACAAAGGAGATAAAAGTGTTTATATTAGATATGTTTATACTTGTTTTATATCTCAAAGCTAGTTTTATATTATTCATTTTAGTTTTGTTCTGTGTTCACTTTTAATAATGTGTGGAATATTAATTATCATAAAATTCTTTTAATGAGTTTAAACATTTTACATACATAGAAACGACTAGTTTCCACACAAATTACCAGGCAATGAATTAGAGGATCATTTAAGAGTATATTTTATTGGAACTTAATGAAGTATATGTAAAATTCTCAACAGGTTTGTCAGAATATCTAAGAAAACATGTATGTCTTAATAAAATGTTTAATTTAATAATGATACTATAAAATAAAGTAAGATCATAAGATTTAAATTAATTACCAGTTTCCATGGGAAATAAGCAAGTGATGTGGGTTGTGAACTCCGCATGTTACCAAAGTGTCTCTTTTGTCATTTGAGAGACACTGTCTCACTGTGATGTACTTTATCACAACAGCTCCTGAACAAATATAACCGGATCTTAAAGGCCTATGTTACTTTGAGACATAAAAAAATTTACTGTAAGTATGTATATATAAATTATGCATTAATCATCAGGTTTTTGAACTGAAAAATCAGAGTAAAGGCAAAGTTTCAAAAGCAAGTTAATTTTTTTCAAAGGCCAAGCATGACGTGTGAGCCTTAAATGACAGCGCTTCAGAGGCAGAACGTCAGATTTTGTGAGTGAGCCCAGACTGGATACACAATGAATTCTAAGCTAACCAAGGCTTCAGTGGGACCAACCATGATAATAAAATTATAAAGTAAGTTGATTCTACTGTAAGTGCTTAAGTAATTTGATTGCTTAATACTGAGAGCAACAGATTCCATATGCACAGGCTTTAGGAAGTATTATATGTAATTTTTTCTGGTCTTCATAAACATTTAAAAATAGTAAACTGTGAGCAAATTTGTTTACAGAGTAATCACAAAATTTTCAGACATCCCCAAATACAAGCAATATCAAATATGGGTCTCTAGATCAGGAGTTTTGTGAATCTCCTTGAATTGTTGATTCCCAACTCTGTACACTGAGAATTCCTTAGGGTTGGGGGTGCCTCCATGAATGTGCTGTGTGGAAGAATTTTCCTATATTTCTACAAGATTGCCAACAGACATTGAAATTTCAAATTCTTAAGAACCCCAATGACATTTCATCAAAATAATTTAATAGATCATCTATTTTTGATGAATGTTTGCTTGGTTTGGGTATATTCACAGCAATGATTACCATATGAATTTCATTTAGTCAATATCTTAGATCAACTATACATTTCATATACAATCTGCAGGCACTTGAGTCTCACTTGAACCTCATTCAACTTGGATATCCAATGCCCAAGATTACTGTCGTGACATTGCCACCCCCCACCCAATTTTAGGGAGGGTTGCTCTTGGGGTACTCTACTAAGCTACGTTGATAATAGTGTAGGCTACAAGAAGTCATTCCCATGGGAAAAAGCAACACTTTTCAACAGAAGCAATGAAGGTGTTACTGACGGTTCTTGTGTTGTATCACAGCGTGTTTCCCTGCTGTACCTAAGTGCAGTCACATCTTCCTCACAGACAGTTTCCTTCTCAGTATTAGGTGAAAGCTTTTCTCAAAGTCGATATTGCAGGTAATGTCAAGAACATGCTACAGAAGTAACCCTCAAAAGGACCAATGACTTTCTCCCTCATGTTCTCGCTCCTTCTGCTCCTCATCGGGACCTTGGGAGCTCAGTCCAGTGCTCCAATGTGGGGCTCAGTCACCTTCCCCATCTGTCGCCAGCTGGAGGTTCCCTCACGGTCCTGACTTTCTTTCTCATGTTCTCTCTCCTTCTGCTCCTCATCAGGACCTTGGGAGCTCAGTCCGGTTGGTCTTAGCATAGAGTGGGGAACCCTGATGGCTCCTTGGCCTTGAGAGGGAGGGAGGGGAGGTATGGGTGGAGGGGAGGGGAGGGAAGGGGGAGAAGGAGGGGAGAGAAAGGGGAGAAGGAGGGGAGGGAGGGGGGAGGAGGAGGGAAGGAGATGGAAATTTTTAAATATAAAAAAAAAATAAACCATGAGAAAAAAAAAAAAAAAAAAAAAAAAAGGACCAATGACTCAGACATACTAAGTCAGTCCACTCCCGATCTTCCCAAATCACAAAAAGCCGAAGCCTTCTATCAAAATCTGCACAGATGGTTCTGATGGGCAGTCATGAGGAAGAATCACTGGGACAGAACCCTGTTTAGTAAAGCTCTATGGGGTGGTGGAGTCTCCTGGCGGATCATTAACACAGAGAGAGAACTAGCCCAGAACACTTCTCAAACAAGAATTTTAAAAAAAGTCATTGTTTCTCCACCATTGTTTCGGGTGCCAGCGGCCAGCTGACTCCAGTCACTTTGGGTCTCCCAGAGGGCCTGTAATGCTCTCTCACAAGACTGACTTGATTATTGAAGGAACAGCCTGTTTAAGCCACAATTAGGAGTTGAGATATAGTTTTTTATAAACGGCAATTTTTGATTTTAACACATTCAAGTTTTGCAAATACCTTAGGAATATTTTTTTTCTGACCAGAAGAGGGGACTCCTATATTTTATGCTGATCTGTTTATTTAAAGTATTGGATATTCTAGAAAATACACCATTAGGCTACAAAGTTCTCCACTTTATCTATTTTACACTGGAGAGAAGCCTCTTCTACAAAGAGAAGGATCTGTGCTAATTCATTAGCCCTTTCATAGTCTGGTTATCAAAAGCCATGAATGACACTTAGCATTTGAGAGCATGCAAATTACTTCTTTATCTTTATGTATTCTCCAAATTGTTAATTAGTCTTAAAAAATAAAAAAAAGAAGGAAATACACTATTCCCGATGAATGAGGATAGTTGTTAAAGGTTTTTAAACTGCAATATTATTTAGTGGTCTTTTCCCTCTAGTTTCATTGGATAGTCATTAATGTTGTCCACTACGGAAAAAATTATCCCCAGGGTATTTGCTTCTAACTATTAACAGTTTTATCCATACCATTCACTATAACAGATGAAACTAATACAGCTTTTCAGTCATATTTAAGTAAAAATATTCAGATGCCTTAGCAGCTGCCCAGCTTCTTAAGAACTCACTAATCCTTTAATCTCCAGACACTTTTTTTCAAAAAAGATTCACAAGCAAAACAAATGCAATATGGATCAAAAAATTTAATCAGAATGCTTAAAATGCAATTACATTCATCAGGGTGTTCTGTTAGTCTGGGTATTAAATCTGGGCTTTATTCAATATCCTCCTCTTATTATAAAGCAATATTTTTCCACTCTGTAAACCATCTGATCCCTAGGCTAATGTCCTCTATGCCTAAATAGTACAAAAGAAGAGCACCATGAAAAATGAGATTCACTTAGTTGAATGGGAAAAGTTGAAACCAGACTCGTCTGAATTTTTTACTCATAAGTGATCCTATGATTTGACCGCCTCAGAATTTTCAAATTAAGCCTTCAAGTAGTAGTACATGATCATTATGCCAGTCTAAATGTCAAATGTATATCCTCCTACATACCTCCTCAATTGAGTAAAAATTTTTGACAATTTGAACTTAAAAATAATAGGCTATTGTTCCTCATTCCGTATTTTCCAAGTTTAAAGGCAATGCTGGCTTCATCATGCAAGTAGAGTAACCTCACGCGTTAAGAACAAAATCCATCTTGGTTATATTTCTCCAGCTCTCTCTCACATCTAACAGCATTCAACTGTAACATCAGCTTTGAAATAAAGAGCTGTCCAGCACAGCGTGATTTGAAACAGTTGGGTGCTCCTTTTAAGTCTCCACCCCAGCTAAGGCAGGGCAGTTGGAAGTTTGTAAGACATGGAAGTTAAGTTAAGCAGAGGAGATAGCTCAGGGATTGCCACTGACAAATGCCATGCTCAGAGTGAGGCAGAGGCACCGACAACTAGAGCTTCCGTAATATTTAATGTAGTGTTTGTGAAATTCATAAATCACCTAATTATGTAAAAGGCCAATTTGACTTATTTTTCTCCCCAAATAAAATTCTGTTGATGAAAAAAAAAAATATGTGTTTTTCTAAAAGCAGAAGCAGTTGTTCCATTCCGCAATCTTATCATCTGTTCATTCTTCCAGTTAGAATTAAAAAAAAATGTTAAAATACAAAATGCAGAACTCAGTATGCCTCTGGCTATGCTGTCAACTGAACCCACATGAAATCATAGTAAGGATGAACAAGAAGGCCCATTTGTACATTTTTCCACTAAATCTGTCTACCTGTGGTCTGTTGTATGCATATACCCTAACATAGTTATGAACATGACCTATCACAAAAATCACAAGCTTACCTTCAAAACACATTTTAAAGTATTTTTGTAACTTGATTGTATGTTCAAGGTGGCAACTCTACATGATAAAGTCAAAAGCTTAGACACTCTGAAGGCTAGAAAATGGACACAGATAAAGGTGTTTGGGTCCCAGTGAGCTTTTCTCTGGGAAAGTCTTTACTTGCTACAAGACCTAAAGTACATCAAGATATCAAATTGCATAAAACCTTACGATATTCAGTGTACATAGTAGAATGCTCTTATTGGAACCTCACTGCCTAATCTTATAAAAAAAACCACTCATCTTACTGGTAAGAAAAGTAACATTTAGAAATAAGATACATTCCTTTATCAAGGCTATATGGCCAAATAAGGTAACAAAACTGAAAATCAAATCTGTATTGATTTAAATTCTCATATGCTTATATTCCAGATAGGTTCTGCCATCCAAATTCAGCCAATATCTTAGATTATTTCTTCATTTAGACTGATGCTACCAAGGTTTTTTAAAGTACGGAAACTGAATTAGTATATTTTTCATCTTATGCACATGTAATATGATATCTGAGAAACTAATAAGTGCTTAAATTGATTCTGTTTGGGTGTAAACTCCCCTTGTGTTATTTTACAAAAACAGTGGTAAAAAGTGTGGCCTTCACACAGGAATTAATATATATATATTATTTATATATATATAATATATATATAATTATATATATAATTATTTATATATATATAAATAATTACAGAGAGTAGTGCCCTAGTAGTCTTTAGATAATATTGGAATCTCAACTAATGAGCTATTATATGTCGTAATAGCCTTACTTGGTACTCTACACATAAAATAGCTTCCATCTGTCCAAATCAATGCTATTATCCAAACATGATGCACCTTCCCCTCTTCCATGACAGCTCCACCATTCAAGGAAAACCTTTCTATCATTTTCATATATATATATATATATATATAATATATCATATATATCGTATATCATATATATATATATATATATATATATATATATATATATATGGTTTTTTTTTTTGGTTTTTCGAGACAGGGTTTCCCTGTAGTTTCTAGAGCCTGTCCTGGAACTAGCTCTTGTAGACCAGGCTGGCCTTGAACTCAGAGATCCGCCTGCCTCTGCCTCCAGAGTGCTGGGATTAAAGGCGTGCGCCACCACCGCCCGGCTTCTATTAGTAACAAGACAAAACTTCTCTCTTATTTAGATATTAGGAATGAACCTTGAGTGAGATCAGACTGTGGTCATTCATGTCTCCTCATACAGCACACTGCAGGTCTGATGACATTTCAGTCCATTGGCTTCTGAAGAGATCGAATGACTGAGGGTCTCCCTATTTATTAGTTGAGAAAGAATTCTAAACAACAACTACTAAGTTGTAACCTTTCATAACATGACTCATTTCCCAGGCTTGTTCAGATGCAAACAGAAGAGATCAAAGTTGGACTTGTTTAAAGTTTTGAGTCTTTTAAATCTCTGAAAAATGATTTGGCTTTTAAGGTAAATCCCAGGATGTAATGAAAGATTCAGAGTACTATGGATTAGAAACCTGTAAATATCTAAATAGAGTATTCCCTAAAGACTTTCTAGAGACCCAAACAAAAGGGCAGAAGAGGATGAATGAATAACAAAGAAAAAGAAACAAACAAAAAAGCAAAGCAGTTCCTTGGGCAGCAGGGAAGAACTTGCCACATTTTAGAATTTATTAATCATGAATTTTCATTCAAAGATGTGACTATGTCATTAAACAAGTTTCATGGAAAATTGTTTTACAAAGCAGGTAATTGTGTGCATAGTGTAACGATTTTCATGTTCCTTTACAAAAAAAAATTCTCTGCTAGTTCTTATGCTATGGAAAACTGATTGATATATATGCACTGACCATTAATTTCTATGCAGAAATATGGAAGACATACATTTTTGCCTATAGATATCAAAATTACAAGGTATTTTTACTTTACCAACAGTATGAGTATTTAATACTCAATGTGGGAAAAATACTTTTCTTAAAGCAACACTAGAAATGTGGAAAAACCACATGAAATTATTTTAAGTTAATTGAGAGAAACTCATGTGATATTTAATAAATACTACAGAGAAATTTACGTTATCATTTTGCATGATGTGAAGATCATTTAAGACATTGTATTCAACTTCATAGACTATGGATATATATTATTTCAATAAAATATTAAAAATATTTCATTGTTAAAAAACAGTAAAGAATAATTATTTTTTCAGTGTTTACTTATATAGTTGGTACCTGTTTTAAGAAATATAGCTTCATGTATTAAATATAATAAACATATACACTATATCAATCCAAAACTACTTACAACATTTTGAATGTTAAATTATCTTTCATGCATTTTCTGTTTTAGGTTTAAAAACAATCTTAGCATACTTTTTTATACATGAAAACACATTAAAGTAAGAAACCCAACATATTTATAGGCAAATAATATTAACTGCCCTGTTTTTAATTGCTACTGATAAAAAACAAAAATATTGCAGGGAGTGTCTTCCATTGATTTCAGCATATTTATTAATTGCTTACTAATTTATTAATAACATATCTGAATTTAACAAAATTATCACCAAAGCCTTCCTGAGACAGTAATACTCATATTGCAGACTTTTCTATTATAACTTCTATCAAAACTGCTTATCTTCCATTGTACCCTACATAGCACCATATCTGTTCACCCTGGTAGTTGTCAATTTTTAATTATATTTCCTTCCATGTAAACTACTGATATAATCAGTCTCTTGTTAGGTTGTCAATAAAGTTCTGAGCAAATACAAAATGCTTTAACTGTACTGAAGTTTTGCTCATGCTGTTCTGAAGTATTGAGTTCTTATACTCTAGATTCACGTATGTTCTAATCAGTTATCAAGACATTGATTTACCTGCCATGTGCACTAGCTTGTTCAGCACAAGTGATAAATTACACAAAGGATTACAGATAACACTCACAAACAAGTTTTATTCTCACTCGGAGCAAACGTATATGGGAACAGGAGATAACAGTACTTAAGAGATAATTTCAGATATTAAGCATTACAGAAAACACAGTTTTAGTTTTCTATAAGCATTCAAAAGACAAAGGGATTTCTTACAGGAATAATCATAACAAACCTATCAGTCAGAGAACAATTGGGGAAAATGATAGAAAGGTTTTCCTTGAATGGTGGAGTTGTCATGGAAGAGGGGAAGGTGCAACATGTTTGGATAATAGCATTGATTTGGACAGATGGAAGCTATTTTATGTGAAAAGTAGAGGACCAAGTAAGGCTATTACGACATATAATAGCTCATTAGTTGAGATTCCAATATTATCTAAAGACTACTAGGGCAATACTCTCTGTAATTATTTTTGTATTGTGATAGATATCTAAAACTAGGTGATATCACAATTATTTTGGGATGCTGAAGAGCTCAGATACAATTATATCTATTAGACTCAAGACAGGACACTTGGACCTTGTCTGTAGTCTCAAAGGTTGTTCTGACCCTGATCTGCCTCTTAGCCAATACAATTAAAGAATTGTAGATCATCTTATGTTATTTCAAGAGCTATTCAAAGTAAATTATGACTTTTTAAACTTATCAGTTTGCAGCAAAGCTAATAGTGTATAAATAAGAATATGACATCTTTTGAATAGGAATTTATAGATAGACAATAATTAGCCATATAAAATCAGACTTGTATAAAATAAACTGTTAAAAATGACAAATGAAAAAAACTTATCAGGAAATAAGAAGTAAAAATTCAATAATTATATGATCTACAGGAAAAGTAGCATATATAACAAAATTATTTTTCAAAGGATAAATTCTAAAAGAAAAAAATATATGTAAAATATGTTAAGAAATTATGCTGCCCTAACCATACTAAAACAAAACATTTTTAACTGCTGGGATTTAAATAGTGGAAGGAATGGATTGATGGATAAAAGTGAGATTGTTCAATTATTACTGGATTCTTTCTTAATTTTTTTACTGTTGAGATTTAAAGACAAGTTCTAAAATACAGTGGTAAATGCATATGAGTTGACTCATGTAGCTGCTCCACAGACAACTGATCTGGATCACGGGGCATATACTGAGTGAAAAGGTAACCGGTGTATGAGGAGACAGACCATGTTTTCAAGGAGAATTAAGGATTGAATGTGAAGGATTATCTTTTATCAAAAGAAGAGCATAAGAGACTGTAAATTTAATATTTGATATATATATTATATATATATATATAGTAGCTTTGTAGGAATTTTAATCAAGATTGATAAATTCTACCTTGCTATTTTATGTCATACTTTTTAAAAAGATGCACTTCATTTGATTCTATGAGGTTAATTATACCCAAATAATATATCTATATATGGTGCAATGCTGAAACTACAGGAAAGCTCTCTTCCTTCAGTAAAAAGATGGGAAATGCTAAGCACATTGAAGCTTTCCTTTGATGGGAGTCAGCAATGTTTATTTTAATCAAAATTATTGATTTACAATCTATATTGACAGTGACCTTACTATAGAACACAGCCCTGCCTTCAAAAAAAAAAAGTACTTTGGCATCATTTTATTTAAGGGGATCATAAGTTTTCATCTTATTTTACCACAGGTCGTATCTAACATGTATCATATCTACTAGAATTACATGGTCAACTTACTCTTTAATGGAAAAATCTTACTTTTCGGCACATATTGATTTAGTCTGATTTGATAAATGGGTAACAGAGGTATTTCAGAGGTATCTTGTTCTTTCTTCTTTGGGCTGAGTGATTGAGGCAAGAGATTTGCCCTTTCTTCAGTTCAGAGATACCCAAGGAAACAAGAAATGCCAGGATCTCTTCTCTTATACTATTGTAGTGAGAAGGGAATTTGATTATGATACCAAAATGAATGAATAAATAAATAAATACATTATTGCTGATTGTTATACCATATTAATTGCTCTTTGGTCACCATAAAACTCACTGAAATGCCTGGCAGCATCAGTGTCTGCTAACTGTTTGCTGCTCTCTCTTTCTCTGCTTAGACAAACACGGGAATCCTATTGGAAGTAGTTAGCAAAATAGTCCTCGACAGTTATTACTTTAGACTCCAAGGGCTCTTGAGCAAATTTTCAGCAGAGATTAATTCATCTATATACCTTCCTCTTTCTCCATCATAACTCTACTTCATCTATGACCTGATAGCTCATAATGAACAATTACTCCTACCTCAAAATTGAGTCTTTTGTGTATACTAATTGGGCCAGCACCTTTATTATAAAATAACAATTTCAGTAATAGAAAAATAAAACAAGAAGGAAATAAATCTTATGTTTACTTGAATAATTTTTAATTGTCATTAAATGGATGTAATACTTCATATGCTGATTTTAGTCAATACTTCATGTAAATATATTTTGTCACTATTTGTTAGATATGGAGAAGAAAGAGTAAAAAGTTACTAAAAGTACACATGCTTCACGATTTTGCCTATCCACTCGACATTATCTTTCTTTGATTCCACTCTGTTGTGCTAAAACATCAGTTCATCTTCTTATCACTTCTAAGTAGTAGTCACATTCATACCTAAAGTAATACTTCTGACAACCTGCAGCTTTGAAGAGACCTATTATCAAATAATTTTGGCATGAAGTATAACTGCTGTTATTTGGACAATATGTGCATGATTGTAGTCATGGATTTTTTTTAAATCTTATAATATAAACCTAGGAGTGAATTTCAGAATCTCACAGTAGGCATATTATTGCATTATTGGCTACTGAAAGTATTATGTTACGAAATCCTGTATCTATTTAAACTCTCACATGTGATGTGATGTAAAATAGTCCATGTCCCCAATGTCCTTCCCAACAGTTGTGACTTGAGGATACACTGTTATGTAGTTCATTATTGTTTTAATTTTCTTTCCTCTCATATTAATTCTGTAGGAAGGTTTTCATACATAATTCTTACTTCACGTGTTCATGGAAAACACCTTTTCAGAGAACTTCTTTATGAGTTTGTTTTGGGGGCTATTTATGTCCATCCTTGGTCTTCTTGAAATGTAGAATATTTTCTACTTTACATACTAATACTTTGCAGTTAATAAGTTACAAAATATCTTAACACAAATAATTGCTTACTGCCACAATGATGGTCTTTCATGAATATTTAATTTTAATGCATTAAGATAAATTTTAATAATAAATATTTAACATTTATTCATTTTTTCTTTCATGTTTAGTGGGATGCTGTGTTCATGTTTGTGGATCATGAATGGATATATATTCCTGTTTCTTTTTAGAACCTTAATCAGTTTATGTTTCTTGATAGTATCTTTCCTTGGTAAGTAGATTAAAAATATATGTCAGTTACCCATTAAAACATATAAAAAAGGTTTTCTCCATAGAATCTGAATTTCTAAGAAGGGTTGCTATAAAGAGTTATTTAATGATCTCTGAATTTCTCCTAAAATCTTCTTAGCATAAGTCTAACCTATGGCAGTCTACAAGAGCAGCTGCAGGATACATTCAACACAGCACAATTTATTGCTGGAATAATATCCAGTTTTTCTTAGAAATTTCTAAATTTTAATCAAAATATTTCAAAATAAAATGAAAACAAAGGAAAACACTTGAAACAAAACCCAATAAAGCTGTAAACAAACAAAATATATAATTGGAAATCTGCTAATGTGTCTTTTCAAATAAATTATTTCACCAATCTAAGATTGCACCTAATCAACAAAATAAGGACATTTTTAGCTTCTATGGTGGTTTGGGTGAGAATGACTCTTAGGGTCATACATTTGAATGCCTGTTTATAAGTATTGGGGTATTTGAAAAGGATTAGGAGGTTTGGCCTTTGGGAAGGAGGTGCGTCACTGAGATATCAAATGCCCATGCCACTCCTAATTAGAGTCTCCTTTTTTGTCCCCCACTTCTGAATAAGGAGGTCAGCTCTCATCTGTGGCACCATATCCATGCCTGCCTACATTCTGCCATACTCCATCCCATGATGATCATGGAGTTCAAGTCTTTGGAAATTGAGTTCCAAATTGTTTTCTTTCACAGGTTGCCTTGGTCATGGCTTCAAGGGAATAGAAAATTTACTAAGACAGCAACTATTACAAAACATACATAATATTAAAGGTACATGTTTACATTTGATGACCAGTAGTTCAAAAAGCAAAATGATTTATCTGAAAATAGGTTATTTGAAGCTCTTAATGTCTGTATTATGGAGAATACATAGTTTCCTGAAGGAATATTAGAGTCCATGTTTAGAATATCTCATTACGTTCATTGAATCTTCCTAAGGAAAATAGGGATTACCGATTTCCTCTAGAGTGTAAGGTAGTGTCATTAACAGATGTATGATGAATATAAATGTACAGTTATGGTTATAAATTGAAACAAGGCATAATTTTCTCAGTGTCACACTTATCCACCTATAGACAAAACCTGAAGAGAGGGAGAGAAAATGAGATTTTGAATGATCAGTAAGGGTAAGAATTAGAGGAACAGATGATGAAGATGAGTTATAGACACATGAAAACTAATAAGGCATCACACTGCAGTACTGGAGAGCCACTCACTAACTTCTCACGATCACTTATAACCAACCTCTCCACTGTGTGCATGCACGGTGATTATTACTATGTGAAACTGTATTTAACAAAACCATTTTCTCCTGTGAAATTCAGAATTTATCAATTAAATCTCAAAAGTAAATCTTTTAAAATTAATTAGTTCATTTTTAAATGATCATTTCTTATTTTACATACTTATCCCAGTTTCCACTTCCTCCCCTCCTCCTGCTCTCCCTCCCCCACCCCTCTCGATCTCACCCCCATCCACTCCTCAGAGAGGGTAAGCCTTCCCATGGGGAGTCAACAAAATCTGACACATCACTTTGAGGCAGGACCAAGGCCCTCCCCACTATACTTAGGCTGAGCAAGTTATCCCTCCAAAGAGAATGGGCTAGAAAAAGCCAGTTTAAGCACTAGTGGTAAACCCTGGTTGCAAAGATTGCCCCAGCACTTTAGATATACCAACCACTTTCAGAGAGCCAAGTTTGGTCTTGTGCAGGTTCCACAGTTGTCAGTCCAGAGTCAGTGAGCTCCCACTAGCTCAGGTCAGCTGTTTATATGGGTTTCCCCATCAAGGCCTTGACCCCTTTACTCATATTGCTCCTCCCTATCTTAGACTGGTCTCCAGAAGCTCAGACCAGTGCTTAGCTGTGGACTGTTGCATCAGCTCCCAACAGTTGCTGGATAAAGGCTCTGTGATGACAATTAAGGTAGTCATCAATCTGATTGCAGAGGAAGGCCAATTCGGGCACCCTCTCCACTACGGCTTAGCGTTATCCTTGTGGATTCCTGGGAATTTCCTTGGTATTAGGTGTCATGATAGCCTCATAATGGCTGCAGTAATCAAGATAGCTCTTTCTTTTCTCTCTCCTGTGTCTTTCCCCTGTCTACACAGTCCCGTTTCCTCATGTTCTCTTCCTTCCTCTCTCAAAAGCCTATCTTTAAGTACAACCAAAATAAATTATTAAGGATAATCGGGTTATTAATTTGTGAATCGTTTACCAAATTTCTCTCTGGAGTTAGTAAGAAATGAGTCCAAACTGAAAGTAGGTAACAAATCAGGACCAAACCAATTTTTTTTTCAATAGGAATAAAGAACTTTGGGTAGCTTTTTATTTGAAGGTTATAATAAATTTAAAATTAAGAATTAGATTTTTGATTTAAGACGTGGGATTTTGATATAAGGAGTTATCAAATTATGGACACTACAATGTCAGTTTTATATGAATTATAAAGTCATTGTCTAATTACAAATATATTTATTATATTCCTTTTAAATATGAAATCTGTGAGCTGAAAAAGAATATCGTCTGTAGTTTCATATATTTGAATGCTTAGTCACCATGGAGTGGCACTATTTGACAGGATTAGTTGTGGCCTTATTAGAGGAAGTATTCCCTGGAGGTGGGCTTTAAGGTTTCAAAAGGGCATATCAAGCCCTGCATCTACCTCTGTATCTGTAGACCAGGATGAAGCTCTCAACTACTGTTCCAGCACCATGCCTGCCCGCCTTCTGCCACGCTCCCCACCATGATGATAGCAGCATGATGATAGCAACAGAACAGTGACTGAAGTGAAACTCCACGAGGTGAAATATCGGTGCGTATTTATTTTATGTGCATGTGCATATGTGTTTATATATGTATGTGTGTATGTATGTGCATGTGCATGTATGTGTGGGTATGTAATTTTAGAAGCCTAAGTAATAAAAATGTTCAGATAAATTATTATTTCAGTAAAAAGTTCTATTTTGATTAAGTTTGATATTATGGCTCTGCAATATAAACTTCAAAATAATCTGGGCCGGGCGGTGGTGGCGCACGCCTTTAATCCCAGCACTTGGGAGGCAGAGGCAGGCGGATCTCTGAGTTCAAGGCCAGCCTGGTCTACAAGAGCTAGTTCCAGGACAGGCTCTAGAAACTACAGGGAAACCCTGTCTCGAAAAAACAAAAAAAAAAAAATAATCTGAAAGTATAGAGTTGTACCTTCTTTTGAGACAAAAAAAAAAATCACATCATAATCCTGACTTTTAACCCACCAACCAAACAAATAAAAATAAACTTGTTTAACTTTAACACATGAGCATTTCCAGGGCATTTACTTTGTGCTTTAGAAATGTCTTGCTTTGTGGTCTTACTTTGATTGTGAAATAGGATGGTAAAAGTAATACAAACAGCAAATTTAACAGTAAGTAATTTACCAAGAATCAAGTGTGTGAGTCGGAATGACTTTAGTGCACAATAAGCCCAAATGGTTATCAAAGTCAATCAGATATGCAAAAAGCAATTCTTTAGTTTTTTCCCTTATTTTTGGTAAATAAATCACAAATTAGTCATTTATATCAGATTTATCAGAAACAGTGAAACAAATCGCTAGAAATATTAAATATATAAGAAAATTCCATTTATCATATAGCTTTCTATAGCTATATTAAAATATAAGTGTCCTTAAAGTATACCCAGTAGTTTTGCTGATATTTATCATAAATATTTCTCAAAATTAGTTTAATATTTTAGATCTCTGGGACAAAAGTCACCTACAATTTATAATTGTAAGTTACAAAATTGTCTAAAGAGCTATTCCACAAGTAATAAAAGTACACAGATCATAGAAAAGATATTTCCTTTCATTATAAATTGGCCCATTTTTGCCTTTATAAATTATTCAAATTATTTTCTAAATAACTAACCCTAATTCTGATTAACTCCTGGATCTTCAAAGGATTGTCAGAAGTCTGACTCCTAAATTGCTCTTCTCTGTTTCAGCAACCACCAAGAAACTAAGAAAACAAGTTTAATCATGTCAGAATTTAGATTAGAAGCAGATTGCTCCTTTTATGTGGGAGCAGAGTGAAGCAGGATTCTGTCACCCCAATTATCATTGTCCCTGGGTTTCATTGTGCACAGCCCTCTAGATGAACAGTCGCGTGGGCCTTCCAGCTTGTATGTTTTTCACACATGTAAGTCTGTCATCTTCCGAATTTCTGTCTCTTTGTTAGCACAATTAAAGACTCTTGACAGCAAATGTGGTAATTTTTTTTTCTATCTAAATATTTTTCAAATTATACAAACTAAATGTGCTAGTTAAATATAAAAACAGTAATATCCATTACCTCATTATTGCTAGCATATTAAAATACTCAAGTGCTAAGATCTATAATATACAACCAACAAAATTAATATGACAAAAGGTCTATTATTATTTAATGCTACTTTTTTTTAACTAAAAGGAAACACAATTGAAGAAGAATTGAAGAAAAATAAAAGAAAATTATTTGAAGGTACTGTCACTGTTAAAAATATGAAGAAAAACTACTAGTTTTTGCAACTGGTAGATATCTTCTTTTAATTTTCACCTATCATAGTTGACATATTTCAATCACACATGTTTATGTCTCTGGGTGTATGTGTTTATTGTGCACACTTACATCCAGAAGGCTGAGGAACAATGATGACATATAATGAAAGTGTGTATTTACAAATAAGTGCCTCTGGAAGAAATCAATGTGCTTTATTTATTTCCAATATAAACATTTATAGAGCACTTAACTGCTGTGCTTTATGCAGATTCTACAGTAGATATAAATTACTGAAGTGTGAGCTGACATACGTAGGGTCATTCCACCTTACTGAAAGCACTATGCATGTGTATGGTTATCCATCATTTTCTGCTTGTCCAGTGGGCTCTAATGAGATACACAATAATGTGACCTGAATAAAGAAGAAACTAAAGGAAGGAAAGAAAGTAAGCCAGGATATCTTTTCAAATATTTGGGTTTATTTTTATTGGTTGTAATATACAAGATATTTGTGCCTTGTGCTCACAGAAACAAAGCCAGAGTAATTTTAAGGATTAAAAAGTAAAAAAAAAAAATTAAAGAAAATATGTTACTATAGAAGAAACTTGGAGAAGCAAGGGGGGAGCCAAGAATTAAGTGTGTGGGTGAATTGAGATTGTGATCAGTAAAACAAAGGGTATTAGCAACCTGAACCTAACAAATATGCCTGTAAAATGAAATTACATTATCCAATAACAGCAGAAGTAAATATATGTTAAAGCACAAATGGAAAATATGTGAACAGGTTAAATCCTAGTATATCAATAGCCACTCCTCTCAAGGCACAGGGATCGTCATGGAAGAGGGGACAGAAACATTGTAGTAACCAGAGGCTGTGAATGACTACAGGGGAAGTCTCCCAGGCACACAGGACAGTTGCATAATCAAACTCACAGCATTTTGACAGCGTGCATGAGACCGGAAGACAAAAATCAGTGAGGATCTATTAGCGACTGATAGCTGCTAACAGAGGGGAAGCTGGTTTCTCTAGCAGTGTGGCCACTGCTAGAACAACCATGCCTGCCTGGACAACTCAGCAAATTCCAGATCACCCAGGGCTAGTTAGTGAGACCATGTCAAACAAACAAACAGAAAGGACAAAACAAACAGCAACAACAACAAACAAGCAAACTAAAACAAAAATTCAAAGAAAGGGGAAAAAAAGGCAAATAGGAAGTACTGATTATACCCAACATGTTTATAATCAAATACACAGGTTGTTATGGAATGAGGAGGATGGTGTGGGAGGCACTGTGGATGGGAGGAATAAATAGTATAACAATTAAATAGATTAAATTCTCAAAAAATCAGTGAAATATTTAAAAACAAGATGAACCATTAGATCAAAGAGAAATTACTTGCAAATTAGACAATCAAATATTCACAAACAGTGTGAACTTCTTTCTATTATGCTTTATATTTATTTTATATAGGGTTAAATGCAATGAAAATTCCAAGTTCACAATATGCATATATGATAAATATCAAAGGTAGTAATATTTTAAGGCAAAATTAATAATAAATTATATTTCTTTTCACTGGACTATAGGATGGTTTTTTTCAAGTGTTTCTTTTATTTATGTTGTATAGGAGCACACACATGCCATAATGTGTGTTTGAAGATCAGAGAACAACTTGAAAGATTTGGTTCTCTCCTCCTACCTTTTAGGTCACAGGAATTGAGTTTTCAGGCTTAGCATCAGACTCATTCACCTGTTGTGCTATGTTTTTCAGTGTGCTTCAAATTCAGAAGAAGAAACTTACTTTGCTAGTAATCCTTCCCTCTGTAGAGCAAAAACAGCCATCTTGCAGAGATATCTGTTCAAATGTAAAATTACAGGAAGATCCCCAGATCCAGAAAGACAGACACCTTGTGTTGTCTCTCATGTGAATGCTAGCTTTGAAGTTTTAGATTTCACATTTAATTGGGCCTGCTTACCAAGTTCTGGAAGCAAGAGGGAACCAGCGGGAAGCAATGGGATATAAAACCCATTTGTTCTATGAAAGTAGGTGGAAGAGAACTTAAACTTGGAAGGATTTAAAATGGGATGGAGCCAGTGGTGTTGAAAAGGGGTATGGGTAGGAATAAGAATTCCCCCAAATAAGGATTTTTCTAAAAGTCACTTTGACACCTATTATTTTAAGACTGACAAAAATATAATTAAAAAGAAATAGGTTGAATTCTGGTGCCCTAATGTTGTTCCCCACAATCATAGATCATTAAACTAAGTACAATTTTATTTTCCATGCATTTAGCCTGCTTGCTTGTCAGTGCGCCCTGTGCATACAATACTCATGGAGGCCAGAGAAGGGCATTAGAGTCCCTGCAGTTGGAGTTACAGGTAACTGTGAGCCACCATATGGGTGCAGGGAATCAACTCTGCCACAGTGCTCTTTGTTTAAGCCATCTCTTTAGGCCCTGAGGTCATAGCTTTTTAAAATAAAATCCCCCTATCACATACATAATACTTTTTCATAAGCTGTTATTTAGAGCGGCCCCAGAAATTCAAACACACATGCACACGCACACACACACACACACACACACACACACACACACACACACACACACACACACACACACCCTATCACCATTGCTCATGGTTGCCCACCAGATCTAAATAGGTATGGACATTCATGCTGAAGACTGAACATACTTTGAATACAGACCACAGATAAGTCAGCTAGATCTATAGTCAAATACACATTTATATATGATACATACATATAAATATACACACATTCTTCCTTTCTGGAATTTTGTACCATTTGGCAGTTTCTTATTTATTTTCAGTCTTCTATGGGCTCTGTGGACTAGTTCACTGTTTCCCATATATCCTTTCTAGTCCTGCTGCTGCTGATCTGGTCCTCTCCATCACTGGGGTCTCACTCTCAACTGTCAGTCTCCATCTCCTCATGTCTTCATTCTCCTGAGACAGTTGATACCAGTCCTGGACCTTTGGGGGCTTGCAGAGATATAAATTTTTTGCACACAGGCACCTTGAGTTTTATCCATGAACACTGTTGTCTGAAACACTAACTACAGCCCACAAACTTGCTCAGAATTTGCTAATTCTGATCCAAGAATTATTCACTTTAATTAAATTTTTGTGTTACACTGATGGTAGGGTCCAAAAAATCAAGATCTGGAAGTGATAGTGAAATTCTACATACCCATCACTGACTTAAAATGTTAGTAGGTACCTAGATCTCTAGGCATTTGCAAATAAATCAGGTAAATCATTTTTATTTAATAACAAATATTTCCCTATCAACATCTTGATCCCTCAGTATGCAAATACAAATCACTTAGATGAAAGATATTTTGTTTAACATTGTATAAAAGAAATATTAGGTATCTAGTCAGAAATTAGTAGATTTGAACATTTGAAGGGCTACCTCATAGCTTCAAATCCCATCTTCTGAGTCCTTGATAATATAGTAATCTACATTATATTAATAGGGAATTATCAAAATTGTCCTTAAAATCTAAAATGTCTTAAGAAGTGATGGAAGGTAAAGGGAATAGGAATTGTCTTCTTTTACATGGTTAAGCATGGCTATTATAATAGTTACTTTTAAGTTTTCTTTCATTATTTTAAACCTATATGGTTACATGATTTTTGGTCAAAAGAACTTCGTCTGAGTTGACGATGGCCTTGATTCTCCAGTGTCACCTTGCTAAAGAGTTCATCCAAGTGGGCCTTTCAATCTTTCAGCAAAAATGGCTCTATCAACCAGAAAGTCATCTGTTCTAAGACTTTTAAGAAAGAATATCAAGTCTACTTCAATATGAAGGGTCAACACATAGATGTCTTTTCCATTGTCCCCTTTCATGTATGATGCTGTTTTCTTCTGAAATGGTCTCCCTGACTGTCACCCACTCTCCTTTCCCTCTACTCTATAATAAAGTCTATCACCTTCACCAAGATTTATGTCACCTCTGAATAAATATGACAAATAACACAAGAACTAGGGAGCAGAGGGAGGTCAATGAAAGATTCCAGTAAAACTGATAGGCTAATGAGAAAGGTCCAAAATACTTTCTCAATCACACTTACATTTGGCATTAATTTTATTTTAGATATTATAATGAGTTTTTTCACTTTCTAGAGACTATATTCATGCATTTATTCAATAGATAAAGACCTGCCATTTAAGTATTGCTAAGAAAAATTATTTAAATATGTTTGCCCCAAGTCAAAGCAGCAAGATCAAAATCCATGATTCACTAAGTAATTTTCCATTAATCACAATTATATAATTGCATGTATATAATCTTCATCTATTTTTAACATATTACCATTATTTGATTAATTCTGTACTGCATAGTTTTCTTCTTAAAAATACAATTATTTGGATCACATTTAGGCAGTCATGATGCTGAGATTCTTATGGGTGTATATGGAAGAATTGGGAGGGATAAAAGAGAAAGATAAAATGATGTAATTATATTATAATCTCAAAAAGTAAAATAAGTAATCTAAATATAAAACATTTATTTGTTTATTTCAGTTTGTGTATGTGCTCATGTGCCATCCTGTGTATATGAAGGGCAGTAACAAGCACCAGTGTTCAATTCTTTCTTTCTATCATATAGGTTTCAGCGATGGGACTCAGGTCTCCAGACTTAGAATTAAAAGCCCTTACTCAGCAACACATTTTGCTGGCCTCCATTTTTCTTGTGTTTATTCTTATAATCAGTACATTTCCACTTTTCCCCTTCTTTCAAGTCAGCAACGTTCTGTTAGAACTGATTCAGTACTTATACTCTAAATTAACAGATGCCGCTTGGAAACAGGTAATGAAAGAAATGGTGACCAGTGCAAAGAGAAATGGAGTCGGCTAACAGTCTCTTTACCTGCATTCCATAAGACATGAGTTTCTGTTGGACTCTCTAAATAATGAAAGAACCCAAGAAGTATCTGATTTAAAGAAATTAGGTAGAAAACACCACAGTGTTATGTAACTCTTCAGACACATTACTAGAGTTGGAGGCCATAGAGAAGGATTATGACCACCCCACCCAAATCATAATTAGTAGTTTGTAAATCTAGGAACTGAACCTGTAGGACTTTGATTACTACTCAAATACTTTGATCTGAATCACAGTGCTGATCTGGATTCTGAACAATGCAAAAGAATCTAAGATTTCTATTAAGCAAAGATTTACCACTTTCCCTTCCTTAAGATTTAATCCAGTGGCTTGAGAGATGCCATGGTTGTTAAGAGTGGTTAACGCAGCTCTTCAGGGAGACTGGAGTTCTATTCCCAAAACCCATTTGGGTGAATCAACATTACCATTAATTCTAACACCAGGGGATCTAATGTCTACTTCTGATGTCTTCAGATACCAGGATACATACATACATGCATATAAATAAAAATACAAATAATTCTTTTGAAATAGTGCAAACCCTAATGGACATCTTAAGGTCCTAGCAAGAAAATGGCTCTCAACTGAGGAGGAAATTCTTTCTAGCAAAAGAAGTCTCTATATGCCTAGTTCAGTCGCTTTGAATCTCTGCTTTCACATAAATTGAGAAGGTTGATAAGGAGTGTCACAGCCCATCATGCAAGGGGCCTGATGGTCTCTTTTGGGTTGTTTCCATTTTGATAACTACCAAAATGTCAAAAAAGTATCCAATAATTTACAACTAACCTTAAGTATACACATTATAAATATTTTCCATTTTGGCTCTGGATGCTATGAACCATTTGTGAGTGGTAGAACAATACTTAGAGGATCTAAATAAGTAGACTACATTTAGTTTTCCTAATTTACTTTGAATTTCCTTACACCCCACTTCCTAACCTAGAATGTCAAGATATTTCAAAAGTCATTTGATTTAGATTACTCCTTCCACAGGTGAAAGAAAGAGGCTAATAAAATGCTATCTGCTTCATAAGTAAACTTTACTTTGACAGATCATCAGAGAAGTATTATATTGCAACCAAGAAGCACTATGTTAAGTTAAATCACAAAACACATTTACACAGCCATGAGGTGAGGGTTACTCTTCATTGTCAACTGGATGGGATTGTAAATCACACAGAAATAAATCTCTGGATGTCACTACATGGGTTAATTGAGGTGGAAAAGGCCACTCTAAAGTGCACAGCCCAGGATTCTCCATCAGATAGGAAGAAGGAAGTGAGCCGAGGATCAGAGTTCATCTCTCCCAGTCTGCTGACCTCAGATGCAGTAGACCTACCTGCATCATGTGACCTCCACCATGCGTTCCACGCCAGAATGGACTGAAATCTCGAACTATGAACCCAGATGAACCTGTCCTTAAGCAATTAATGAGATTAACAGTATTATGATTTCCTTCGAGGGTAAATCTCCAAGAACTAAAAGCTATCTATTCCTAACTACATTGAGATCGCTCAGACAAAAATCACCTTTTTTTTCCAGCTCTGATGTTAATGCGGGCATTAGCACTCACACATGTACTGAGTGCGAACATTAAGAATTCTTTTGTCTCCTCACCACTGTCTGGCTATCTTGTCTGTGAAATAGGTTACAAAATAGCCACAGTATTTCCATTTCTGCCAGAACTGTACTTGTTGGGAAAGGAGAGAGCACCTCTTAATTCTTTCTAGTATGCGAACTAAGTAACAGTGCTCTCTCTTTAAGCTCAGCAATTGCTCCTCTTGTAATTAGAATTAAAAGAAGTCTCACATTGTGGTTCATAAGAAACGTTCATTGATCTCACCCCAGGGCTCCTCTCAAAACTCTTTCCTGCCACTCCTCCTTGTTTATTGTCCTTCAGGCTGTTTTCTGTTCCCTGAAAAGGACTAGCTTCATCCCACCTGAGAACATCTGCTCTATGACTACCTCAATAAATATTTTATAGAATCGTGTATGAGAAAAACCAGAAGTCATGCCTGGAGATTCCCGATTGTTTGATCAGAAAGCATGATATTACACTTATGTAGGTGGATAAGCATAGGCTTTCCGTGTTGTTAGAGGCCCTTGTGGAAAACTGTGTTCACGAGAGAGTCTGAGGCTAGAAGTTAGTACACAGTTCCTTTTTTAAAGTCAAAAATGATAATCCAAGTCAGGAAGCAAGCAAATGGATTTTTACAGACATTTAAAAGTGGCCAGCAAAGCTGCATTCAGCAGTTCACTGGTGAGCTTTAATCACAGATTACTGGAAAGTATTATCAAGTTCAGCTTCCTATAAAAATTGTCAATCACTTGCTAATAAAAGCAAACCTAATTTTAACCAATGTGTCAATACACCTAAGATTAAAATCACAATGATCTAATTATCTAGTATTTTTTTCTTTTTTTAATGGAAAATAAATTCTTCACTCATACAATACATCCTGACCATGGTTTTCCCTCCCTCCACTCCTGCCCTGCCAGCTCCCCACACTTACGCTCTCCCCCAGATCCAAGCCACTTCTCTTTCCCTTCAGAAAAGAGCAGGTCTCCAATTTGACTTTTTAAATGGCCAAAAACTGCAGCGTGATCTGAAAAAAACTCAGTACTCCAGATTCTCACAGATCATGAAATATGAAAATTGACAAAATATACTGTACTTTATGAACTTATTAATTTTGTTAATTATCTATAAATTTGCTAATTTTGTCCCAAGTGAATAGAGAAAAAGATGGTAGGGCCAGGGAATGGGTGTCTGCCACTATGCCTGGCAACCTGAGTTCCATCCATGGAACCCAAAACGAGGACCCCGCTTTAGAAATTACCATCTGATATCCACGGTACACAGGTTTACCCACACCCACACACATACTCATACATACTCATAAAATAAATAAATTATAAATAGATAAATGTGAAAAGTAATCAAAATGAGATTGCAATGTATTTTAGCACCCATTTAAATTATTCTTTTGTTTTGATTTAGCTACAACCCATACTAAATTTGAAACCCATCTTGTAATAATTTGCAACAGTGGAACATTTCTATAAATATATAGATGTGTACAAGAAAAACATCTTAAAAATATGACAAATATATTCAGGATTTAAGCAATAAATAGAAGAAAACAAACACACAAAATGCTAAAATATATCATAAAAATTTATAAATAACACAGATATCAAAATAGTCAACTTTCAAATATAGCTTAAAAACCCCTACTTCAAAGTATACATTTATAGATGACTGTTTCTGCAACAATCATGTTACCAAGTCAGTTGTTAGACTAAACCTCATGTGGCAACTGAAATATACTTATTTTAGTATAAAATAATTATAAATGCTCACATTAAAATCCTGTTTTCCTATCTTGGCAGATTTCATGTGTAATCCATCCTGTAGTAATCATTCTCTGTGGCTGAGATTAACTGTTTTTTCTATGAAGATTACTAGCCATTGTGCTACTTAGGAAGTGGATATGAAGTATAAAATTTTTTATAATTATCAGATGAAACTCTGGTGCCAAGAATCAAGATTCCATGGGTTTACATAGGCATCAGCTTACTTAGTGACATTTTTCATTGTTGTGATAAAACACCATGACCAAGGCAATTTATCGAAAAAGTTAATCACGAGCTTATTGTTTCAGAAGTTGACTTCATGATCATCATGGCCAGGAGCACAGCACTGAGCAGGTAGACATGGCATTAAAACAGTAGCTAGGAACATCCATCTTGAGATAATAATCAGAAATAGGGTTGTCTTTGGAAAAGTCAAAGCCCAACTCACTTTACATCTCTTCTAACAGGATTAATATGTCCTAATCCTTCTAAAAGAATTTTATCAATGACCAAGTATGTAAGCATTGTGTCTTTGGGAACCATTCTCATTCAAACCAACACACCGTTCTCTATTTGTTGAATGCCCATTCCTATGGATCTTATGTTAAATTTGTTAGATAGGGAAGAACCTCTCATATCTGGTGACTGAAAGTACCCAACTGAAAAGTCATAGTCCCAAAGATCTAAGTTAATGCGGAAGAGATAGCATTTTTAGGAAATAAGACATCTCAATCTCACATGATATTTCTATTTAAATCAATAAGAATTAAGAAATTAATGGGGCTCTTCTGGACTTTAACTACACTTACCTTTTCAGGATCAACTAATTCAATACTTTTATTCCCGTGAATGGACTTTTACCCGATACAGTTTCATGGTTTTCTCTGAAGATCTTTCTGGCATGTCTAACTTTCAAAATTGGAACAGAAATGGTTCCAACTGTACAGTGAAAGTAAACTGGATTTAGTGTGTTTAGGGTGAATGAAAAAAAAAAACAGAATTTTCTTTAGAATCTGGTAGATGATGTTTATACCTGACCACTTTTTTTTTTTTTTGCTACAGCATCAGCTGAGGTATTAATCTACAATGAAACAAATCCCACCATATTCTCTTTCACTTTTACATTATATTCCATACTGTGCTGCTAGATGTTGTCTATTGACAATACAGTGAATGAATAAATGGCACTGATAAGGATTTTGTGCAATGGTTCATGTCCCTTACATCTATCTCATTTTACTCAATGTTTTTAATAATATGAAGTTATTCGTCAAGCATCACTTTTGTTATATCTAAACTTGTTTTTTCTCACAGCTCAACACAACTATAGTAACACCCATTTATCTTCACTGCTTATTTGTCTATTTTCCCCCAAATATAAGCCCCATTATGTTGCTCTCTATATAACAATATTTGATAACTTAGCACCTCTTATGATAATATCTTAAACATTCCCAGTACAGAACATTTTGAATCTCCTATCAACAATGTTCAATGGTTTTAATCAGTCCTCATGGGAATCCTGTGTTCTGTTAATGTTGATTCATTCAGAAAGCACTGTATTATCATGGGAAAGAACACAGCATAGTGACAAAGTAAACCAAATCTGCAGGTGAGTTGTGTAAAGACATGCATAAGCATAAGTGCAGTTAGCACAAGTATGGGTATTTTAATTTGATTGCTAATCTTTTATACAATAACACTTATCTTCCTGAGTAGGCGTGACCTTTCTTCCTTTTGCCACACATAATCACTCATCCCTTGAATACTGATGTCAAAGGTAACTCCTCTCTCATGATTAGCACCGCTTATCCCAGTTTTTATTCTTGTAACAGTGACTGGATCTTTTCTGTAGCATTTTATCACCTTAAAGAATTGTGTGCTGTTGACATCCTGTCTCTATTATTATTAGAATAAGTTTTTAAACTATTTACAGAGGACAACTGGGTATTTAAGTAACCTAAACACCCAGCATATTGCCTCTAACACATGAACTTTTCCTCACTTTTGGTTTTTATTTATTCATTTATTTATTTTTAAGTACAATTTCTTATAGCCCAGATTAGCTTTGAATTCATTACCAGTCAGGATGACCCTGAACTTCTAGTCTTCTGCCTCCACCTCCTGAACCTATTCTACTCATGTTTTATAGGCGATAATTGATTTGATGTTGTCAGTCTACATACCAATTAGACACTACTTGTTTACTACAAACTTCCAGTTTGGGTGTTGGTAGAAAATGGTTTAGTTAAGCTTACATATGCTGAGATGCTGAGCCCAGTCCATTATCAAGAGAAGGCTGGGCATGAACCTGAGGCAGGAACCTGGAGGCAGGGTCTTAAAGCAGAGGCCGTGGAGGAATGCTGCTTATGTCCTTAAAGGCCATTCCAGACACAACACACTCCCAGTGACACCATGGAACACCATGGAAGGATGTTTATAATGGGGCATTCTAACTGCTCTACTATAAAATTTTAGAGCACACTTGCCTCAGTGCACTGTGTTTTCATAAAGTGGCACACTATAGGAGGAAGGGCAGGCAGTGCTGCAAAATTGTCCCGGCAGTGCACAAAGGAAATCTATCAAAGTATTTCCAAGTGTGCTTTGCTTCTTTTTTTTAATGAAACCAAAAGATTTATTTATTAGAAACCAAAAGATTTTTTTATTATTAATTAATTTTATCTGCATGACATCTAAAATGGGTGGTAATAATACTGCAATCCAGTGGTTTGAGCTGCTCTGTTTTCATTCAAGCTAGGATTTTCTTTGGCAGGATATTTAGGCAGTAACTGATGGAAGTCAACTGTTGCCTTTGAAGGAGTCAAGATCACTCATCTGCTTGTAGAACAACCATACAAAATAAACAAATCAATAAACATACACAAAGCTGTTAGGACAAACTCAAGAGAGGATTAGGTCCTATTTTCTAGGGAGAAAATCTGAGATCAAGAACACAGATTTCGATTCCATATAGTTTTAATTTTGTTTTATGAAACAGCTGTGTCATGATGGACAACTTCAACAGCTGTGACCGTTAGTTATTCCTCATAAGCACAGTGCTAACCCCAGTAGGGATAGTCTCCAGGCTCCATGTGTTCACTGTAATAAACACATACAAAACCAGATAAATGTAAAAGAGGAGGGAGAGAGCAGCAAGAGGAGAGCCAGAGAGAGCAGAAACATAAGGAAGGTACTGGAAGAAGCAGAGGGTAGACGATGAGGTAGTATAGGTGGGCCATAGGCTAGATCTACTCTTACTTTTTTTCAAATTTTTCAAATAATTTGCTTAGGGATGACACAACTTCACAATTCATTGTAAAAAGAAGAAAAATGTACAGCAGTCACACTGAAAAGTTCTGCATACAAAACTCACCAGATTAAAAAGACACACATTTCAGTATTATGCCTTGCAAAGTTAGACATACATTTTAATAATTGCTCTTAGTGATTATTCATGAATGAATTATTAATCACCTTTCTAGACTAAAAATATCATTCCATGCTGACAAAATAAAATTCTCTCAAATGAGCATGTATATGCTTTCTCAACATTAATAGTGTCTTCTCAAAGCTCAGTATTTGATCTTGTTGTAATTAATGCTCAGTATCTTAGCACATTTGCACATCACAAATTACAACATTCAAGTTTATGGGCGGCTGTGGTATACAAAGAAAACATTGTCAGATAATTATTTTGCAGTGAGCCAGATAATGCAATTATGTATGAACTTATATTTGGGTTTGCATGGAAAGCTGTGCAGAAATGTCAGTGGGGAAAAGGATTTCTTCGGAATTCCTCTAGTACACACTAATCACTAATTGTTTTGAAAATCTTGGCCATTGTTAGGTTTTTCTGAGTTCGGGCAACCAAAGTCCCTTTGCTTATAGCAAAAACATTGTCAAATTATCAGAAAACTTGTGTTAATAATAGTATTCAGTAAAAAGTAAATGTGGAATTCAGATAGACCACATTCAAGAGCAAGTTAATGTGTTTAAGGTAAGTATATTGGGCCAATTGCTTCCTCCACTTAAATCAAATCTTAATTACTTTAAACCATTTAGAAACAAAATCTGTGTTTGTTTTCTATGGTTTTCCTATTATAAACTAACCTTTCTTCTAAGTAAAAACAAAAAACTCTGTGTGTGCAAACATCCTGGGATTTGCTGCTTTTGTTTTTTCATAAACTTTATGAAATAAATAAAGCTCTGTCTGCTTTATCATGGATTTACAACCTAGAAAATATTTCTTGGTTTTATAACAAAATGTGACACACCAATAGTTTATGAGTGACCCTTTTGGAATTAAACAGTAATAGATATCTGCTCAAAAGGTAAGTTTTAGGGCTGGGCAGTGGTGGCACACTTGTGGGGCAGAGGCAGGTAGATCTCTGTGAGTTCGAGGCCACCCTGGTCTATAAGGCCTAGTTCCAGGACAGCAAAGGCGGTTACACAGGGAAACCCTGTCTTGAAAAACAAACAAACAAACAAACAAAAATTCTTAGTATCTTCTTAATGGTGTCCCAAATAGGACAGAAAAGAGTGAGCCATAGGAGATAGACTAAATTTCCTTTATTAAAATTGGAGTGCCATAGGAAAGTCAAGTATTTTAATTTACATTTCTATTTTATGCAGAAGATTTTATATCTTCTCTCCAGATCCTCATCATTCAAACTACTTGGAACTTGAATGATCCCCAAAAAAATAATGCACCAAATGCCTGGAGTGCTTTTTTAAGAGATTGTGACAAAAATCAATACACTTTGCACAATATCAAAACATTCTCTTGGAAAAATTGAATTAGTTGAGACACCAAGATACACTCCACTATAATTTCTTTATAACATGGAAATAAATACATAAGATCACAATGTAGAAAATATGCCAGTATTTCACTCCTAAGAGATTTTTACCCGAAAAGTAAATTTATGTTGTAATGTTGTATATCTTCCACAACTAGCTATTTTTACTTACTGTATTTTGCATGAAACTTTCCATTAATGGTGCTACTAGGTAACTTTTCAAGTATTTATATAATTATAATATTAAATTTTATATTAAATTATGTAACTATACTTTTAGTTACTCAAATGTTTATATGAGTGTGGGTTATTCCAAATTTCCATTAAATCCAAACCAAAATATCCTTCTTAAATATACTTTTTGTCTGTAAGATTTCACACAATAATACATGTGAGTGAAATAACTGGCTTATAAATGTATTAAAAAATAAGTACCAATACTGTACTTATTATATTAAATATTATATTATATTAAATATTAAATATTATAACAGCTATAACTTTTAGTATGAGTAACAGGCATCTAGGACTTTACAGTGATTTCCAGCCACCCATTTGGTCAGCATTTTGAAAAAATATCAGCAGAATTTGTATCTTGGTTTGAAAATAAAATGGCCCATGAGACACATGCGTTTGATAGGTTGTTTGCTTTAAATAAATTATTGAATACTGAGGACCTAACCTTATGGGTATACAAATCGCTTGTAGGAATTATAATTTGATGACACTATTGGAAGGTGGAGGAAACTGGTAGGTACTAATAACATTTTGTAAATAGGTCATGAAGGGTGGGTGTAGCCTAAAATTTACGTATGTCCCCAAACCTTCCTCCTCTCTGTTTCCTCTGCTGTGCTGTGAGCTAGTATATTTCATCACCTAGTGATTGCCTGATAATCTCTTTTCTTTTGTATGAGTGTAAATAACAGAGCTGAGTGCCATGGATTTAAACCTCTGAAATCATAAGCAGAGTTAATCCTCTCCTCATATGCTATCTTCTCAGAAATTCTGCTAAGTGACCAAAGGCTATCATAGATTTATAACAGTAAACTTATACATCTCAATAAACCTAGGTATTTTTTAATTATAACCATTTACAATGGTTAATTATAACCATTCACATTAAATGGATAAAAATCTATATATCATTTTATACCAATAAGAATATGTTTAATAATCTGACTAATGTATAGAAATCCATCATTACAATTTAGTTACATATTCAACTTTACTCTTCTACTAGACTAGATCACTCACAACTGTAATTTTGGGATTTTTTTTAAAAAATTAAGATTTGTTGATTATTTATATACTTGGAAGCTTGATAGCTCAATAAGCTAAATAAAAGTTAAGATTTGACTATATCATCTCTGTATATTCATGCGCAGTACACTGTTTCTAGAAAATCCCTTCAGAAGACCAGCTTTTTGTCATACCAGGTGGAGCTAAAAGTACACACACTTTTCCATTTGACTGTAAACTTGACTTTCCTCTGTTTGGAAATGGCATGTTTTGTTATACAACCCCAGGAATTCCTCCTTAGCACATTAATTATCTCCTGCTGGCAGGAAGAGGCATTAGCTTATCATTTTATCGGAGAAGTCGTTTTTCCTGTGCTCTCAGATTTATACTTGGGAGAAAATGTAAAACATCTTTTTTCCTATTCAAGAATATTTTATTGGCACCTAACTATACTAGATTGATAAAAAACAATATTTTGTATAAGCTTTTAAAGTGAATACAATATATATTTTATATGTTTTTCCAAAAGATACCATCTAAATATGGAATACATACAAATGTTTAAAGTATAGATAAAAATGAAAAATAAATAAAATGCTTTGATTCTGAGTATGATGCAGGTCACGTTTTTTTTTCTGCAGGAGACATATCTGCATTTCCATGGTTGTTCGTTATTAATATTTCATTAATTTTCAAGCTAGTGCAAATTCCCCCTGAGATATCATTAATAAAATACCATCCAAATCAGTGAGATTACAGTCAAAATAGCCAAACCACAGAGCCCATTTAATTACTGAGAAATTTTAAGACTGCTAAGCACTCGCTTTAATTTAAAGAACTCAATAACCAGATGCTTTGATGATTATAAAGAGACTTTAGCTTTCTCTATTTTGTTTGTAATTTTAATTATTTCTCACATTTCCCTACTTAGATGCATTCTTTTATTTGCCCTTATAGAATAATAATGAGTAATTCTGCAGGAGTAGAAGTGAATACACAAATACTTCTGAGCTAAATTTAAGAATAGACAAATATTTAAGAACACAGAATTAATGTTCGTCATTTCATCCTCACCCTCCAGAATGGCATAGAAAAATTTTGATCAATGAAAGTGATTAACAAATTAATGCTACTAAACCTTGTCAAAAGATTCAAGCCTCTTCAACTGCTCAATACCTCTACTCACTCTGAGAATACCAATGTTTTCATCCATATCATTTCCCTGCAACACGAATAGGTGTTTTGGAAGTTGATGTAAAAGCAATTCACAACCCTACTATAACACTCTGTCACAAGTGCACACTCATTTTCTTACACTGCACCCACTAAGAAGACTAGGAGAGAAGACACATATAACACTTCCCCCTATTTCAAATGCATATTCACATGTCATTTATTTAGAAACTACAAGAGAAAACACACAGAAATTCAATGTTATTGCTCTTAGTTAATTTATTCTTTTCTCTTATAAACATACTGTGTCTGTAGTAAGTCTTATGGGAATTGTGTTCTGTCAAGTACCAGCCCCAAAGTGTGTCTACGGCCAATGGTTTTATATGTGGTTTAAGAGCAGGGGAATGTGTCTTTGAAGGACCTCATTAGGAGCTTTCTCCTAGCTGTTAGCTGGGAGGAAGTATACAGGAGTCTTCATGAATGGTGACATTACATTTTCATTTAACTATGCATATACAACCATGTGATCTTTATAATACAGATGGGTTCACTTCCTTCTGTATCAGTTAAGTCACTTTTGAAAATACTGTGCTGTTTGGCAGTAATCTAAATATATTTAAAATCTTATGCAAGAGTAAAACTTGATAAAAATTTCCATACAACCTCTAATTTCCAAGTCCATAACAAACTTGCCTCAATCTATATGAACTAATGTGCAGTGTAGTGAAGCAGAGACTCAGTTTGTTCTCTGTTATGTGATCACAAGGGATTATAATTTTGAACCATAGGGTGTTGATAGATATGCTGTGTACAGCTTTCAGGTAGAGTACAATTGAGGGAGAGGGTGTGGCATTTATACTCTTCTCCTTATTTTAGTAGAGTTATGGCTATGAGAGCCATATAGAACTACAACAGAATATATGCGCTGACGATGGAGAAAAACACTATATATTGTATGTTTTCAGACATAGTAAATATTTGACAATTAGGATACATAACTATATTAATTAGTACTAGCAGCTGCTTAAAAACAATTAAAATTTGTGTGATCCCGTAAAATGCAAACAATTCTTAACTTAAAACCTGAAGACAGTTCCCACTCAGAGCTCAGGATGAGCTGGGGTTTCATCTCCCATTATCCCTACGCCCCACTGTTCCAGATGATTCAGTTGCTAAGCTGAAGAAAGAAAAATGTAGCAGTAGCAAAAACCTTAGGCGTAAGGAAATGCAGTTATCATGCCTGATGTATGAGCAGCTTCTTGTTCAGAGCACCTGATGAACTCATTAAATGTAATTAAAAACAGCATGTTTGTGGGGTGTATAGCAACATGAATATATAAAAAGAACTCTGCATCAGACCAAGGATCTTCTTCCTAAAACTTGAATTAATAAAAGATGTGTATTGGGGGTTTTCATGAAGATTATCAAATTGATAGCGATATAATGAATAATTCATTAGTAATATAGAGCTAATGCCTTTTCTACTTTGCAACACAACCACAATCGTGCCTTATACACAAATAAAAAAAGCATGCAAAATTAATTTTATTTTAGCTTTTAAACTGTTGCTTATAGATGAATTAAGTCATTATTTTTATTTTACATCATAAATTGTTGTTCTTCAGAGTATTAATATTTCAAATCTGAATAATATAGATACAATAAAGTGATTAACAGTATATATAATAGCAACAATATTAAAATGCAAACTTGACGAGGTGGCCGAGAGGTTAAGGTAATAGACTGTTCCTGCTATTTTGCCAGGATGTGGCAACTCAGGTTCTCTCTTGACCTCCTGTGAGGACCCACAGAGCCTGTTCTGCCTTGACTAGAAGACAGAGAAAAAACATTTTCACTAATAGACAAAGTAAACCAAAGTTCCTTGCATTCCTAGTTCATCTTTTCTCTCTTAATCTTCATTACTCAATAGAACAGTCTAAATCTTTAGGGGTCCCTCATGAGAAGAATCATAATTTTGGATAAACTTCATTTTAGTTTCTTTCCAAGTATGTTATTCTTTCTAATTCTACCTATCAACTATTTTAATTGTATTGCTCAAACAACTATTTTTGTATCATCTCTATATCTGTCTGCCTAACTATCTACCTCTGTGTCTATCTTTTTCTATTATCTATTTATAATATAGTCTGCCATCCTATCTATCCATTTATCTATCTATCTATCTATCTATCTATCTATCTATCTATCTATCTATCTATCTATCTATCTGTAGATGGGATGGTGGAGGGCTGCTTCCTGCCACCTGGCTAGCTTTACCCAAAATAATTACACAGAAACTATACTCATTTAAACACTGCCTCGCCCATTAGTTTCAGCCTCTTATTGGCTAATTCTCACATCTTGCTTAACCCATTTCTATTAATGTGTGTAGCACCACGAGGTGGTAGCTTACAAGGAAGATCCTAACCTGCATCTGTCTTGGAGAGGAGAGTCATGGCGACTGCCTGAGGTGTCTGCCTGAGGTGTCTGCCTGAGGTGTCTGCCTGACTCTGCTTTCTTTCTCCCACAATTCTGTTCTGTCTACTCCACCTACCTAATTTTCTGAAACTGCCAAGGCAGTTTCTTTATTAACCAATGAAAGTAACACATAGAGAGATGACCCTCCTCCATCATCTATCTGACTATCTATCTATCTATCTATCTATCTATCTATCTATCTATCTATCTATCTACCTGGCTATTTTTTCCAAAGAAATGCATCCAGTACTAATGCAACAGTATTATCATGTCATTGAGATTCATAATTACTAAAGTTATGTTCAAAAAAATGCGTTTAAGAATCTTAAGTTCTTAAAACTATTTAAATGAAACGACTTGGCACCAATCAGAACTTATAGAAAAGTCCAGGTACCAGGACTAATATAAAAGACTGGTAGTAAACTCCAAGTTAATTAATCTTTATCAACTTTCCAACACTATCTTCAAGGTCAAAATTATTAGCAACTCCCTTATAGTTGGCTTGGTGATGTGGCACCCAACGTGGATAACTGAATCCACAGAAAGATTGAGAAAGCTTGGGAAAGAATAGAGTAAAGCATGTTTTCTTGGTAGCAGCAATTTCTCCGGTCTGGCTCTGCTTGCTAAAAACAAGCAAGTGCTCTCATCTAAGAGGCTTCCTAACTCAGCTTTGGCTGCAAAACCCTGCAGCTCTTTTAGGAGGTCCTACTACAAAACACTTAAATGGTGTTGATGGAAAGCTGAGCACATGTTTTTCGGTTTTCGGCCATAGCAGGAAAAAGTTTGTGCCGTTTTAAAATGCTGGCTTTCTGGGCCGTCCTGCCAGGGCAAACTCTGACTCTTTTAATAGGCGGTCCTGACTATGGAGCTTTTGAGTGTTGTTTAACACTGTTGCAGCTTGCTTGCTGGCAAGGACCTTGAAACACTGTAGAGTTGTATCAATAAACTAGGCTCTGGCTGGTACCTCAGACACAAAGCTGTACTCACAGAAAGTTAAGGAATGGGCTGGATCCAGCTGCCAAAATCACTGCTTTAGTCCTACCGATATTGTTCGGTAAATTAAAGACTCATGTGGTCACAAAAAGAGAGATATACAATAAAAGAAAGATTCAAAGTCGAAGAAAACGTCAAAATGGTTTACAATGTGTTGAAAATATATGCAGGCTAAAGGTGAAAGTTCTTAAAAGTAAAAAATAAAAGGAGAGAAAGAGAGTAGTTTGGGTATGGTGGTACACACCTTTAATCCCAACACTTGGGAGGCAGATGTAGATTGACCTCTGTCACTTGAAGGTGTGGCAGCACACACCTTTAATCCCAATGCCTGGGAGGCAGGGACAGACAGACCTTTGTGAGTTCAAGGTGTTGTTTTACATACCTTTAATCCCAGCATTGGGGAGGCTGAGGTAAGTAGACCTCTGATTTCAAGGACAGCCTGGTCTACAGAATTATTCCAGGACAAAGATATACAGAGAACCTGTCTCAAAAAGTAAAAGTAAAAATAAAAGAAATAGAGATAAAAACAAAGCTGCACAAAGATGGAAAATACACAGAGAACCTTGATACTGTATGCTATTATGCACTCTTTGAATTGTTTGAATGCTGAGGAAGAAGCAACAGCTGCTAAAAGATATTTGTTTATAAATGCTGCTGAACTAATCCAAGATAGACATCTTGAAAATACTTTGACTTCAGAATTTGGATCTAAGGATATGATACTTTGGAAAAGAGATTCTTCCTTTATTTTTACAGAAAACGAGACCGTGTGGATTGCTTCTACCCCAATATGGTATGATAGACCATGCCATCCTGAAAGGTTGCTGTGAACACCTTCAGAAAATTACTTCACTCAACTGCTGACTGAGATGAACCTGGCACACAGGTTACACCATGAAAGATCTGATTAACAGCGCCTCCATTCAGCAGAAAGCAGTTTGGAGAGAAATAACTATGTCCATATTCCCAGATATTGTTTATAAATGTTCTTTTACATTTAAAAGGGGATATGATATAGATATGAATAATTTGCATTGGTATGGATTTTAAGGTCAATTTTGTTATATGTATATGTATTTCTGATCTTGATTAAGGTATTATGATTGTGTAGTTCATTTAAAAATGTAATGTGTAATTAGGAAATATAGGTTGCTAATGGATAATCATCGATAATAGTAAAACTTGTAGCCATGTTAAATTTAACATGTTAGATTTTCTAGATATATAGAGATATATTTAAGTTAAATAGTCATTCCTAATATCTTTCAAAGACTACAGAATATGGCATTTAATGTTTTAATAACTTAGGGCTTTTTATGACAATGAGACACATCTGCTCCTGGCAGCACCAGCTACTTCAAGAGGAAGATGGGCATCGAAGAGGCTACTTATGGAGTTGGTTAGCCATTTGGGCAAGAAACTGCTCTTGCCTGGACTTTTGCATAAACTGGACACAGAGAACCCTCAGAGAGAGGACTGCTGAACTTGTCTATAGGTGAGATGATCTTTCAGGGTTCCTGATTCATGAAAGAGTCTGCAAGACATTCTGCAGGACACAGCAGATACTGACTGAACTGCCTTTGAAATTTTCTGCATCACGGATATGTTTGCTGGAAATTATGGGCCTAAAGGCCGAAGATGGTTGCCCCAACAGTACAAAAGAACTTTGGGTGACTGTCCAGGCAGCAAGATTGATGGAGGAGAGTTATCTGTCTATGTTTCTTTCATTGGTTAATTAATAAAGAAAACTGCCTTGGCCCTTTAAGACACAGAAAATTAGGTAGGTGGAGTAGACAGAACAGAATTGTGGGAACAAGGAAGTAGAGTTGGAGAGACGCTTCAGGCAGTCGCCATAGGAGTCTCCATGCTGCTCCTCTCCGAGATGGACGCAGGTTAAGATCTCTCCTGGTAAGCCATACCTCGTGTTGCTACACAGACTAAATATGGGTTAAGGAAGATATGAGAATTAGCCAATAAGAGGCTGAAACTATGGGCCAGGCAGTGTTTTAAAAGAATACAGTTTCCGTGTAATTATTTCGGGTGTAAAGCTAGCCGGTGGCCGGGTGGTGGGACGCAGCCCCGCTGCTTCACACTACAGATTGGCGCTCCAACGTGGTGACTAAATCCACTTAAAAACCTGAGAGGGTTTTAAATAAAGGAGAGAGAGAATTTAACACAGCTTTTTGCTGTTTGCTTGGACGTGCTGTAGAGAGATTTCCTGTTTCGGCAATAGCGGCAGAGAAAAAGCTGAGTCATTTTAAAACACGGCTTCCTTGTGCTGTGCCGCCAGTGCAAACTCTGGCTTTAAAGCATTTCAGTGGCTTTTATGGACTGGATGTTTGTGTGCCTGCTTGGGATCGGAAAGAAAGTGCTCTGAGACCAGGCCGATGGCTCACTGTTCCCCGCCTGCACCTGGGCAGATGGCGGAATCAGGCTTAGGTGAGCAGGAGAGCATGGCGGATTTCTGCCTATGTTTCCAGGCTGCGCGGTGCTCTGCGTGTCAGATTTGGCTGTAACTTGGATGAAAAGAGTTTCTGTGCCGCACACTCAGTCTCAGAATTAAAGTGCTGAGTGTGGCTCCTACCTGGAGGCCCCAGAGCTAGCAGAAAATGGTACATCCTCCATTTTGAAATTGGAGAGAGGTGGAGCCAACATCCAGAACAGCCCAGCGGCTCTGCAGCTCAGAGGTGCAACCGATTAAGAGTTACAAGCGGCTCCGCCATGTTGGACTGGGCGGGGCAAGCCCGCAGTACCTGTTTTTGACCTAGGAATGTCACAGCTTAGAGTCTTAAGCGCTTAGCAATGTAAAGGCTCAAATCAAACAAGTTTCTCGACAGTAAAAAAATTACAGATTCACAATAGGACAGATTCAGACATAAAAGACTTTTAAATGAGTCACAGTGTTGGATGAATGTATGTAGGCTTGAGAGAGAGAAGAAGAAAATATAAAAAATAAAGTTAATGCCTAAAAAAAGGGTAAAGTCTTTAAAGAGACAGAAAGAAGTAAAGTGATAGAGTAAAAATAAGCCACGTAAAAATGGAAAATTCACAGAGAGTCTGGATTATGTATTTTGTTGTGTTTTCTTTGATTTTTTTGACTGTAAAGGAGCTAAGTACAGAGAGACATTTCATTATATGGGCTGCCAGGCTAGACCAGAATGGACATCTTAACGGTATGACTTCAGGATTTGGATCTAAGAACATGATGCTTTGGAAAAGAGTTTCTTCTTTTGTTTTCACAGAGGACGAGACTCTGTGGATTGCTTCTATCCCAATATGGTATGATAGACCACGCCCTCCTGAAAGGTTGCTGTGAACATCTTCAAAAAATTACTTCACTCAACTGCCAACTTAGAGGAACCTAGCACACAGGTTACACCATGAAAGACCTAAATAACAGCGCCCCCATTCAGCAGGAAGCAGTTTGGAGAGAAAAAACTGCGCCCATTTTCCCAAATATTGCTTATAAATGTTCTTTTACATTTAAAGGGGGATATGATATAGAGATGAATAATTTGCAATGGTATGGATTTTAAGGTCAATTTGTTATATGTATATGTATTTCTGATCTTGATTAAGCTATTGTAATTGTGTAGTTCATTTAAAAATGTAATGTATAATTAGGAAATATAGGTTGTTAATGGATAATCATCGATTAATAGTCAAGCTTGTAGTCATGTTAGTCATTTTCTAGATGTGCATAGATATATTTCAGATAGGCATTCTTCATATCTTTCAAAGACTGCAGAATATGGCATTTAATGTTTTAATAACTTAGGGTTTTTCATGACAATGAGACACGTCTGCTCCTGGCAGCACCAATCTACTTCAAGAGGAAGATGGGCATCGAAGAGGCTACTTATGGAGTTTGTTAGCCATTTGGGCAAGAAACTGCTCTTGGCTGGACTGTTCCATAAACTGGACACAAAAAACCCGCAGAGAGAGGACTGCTGAACTTGCCTAAAGGTGAGATGGTCTTTCGGGGTTCCTGATTCATTAAAGAGTCTGCGAGACATTCTGCAGGACACAGCAGAAAGTGACTGAACTGTCTTTGGAATTTCCTGCTTCATGGAAATGTCTGCTGGATACTTATGGGCCTGAAGGCTGAAGATGGATGTCCCAACGGTATGGAGAAACTTTAGGTGACTGTCCAGGCAGCGAGTTGTCTCTGTCATTTCTAGAGTTTGAAAGTTACTTACTTCTTGTTTACTTAGGTAGTCTTATATCCTTCTGGAGTCTTTGATGGAGTTGAAGAATGGTTCAATAGTTATAGATTTCCTTAGTTATGATAAAAGATAAAATAGATTTAAATATTGTAACTGTAATACTTGCTTGATAACTGTTTTGTTATATGTAATTTTGCTATGTTAAAGTTGAAGCCTTTCTTTTTTGTTTAAACAGAAAAAGGGGAAATGATGGAGGAGAGTTATCTGTCTATGTTTCTTTCATTGGTTAATTAATAAAGAAAACTGCCTTGGCCCTTTAAGACACAGAAAATTAGGTAGGTGGAGTAGACAGAACAGAATTTGTGGGAACAAGGAAGTAGAGTTGGAGAGACGCTTCAGGCAGTCGCCATAGGAGTCTCCATGCTGCTCCTCTCCAAGATGGACGCAGGTTAAGATCTCTCCTGGTAAGCCATACCTCGTGGTGCTACACAGACTAAATATGGGTTAAGGAAGATATGAGAATTAGCCAATAAGAGGCTGAAACTATGGGCCAGGCAGTGTTTTAAAAGAATACAGTTTCCGTGTAATTATTTTGGGTAAAGCTAGCCGGGTGGCGGGACACAGCCCGCCGCTTCTTTCTACACAAGATGTCTCTGTCGTTTCTAGAGTTTTGGAAGTAGCTTACTTCTTGTTCACTTAGGTAATATTGTGTCCTTCTGGAGTCTTTGATGGAGTTGAAGAATAGATAGATAGTTATAGTTTTCCTTAGTTATGATAAAAGATAAAGTAGATATAAATACTGTAACTGTAATTCTTACTTGATAACTGTTTTGTTTTATGTAATATTGCTATGTTAAAGTTAAAGCCTTCTTTTTTTGTTTAAACAGAAAAAGGGGAAATGATGTGGGAGAGTTTTCTGTTTGTGTTGATTTCAATCATTAATAAAGAAACTGCCTTGGCCCATTTAATGGGCCAGCCCTTAGGTGGGTGGAGTAGACAGAACAGGAAGAAGGAAGTGAGGTAGATGGCTCAGTCAGATGCCATGCCTCTCCTACGTGAGACAGATGCCATGCCTCTCCTCTCTGAGCCAGACGCAATGAAGCTCCGGCCTAAGATGGACGTACACTATAATCTTCCCTTTAAGGCACCACATCGTGGTGCTACACAGATTATTAGATATGGGTTAATCAAGATATGAGTAAGAGGCTGAAACTAATGGGCCAGGCAGTATTTAAATGAATACAGTTTGTGTGTTATTATTTCGGGGCATGAGCTAGCCGGTGGCCAGGAGCCAGGCAGGATGAAAAGCAGTCCTGCCCGCAGCTCCACACTACAGCTTGGTTTCTAACAACTGTTGGAAGCCCTGCTCTCATTTTCCCTACTAAAAAAATGTGAAAATTTAGATTTTATATCTTTTTTACTATATATATATATATACATATATATATATATTATACTATATGCAATATATAATGACATGCATGTATGTATGTGCACACATGTTCCATAATGGTGATAATTCTGTTAATTTCTGAAATTCTACCAATGCATTCATTGTGAAGACATTAATTCAAATTCTGAATAGTAAAATACTGTGAATAAGTTCTAAACAAGAACTTCTTTCTTTATCTAATTTGTTCTTCCTATTGGATTTATAGCTTCTGAAATAACAAAATGCAATTGCCTTTTGGCATGACAAGTTAGCATATTAATATCCTCTGTTCCTTTCCACACCATTAGCACTCTTATGCCAAAGCACCAAAGAATACATTCCTGATCTCTGAAAACTTAACTTCCTTCTAATTTCATTTTCTAGAAAGTGTGAATTCTGATGTGTGATATGCGTAGCTGTGCTCCCATTGAGCTTTTCTAAAATGTGGCTGAGAAAGAGACTCTTATCTATTTTTTTTATTTTTTATTATTAAAAATTTCCGCCTCCTCCCCACCTCCCATTTCCCTCCTCCTCCCGCTCCCCTTTCCCTCCCTCTCCAGTCCAAAGAGCAGTCAGAATTCCCTGCCCTGTGGGAAGTCCAAGGTCCTCTCCCTCCATCCAGGTCCAGGAAGGTACACATCTAAACAGATTAGGCTCCCTCAAAGCTAGTACATGCAATAGGATCAAAACCCAGTGACATTGTCCTTGGCTGTTGTGAAGTAAGGGCTTATATAGATTGGACTGAAAATCAAAACCCAAGATATGTAAACAAAATGATAAGCAACAAAAATAGAAATAAAAGAAATAGATAAGAGCTCCCATTAGAGGTGGGGCTGATCTTCACAACAGCATGAAGATTTTTCAGTAGCATGTACATATTGTACCTAGGAACAATAAGTTGGAAATTTATAGTTGGATTAGTTGAAAAAGGTTAGTCATAACTATATCTCACACTTTTTTTCTGTGATAGAAGACAACTATAAAGAAAATTGAACTATAAAGGAAATTGAGGCAACAAAATGATAATTATTATGTATTAAATGATTATTATTATGCATTACAGTAATGACATAATTATTGTTTATTTTTTCTTTCTGAAGAAGAACATTCATTTGGAGAAAGAATCAATGCGACAGATTAGTTCTATTTTATAAATACTACCTTTGTTACTCAGTTTTAAACATGCACAGATACTTATAAATGTTTAAGTTGATGTATTTTAAATTTTAATTATCTCTAATTAATCCTTTAATAATGATCACTGTATTTTGCTTTCTTTTAGAACAGTTGCTTATAATGCAAGCTCCTTCAAAGTAATGAGGCTGTACAGATCTCTTTAATTTCAATCTGGCTATAATTATCCAAGGAAGCCTTACCCCAGTTACTTATTTCTTATGAGAAATAAGGGAAAAATATATTTTATGGTTTCACCCAAGGAAGGCCAAAATGTTACCATTGCCTCCCTTAGATCTGAAAAAAGGCCAATAAATGAGTTCTTGAAGCCCTCCCCAGACAAAATGAATCTTTGGCAACTGGGGATAAAATCTACTTGGAAATTGTACCTATTAAAGAAAACAGAACTGAGATGACAGAAATTTGGTAGAGAAAATAATGAGTTATATGTGAGGACCTTTCAATTCAAAGTTGAAGCTCGTTGTCGGGATAATATTTTTGTACACTGTGAAGATGTATCTGTTTAAACTTACCTGCCTCAGGTACCTTCGTACTGGTTTAATAAAGAGTATGATGACCTATATAGCTAGGCAGAAAATCACAGGCAGGGCAGGACATCTGGGAGAGAGAGGAACTCAGGGGAAGAATATGAGAGCCAGGATATTGGCTGGTGTGTCAGATGTACAGTACTAGGCAAAGGTAACAAGACATGTGGCAGAAATGAGATTACTATAAATTTGCTAATTTAAGATTTTTTCACATGTGAAAAAAATTCTTTATTAACTTCTCACATTTCATTACAAAATGTATGTTGCAAACAACTTGAATAACCTACTTGTGGTTTTTATTTTTATAATTAAGTTTTAAGAGCTAGTTGGAACAAGTCTAAGCTAAGACCAAGCTTCATAATTAATAAGAAGTCCCCATGTCATTACTTGGGAATTGATGGGCCAAAGAAAGACCTGTTACAAGTCATCAGTGTCCACTCCCCTTTGTGCAGGGAAGCAAGAAGAGTCTGAGAATGGTTACTTAAGAAATGAGCTTTACAGATGCAGACCCACAGTGAAACATTGGGCCAAGTTTAAAAAATCCTATTGAAGAGAGGGTTAAGGATTAAAGGAGCCACAGGGTCAAGGTACCACAAGAAAACCCACAGAAATGGTTAGCCTGGTCTCTTGGGAGCTCACAGAATCTGAACTGACAACCAGGGAACCTGCATGGGACTGACCTAGGACCTCTACATATGTCTAAGGCCTGTGTAGCTTGACTGAGCTGTGTGACTCCTAACAGTGGAAGAAGGGATCTTCCTTGATGCTTTGTATGGCTTTGGGGACTCTGTCCCTTTTGCCTTGCCCAGCCTTAATACTAGATGAGCTTAGTCCTACCTCAACTTTATACACCATGCTTTGTTGATATACATGGGAGCCCTAACCCTTTCTGAACAGAAACAGTGGAGGAGTGAATGGAGGAGGGGGGTAGAAAAGAAGTAATAGGAGGAGGCAATGGAGGAGGAAAATAAATAAGTTTAAGTTGAAAAAGAAATGAGGTTTAAAGATTCATGTTCTAATTTAATATGTGAAACTCGTATATCAGCATTTTAGACAAAACTTAGAAGAGATAATGCATATACTAGTTAGAAGTTTCTAATGATGTTGAGAACTCATTGTTTCAGATAAATTTTATAAAATGCTGACTAATTCCAATCATGTGAATATTATGCTTCAAGACAGAATTCAATAAAATTTTGAGAAATGGCAAGTAATTCACCTTAGATTCTACTTCCATGGGATTCACATATGCTCATCCCTCTTCTCAGCCATGATCCTCGTTGCTGTCTTCTAGTATTCCCTTGATTTCCTTAGGTTATATTCAAATGTTGACTTTTGATAGACTTGCAATTCAGATCCAAACACTAACCATGGCTGCACCCTAATATTTCCTTACTTCTCACCAAAGTACTCCACTAGAGGAGAGAGGGTTTTGACCACTGTGTACTGCTATCAACTTAGCACAGGAAAAGCCACTTACACTAGCAAAAAGGTGCTAAAATATTTGTTGAAATAAAAATCAATGAGGAAGGGAATTTAGAAAATATCACATATGCGCTTCATCATTCTAAATAGAAACTAAGGAAGTTCAAAGTAAAAGGAAAATGTGCCCATTGATTTTGTTTAAAGGCTGCAAAGATTAAAAGATGTTGGGATAAAAACGTTATCATAGCAACAGAAAAATATCAAGAGGAATCTTTTAAGTTTATTGTGGCATTTCAGAAAAGGTTGTGCTGCAATTAAATTTTATTACAGCATAAAAAATCATCATGGGAAGAGACTTAATACTAAATCTACTAGCTTTAAGATCACCCACATCCTCTTCTCTACATCAGCTACTCATTCGTATTATCATACTATGATCCCACATGCTGTCAGTGCCTGCCAAACACTGAAGGCAGCTGAACCAGGAACACACTCAAAAACTGGCATTATGAGCTGCCAAGATGGTTCAGTGGGTAAAGTTTCTTGCATAATGCCTGATGATCTGAGTTCAATCCCTGGGACCTGTATAGTAAAGGAAGAGCTATGACCCTGAAGTTGTTTCTGATTGTCACATATTTGCTATGTCAATTAAACAATGGAAATAGTAATAACTGAAATGAAAATTGAAATATTGTTATAGATGATTTAGACATTTAACCTCGATGTTTGAAACTGCAAATTGTATTTCTCCCCATTCCACCATGTCTAAGAATACTTAAACTGGGAACTAGTTGGTTTTGAGTCTTCATATTTTCATTGGACATCATTGTTTATGAGTTTGTGTATTCCTTAGTAGATTGTCATGTATCTCATAGAAACTTGCCTCAATTGTTGTGCCTTAACTAAGATCACTCTCCCAAATTAAGCCTCCAGTAACAATTGCAATGGAAATCAAAAGGCTATAAAACATACTGCATTAGCATTCATGAGTAAATACAAATGAATTAAAAATGTAATAGGATCTCCCCCTCTCTCTCACATTCACACAAGCACACACACACACACACACACACACACACACACACACACACTACAACAATCAAGAGATGAGGAAGATGGTAAGAAAGAAAACAAGATATGTTTTGTGAATAAGTCATTTTAACTGTACCGAGCGACTGCATCCCACATGTGCTGGGATGCTATTTTTATGCCCGTGGGAATCATCACCAAACTGTATTTCTAAAAAGGCTACATTTGATGGTCTACCTCTGCTTCTCAGAAATTCAATTATAGACTACTTTACTAAAGGCAAAAAAATGTATTTCATTTTCTCTTTGGTGTCCTTTCTACTGACACTTTCAATGATTTTCCTAACACTACAAATGTACTTCATAATATTTCTTCAATGTGTATGTTTCCTTCCCAAATTCTAGATAGGTTGGCATTCTTTGACTTCACAACATAATTCCAGAGTCAATTTTTGTTTATTTATCCCCTGAACTTGGTGATCCAGAAAAGCTGTCTAATAGTAGTGCTTATTGTCCTCTCTGTTGCCTATCTATTGTTGTACAACTCCACATATTTATGGAAACAATGATTTGTGTAGATTTTGTTTCTTGACATGATCCAAACAACTGGAAAATTATTGTTCAATGGAAAACGTTTACATATTTTATTTTCAAAAGTGGACCAATTCTTGTTTTATCTCGTATGTCTTCCTTACAGTACTACTCACAGTAGTTTCCTTCCACACTCCAGCCTTTTAACTATTTCATCGCCAGTGTTCCTCCATACCAAGAGACCTTCTCAGTAACCATCCACTATGAAATACAAATCCTATCAGTACATTAATATTATAAAACTGAATGTTATACCTTACACAAACTTTACAATGTCTATTGCTATCTTGAGTAGTATTCCAATGAAAGTAATACTTTACATATATAGCAGGTTATATATATGAAATATGTGCATGAAATATATATGCCAAGTGAAATGAAAACTAAGGTTTTATGTGAAAAATATAAAGCTCAAGATTAATTGGAACAGAGCCAAATAACCTAAAGTGGCAATATTCAAACCATTCAGAGAACTACATTGTCTTTAGGATAGCTATGTACTAGGGTAATATGTATAAATATGAATATGTAATGTTTGCATATATACATACACATATAAGCATAACCATAGTACAAATATCAATGAAATAACACCACAAAAAAGCTGGTACATATTTTTATTTCATCCTATTTTGCTCTATTTATTCAGAAGTAATTCACTAAATTTATTTTATAAATTACCAATGAGTTGTAACACAAAATTTAAAAGAAACAAACACACAAAATCTTGCAAAAGAGGTTTCAGTTTTTGAGATTACTGAATATGTCAGAATACTGCTGACACTTTTCAGGGATATTCAACTTTTGGGAGTGATTCGGATGCAGTAATATAATCTTAGAGAAATTTAATAATATTAAATATAAATTGCATTTTCTGTACTTAAAATGACCAATTTTTCTAGCTTTTCATGGCATATTACTAAAAATCCATTACTTGCTAAAAATGTGCTTCTGGAGTCTTTTGTAATTCTAAATGCAAGCAGCTACTCAACATTCTCATAATCATTAAATTAAAAAGTGTTAAGAAAAGACAGTCCTTAACTAATTTATAGTTCTCTTCTAATGGGAATAAGATTGCTAGTGACTTGCTTTTGAAATATCCTGTAGTCAGTCACTAGTGTCCAAATGGCATTCTGATCATCCAAAGTATGTGACCTACTGACCTTAGACTACAACAGTTCACAGCTATATTTATAGACCAATATTAGCCTCATTCTCTAGTTTGCCATTCCTATGATTTGGTTACACTTTCCCTATTTATATATTACAACCATGCATGATGAGGCCAGTCACAACATATCATTCAAATAAATTGTCCTTAATTTTGCACACACATTGTTTTAGGCCTTTGAAAAGACTTGAGAATTAAAGTCAAGGCTGTACATTCATGTTTTTTTTGTTTGTTTAGCCAGCATAAGAATAATAAATACAAATCATTTTTTCTTTTACATTTTAATGTGTTTTTGTTGTTAAAAAGGACAGTAGAATCCATGGTTTAAAATTTCTGAAGCTAGCTTTACTTTTTGTTTTTCCTTGATAGCATTAGTACATTTATGCCATTTGAGTTTAAAAATTATCTTTTAAGTTCAAGTAATGCATCTATCAGTAATATTTTTATTACATTTACCTACTTTCTAATGATAGTTGAAGTAAAGAGCATGCTAACAGGCATTATGAAGCTAAACTCTAAGCAATTTTAGAATTTCCAAATTATACTTTTTTCTAGACAGCCCTGTGTAAGACTACATATATTTGTCTTTTTCATTATCTAATTTATCAAATTGTTTATGCTCTGCTCATGTGAATTATTGTAGTTTATCATGGAGTAACTCATCAATATCTAATTTGACATAAGACCCACTCCACAAGATGCAACCTGTCCCTAACACTGCCTGGGTAATCAAAAACCAGAGACAAAGTAGCCCAGGGACCTAGTGTAAAATCAATTACTATTCTTCAAAACAGTGGCAATAAAATGGTATTCTGCTATACTCATAAATCAGTGTTTTGTTCAACCATCATCAGAGAAGCTTCCTCCATCACTAGGTGGGAACAAAAATAGACAGACAAACATGCAGAGAGTAAGACATCTTAGAACACTCAGCTACAAATGAGTTGTCTCCATCAAAACCATTCCCTTAGAACTAAGGAAACCCTGAAGAAGAGGAGGAAGTAAAATCAGAGACAATAGAAGACACCAACCAAGGAAGTAAGACTAAATGAACACTATCAAAATTCATATGAACTCACAAGAGACGGAGACAGCAAACATAGGTTCCTGTAAGGGTTGGTTCCTGGTCCTCTGCATATTTACAATGATTTCTAGTTTAGTGTTTTTTTTAATAGGATTACTGAGTGTGAGAACAAATGACTCAATGATTCTGGTGTCTTCTCTTAGAATAAATTTTTAAGAAGAATCTATGACTAGGTCCCTTTTTACTGGAGATAAAAAAAAAAAACCCTCAAAATCAAAGGAAAGCTACTATTGTAAATCTAAAACATCTGTTTTGACTGAAAAGTCAAATTTCATATTGTTGATAAAAGTTACTAAGTAGAATTGGGATACACATAAAAATGGACTTAATAAAATTAAGAAGCTACACTTTGATTTCAGATAAGCTTGCTGGCTATCCAGAATCCATGTACAGACTACTGCTTCATGAGCAGGAGCTGTTTCACACCTGTTCTCACAGAAAGGTCAGCCTTGCACGCTGAAAGCCAAGGCCTCGGATTCCCATCACACACGTGCTCCAAATAAAAACGCCTGTGAGTATCCTCGACTGCAAACTGATCCTGTTTAAAAGGAAAACTTCAGAAAGCACAGATGACTCTTGTATTCTCAGCTAGGAATTCTTTTCATGCTAGATGGGGTTTCTGAGAATATGAACACAGTTGCTCCCATGTCTTAAAATAGCACAGATTGGACAGTTATTCTATCTCTTGGCCAGTTACTATTTTTTGTTAATACACACACACACACACACACACACACACACACACAAAGAGAGAGAGGAGAGAGAGAGTGAGAGTGAGAGAGAAAGAGAGAGAGAACTAGAGACAAAAAAGTAAATAAATAAAAAACAGCATCAACAAAAACAACAACAGAAAAACTCAATGTGCTTTCAGGTATTGAAAATAACAATATCATATTGGTCAAATTAAAAATGTTTTAAAATATGATCTTTAATGTAACTCTAGTTTATGTATCTACACTTTAGTAAAGCATTTAGTGTCTATTCATGATGAGATATATTTATATTTCTAATCCTGATGTTATATTTAGCCATTTCCTGAGGCTCTGTAGAGGACATGAACTCAGAATAATCATGGCTCCCCAAGAGCTGTCACATGCTCATTGTTTATAAGTAACCTACTCTATTTACTAGATACGGGCAGTATCTAGTATCTACTAGATACTCAGACATATAAATGCTTAGCTGCTGAGTTAGGTCAGCATGGTGCTCCACACACAGAGAAAATTCACGAGCTGGTTGTCTTCTCCAATTCCATTATATATTAGGAATTAAACTGAGGAATATTTCAAAGTCATAATCTCAAATCTGAATGAGACTAGCTACATAATTAACATACTCATACTTAGTAGGTCCCTTTTACCCCATTTATTGTGTTTACTGAAGAAAACCACATGTTAAAATTGATAAGCTCAGTTTGATTTTATGTTTTCACATAATAATATGTTTCACCTTAAAATAAATATGGGCTTGTTTTCACCTAAGCAAGTATGTGGTAATGATGATGAAAATAGCAAGCATATTCTGACAGAGCAGAAGGTCTATGCTTCTTTCATAATAAGAGTACATGCCTTATTTCCTTTCTGCTAGTGTTGTAACCTTAGATACACTTACCTATCGTGAAACTCAGTTGACTTCTCCTTCTCTTTAACATAAAGATTGCATTTAATGAGTAGAATTTTGTGGTGTGTGTGTGTGTGTGTGTGTGTGTGTGTGTGTGTGTGTGTGTGTGTGATATAGACAAGATTGTCTGGTAAATGAATTCATCAGCTCCCTCCTGGCAGCATGACAGGTGTGAGGTGTTTCTCTGTGTGTGCAGACTAATCCTGGCAGAAGCATTCAGAGACCTGCTGCTTGAGCCCGCAGAGGTAACCTGAAGGAGTGCTCCAAATGCCCTTCTGCAAGCATCATTCACAGGGAAAACTGTCCATCTGATGAAGACTGAAGGGTAACTCTGCCATGATTGCGCTTATCGTCATGGTCATCTCACAGTTCACACGTGCTTGTCCCATTTCCAGACGCCATCTGTAGTATCTTCCAACACTATCAACTTAGAAGCGCAGACATCACATAGGATGCGGTATTTACTACGGTGTGCGCATCTGCCATCTTTGGAACTGTTGTGGAAAATGACAGCCTAATAAGTTTAGCTGCTTTTATCATCATCCTTGATATTAAAACTCCAATTGACATAGGCATTAGCAGTAAAGTAGATGTTGAATTCATGGGAGAGAACAAAGGGGATTTGGGTTTTATATCAGTATTACAGACAGAGTACTCAATGTATTGTTTTTTCCTCTTTGTGACAGAAACTCAAATTTTGTAGATGGTTATATAGGAATAAATTGTTTTGCTCTATTATAAATGATGCAGTGTTTTATATTTATTTTATTGACTTCTCTTACATTTTGTGTCCACTATAAATTTATGTGTGTGATATTAATCTTAACTACCAAGCTTCACAGTCTCACTAATTAATATACTTAGCAATCTTTCCTTCCTTGGTTGTATTGTTTTTCTTGTATTTTATTATTAGCTGAAACACTTGATGATTTCATTTTGCTATTTATGATGTTTAAGGTTAGTAATTATAGTGAGTTAATCTGTCTTATCCTAAAGTAACTGAGAAGACCAAAGGCATTTTTTATTAAAATATAAAAAATATTTCTAATGAAAAACTTGAAAAATATTTGAGAATAATTCTGATCTAATAACAAATTGTTAAATATGAAAAATAACAGTATATTTTACTTACTATAATATGTTATAGTGAATATAACAGTGTTATAAAATTTCTCTCTATTTTATATAATATAGCATTGTAAGCTGTATTTATAAACAAAAAGAATTAAAAGATACTAAGTTAGTAATAAAAGTAATTACAATATTACATTAAGCTAAACATCTATTCTGTAAATATGGGAGAAAATGGCTATCAAAAATTAATTTTTCTAGCAAGTGTTTCAATTTCTCCAATGATACTTTTTTCAAGCTATTTTAATCCTGTATTGAAATGAAGACTTATTGGCTAATAAAGTCTCAAATTAAATGATTTATTTTAATACATAATCATATTGTTTCATATGATAAGAATCATAAATTTAGGGTCCGTTATATGGCTACGCAGGTTAAAGGTCTTCTTATCAAGCCTGGCCATCGGAATGTGAGCAAATGAACCAAAGTTGGATGATGAAAACTAATGTCACCAATTATTATCTGACTGACACATGCCCACATATCCACTAAAACACACATATGCATCATCATCATCATCATCATCATCATCACCATCATCATCATATATACATAGTAAGAAGAACAGAGAAATTATATTGAAAACAATTAAGAATAATATTGTTAATTTTTTTCAGAAGTTAGAAAGTTAGTCTATTTATCACCATGTCATTCCCTACCAGAATTTTGCTGTGTATTAAATATTTAGTTGAACTTTCTTCTCATATTTCACTATCTTCTGCCTTTGAAATAATGTAACATAGCACATTTTCAGACTGCAAAATGTTTATTCTATGCACTTCATTCAAAAAGAGTTTTGAGTTTTGAAAACAATGTCATCATCCAGAACTCCAAATGTTACTGCTTAGATAGTCACACACACACACACACACACACACACACACACACACACGCACACATACACGCATAATCTGGCTTGTCCACAGGACAGAAGCTTGGGCCTCTCATATGTTAAGCAAGAACTGTAACACAAGCTACATCTATAGTCATCATAATTAGTTTTATCCTCAATAGCTAACTACCATGCAATTAATGGCAAAATGTTAAAATAAATTATGTTCATGTTGTTTTAGAATAGGTAATGAAATATCATGTGGCTTAAAATCCTGATGATCAACATCAACCAAAATTCATTAGTTTTATATGTGTGTGTATATTTTTTAAAGGAAAGTAAATATCACTTTTATTTAAAGCATTTTCCCCCCTTCATCAACAAAACATCTGGAATGTCAGATCCAAAAGAAACTCAGTACAAAGCTGGGCTGTAGTGGAAGGTGAATCTCTAAATTTGAGGCCACATAAAGTGAGTTCCAGGATATCCAGGGTTACACAGCAAAACCCTATCTCAGGGGAAAAGAATTAAAGAGAGAGAGAGAGAGAGAGAGAGAGAGAGAGAGAGAGAGAGAGAGAGAGAGAGAGAGAGAGAGAGAGAGAGAGAGAGAGAGAGAGAGAGAGAGAGAGAGAGGAGGGGAGGGAGGGAGGGAGGGAGGGAGGGAGAAGGAAGGAAGGACATAAGGAAAAGATAGAAAGAAGGGGAAAGAGGAAAGAGGTAAGAAGAAATAAACTCAGGGCAAGTGTGGTGCCTATTAGCATTCCAAAGCACCTGCTGGCCTCTAGGCTCACTTAGTACCTGTGTCTCCTCTCAGCTCTTCTCAACCTGTTCCCTTGCCCTAAACTTCTCCAAATTTCCTAGCTTCTCATTCCTACATAGCCCTTCCACTTAGTTCATGTACTTTTTGGTCCTGTTGGTCTGCTCACTCTTGTCTCTCTTCCTTGGTCCTGCCATCACTCTCCCTGCTCTGCTGCCTCTAATGGTTCAATTCAGTCTAAAGGACAGATTGGTCCACTACTTCCTTTCTCTCCCTGCTCTGGACACTTCCAGAAAACCCTAACTATACTCTTACTCATATCTAAAATCAAATCTCCTTGACAAACACACACACACACACACACACACACACACACACACACACAGAGAGAGAGAGAGAGAGAGAGAGAGAGAGAGAGAGAGAGAGAGAGGAGAGCTACTATAACCTACAGACATGTTCCTACAGGTTTTATTTTATTATCTCAAACATTTCAAATTGCTAAAACTCAATATGAGTTGGAAGAAGAAAGTGACAACACACATAATTTTTAGTGAAATGCAGTAGTACATGAAGACTGTTCAGAAAGGAAGGGACTGTTTAAAGGTAATGGAACATTGAACATTGGCGTCATTCAATAATGTCAAAGCCAAACAAGTTCTCTTCCAAGAATCCCAGGTAAATTTCACTATCAGTGGAGTTCATTGCGATCCAGATTGGGGCTGGTGTATGCTTTAGAGCCACAAAGGGAACACACAGCCTACATGTTCTCACAAAGACATCTACAGTGCACAATATAAACTGCTCACTTGAGAAACCTTTCAGGGAGCTGTAACGAACTCCTCAGAGAGTAATGAGTTCATATAAATGCTTAAAGGCTAGCTCTCTATCTCCTCATCATTTTTGACTTATAACCATCCAAGTAAGTAGGGAATACATCAACATATGCTGAAGGAGAATTCTAAGAGAAACTACTGTCTCCAAAATATAATCTGTTGTTCTTAAACAACTTACCTATTATTTTATGCCTTAGCTTTCATAAAGTGAAATATAAACACCAGTTACCACAATTGGGTTCCTTCTCACACTGTGTATAAACTAGATTTATGCCAATAAACAACTTATCACAGTGTGCTGCATTGTTAGTGTTAAATAACTAAGAATTATTAATTTTAGTTTTCTATAATTAATAGGTTTAGAAGTATAAAGCAAAACCGTGATTCATTTATTCATAATTCTGAGCTGAATTCTAAACAATTTTCCTAGCTCTTCACCACATTTGTAAAGAAGCAGTTTAAATAACACTTAATGGGGTTGTTACTAATTTCTTTCTATAGTCAGAAAGGTAATTTTCAGTCCTAGTCTATGTTAAGATAAAAGATTTGTCAATGATGAAAATAAATACTCTCCTTCTTTAAAATAAAGCTTTCATTTATGGAAAGATGGGCATCATTTTGTTAGACAAGATGCATTGAGAGTAGTTTTTCCTTGCTGTTTAATGATCAAAAGGCTCCAGAAATCACACATTCAGGTCCACTCCTTGTCTAGCTTCAGAGATTCTCTAAACGATGTTAGTGTAATTCTTGCATTAGTTTATTACTCTTCTTGCAACACACAGCTCAAAACTCCCACACATAAAATATATATTGAGACAACACATACATATAATCTTACAGTTGTGAAGATCACAGTTCCGGAATGGGCCTCACTGAGTTAAATGAAAAGGTCCTCGGGACTCATTACTGCTAGTGGACTCTATGGGAGTGGAGTTTAGTGAATTTTCTTTTCAAGTTACCAGTAGTTCTTGGCTCGTGGCCACTTCTTCCATCTTCAAAGATAACGTCAATAGCCAGATCATCTGTACTGTAGCTTCTATGTTCTTGTGGTCAACATTGCTCACCATTATCACCCATCTTACTACCCATAGCCTATCCATGTACTCCATAATAAGCCCTCTATTTTACAGTCAGCCACTTTCTAAACTTTTAATTCCCCTTTGTCATTTCATGTATCACAGATTCCAGTGACTGGGTGTAAATACCATGAGAAGACATTATTTTAACTATCATAAACCTTTCATTTTGGAGAAACATTTATGTATTTGAAAGTGTTTTTCATATAAATATACATACTTTAAAATATACCTGTTTATTTTGTGAAGACTAATGAATTAAGGGATGTTGACAAAGAATGACTAAAATATGTTATATTTTATATCCTATGTTAGGGTCAGAAAAATGCAAACACAATTTGATGGCTTTTGGTAAACAAATTTAAAAAAAAGAAAATGATGGACCCATAGATGTGAGGGTGTTGAGCAAAGGGAATCAGACACTTCGAAGAGAACAGTAAAGAGTATTGTGTGAAAAAATGGTACCTGTCATCTTTAGAAAAGTAGTAATTGTCTACATGTCAGTGTAGGCAACAACAGACTAGGGTAAAAACTTTGAATGCTAGTCTCCCAACACAGGTGAGAAATAGTAGCAGCTAGGGCAAGCGTGGCGGCATGGGTGAAGAGACATTTGGGAATCAAGATTCAGTTAAAATGAAATGCAGGCAAAATTTATTGAAGTCCATTTGTAGTAAGATATTGAAATTGGAAAAAAATTCTAGAAAACCATAAATTTTTATGAGTAAATGGCATTACAGCTCACATTTCCAGAAATAGAGTCAATACAGGTGGAAGTTACAGAAGAAAAGTATCAAGGTCTTCAGTTTTGGACACATTAGACTTATGGGTATAGCTTGTGCATGAGACAATATTGACTAGTCTTAAGAATTACTCTGTCTCATTTCATTTAACTGGCATGTTTCTTAGCCTCTTTTGAAGCCTGATGGAGCTATATGACTAGTTATAGAATCAGAAATATGGGAGACAGACATGCTCCTGAGCCTAGTATATGCCCACAGGCAAGCTGCATGGGGCTCTTCTGTACTTTATCTGATCCCTATGTCCATACATCTAGGACAACAGAGCTGTGTGGCCAACCTTGATCTAACAGAAGAGAGAGATTAAGCTGACACATGCTAAAGCACTATAGTTTGGAATGCATTTTAAGCTTGTGTCTTTGCTAAATATAACTTCTAAGAGAAAGTTATTGACTATACAGCTGAATTTGATCTCAGTTTTAACCAAAGGGTATTCTGGGGATTGTTGGTATTGAGATGGTTTTGCCAGTTAATAACTGGAGGAATTACTAATAGAAGTTAATTTTCTCCACATTTGTTAGCTCATCATAATATAGCAAAATTGAATATTTTTCTTTTTATCCTTAATGGTTAAAGTCAGTATTTATTAGTCATTATTTGTAAAGTTAGTATTTATTAGTCTTTATTTATGAGTCAGTATTTATTAGGCTAAACACAGGAACAGTGCTATATCAACGATCAAATGCTAGAGAACTGGGAAGAATGTGGTGATGTTTCTAGTCTACCAATATTTATTTTTAAGTTAAATTTCATCTTCTTTATTATTGGTTTATCCCCTCAGAATGCATAGAATCTTACAACTCTCCACGATTTCATAATGCATTCTAATTCAGAAATAAAATCACCTGTCATGTGATTATCAGCATTTGGGAGTTTATGTTTAAGTTTTCTTCTTAGAAGTTTTCTTCTACTCATGAATTAATACTCAGGGAGGTTTGTTTAATGTCTGTACCTCATCCCCAGGGATTCTCAAAATTTAAATGTATTCATATTCACTTCTTTTGAGCAGCGGTTTTACAAAGGTTTTATACTCATTCCTCAAATGTCAGTGTCTTATACACAAGCTAGGGATAGTGTTAAATTTTGCCAGACTTGCATTTGGGAATTTTGCTCTCATTCCTCAGCAGAACAACAATGGTTAATGACAGTTTGGCTATTGACTACAGGAGTAAACATTTCAGGAAATCATAATTACAATGACACTTTGCCTTAGAATTTATGTTTGGCAATTAGTTAATTTTCTTGGTATTAATGTATCTTTCAAAAACCTGTTATCTTGGGACTGCAAACCTGACAAGCCATTGGTTCATTTTCCTCCTGTGGCAACAAGCCCCATAATGAAGAAATATTAAACAGATTCTCTCCTTGTTATTATACTTGGGATTTCAAATCTATTGAGGAACTTTTGCTCACCAAACCTTATTTAATAAAGACTTTCAATAATCCACTGTGGGGGAAATCAATATAATTAAATAAAATCAAAGATGTAGCTTATTGTATATCACCGTGTATGAAGCAAATGTATATGAATACATTTTATTGAACCATGAATCTGAACATGAACAGAATCAGGTTGTCCCTAGATTTGCCTGGCATTTTATGAAACCTATTATTCTTATCTGACATTATTGCGGTATAAGAGACCATAGTGACATTTGATTACATTCCGTTTTATTATTGCTTTGTACCAAATTGTTCACACCAATAAGAGATAAAAATGCAGAGGCAATTGCAGCACCCTCACAAAGTCCATTCATCTTTCCCTGAGTTAGTAATGTCCAGAACTGAATAGAAGCCAATGGTCTGATCTCTTTATTCGGATCACAGTGAAATACTTACATGACAGGCAGATAATGTATCATAAAATCCAGGCAAGACTACACTTTTAACTTAAAAAAAATCATGTTTTAGGTATGTTTGCATCTATAACTTAAAATCTACCCAAAGGTAAAAAATCCAAACAACAAATATAGGTTTGAGAATTCATAAGTTACTCAAAAACAAATAAGTGTTTTTATACTGGATACTGATATGTACGTGCACTTATTTTTTGATCATACTTCCTTTAATAAATATGTTCTAGTTGTTTGCAAAGTATATCTTTTCTACCAAATTATAGAGTAAATATTAAATAGAATAAGTAAATTCAACAGCATTTTTGTATTTAAATGTATAATATTTCAATATTTTTATTTTACGTGTTTGTGTTGTTTGCATCGGTGTATATAGTCCTTATTCCATTTTAATATCTTTATTCTAATGGCAAAGACAACAAGCAGTAAGAAGAAAGTTTAAACTTAATTACTAATTAATATACTGTTAAAATCTGTATGAAAACTTAATAAGAATTAATTATATAAATATGAATACTCGTACTGGCATATGATTATTTTGTAATTTAAGATCATTTTTCCATTTGTCCTCATGAAATTTATTCTCAATAAAAATATGAAACAATATTATACTCTCTTACATTGTTTTAAAATTTTTCCACTATTCATATCTTAATAATAATAGCATTGACTCTGCATAACCCAAAGAAGTCTAAAATCGTCCCATGAAAAAAAAGTCAGCATTAACAATAAATTATCTCATGCCTTCTCCCTCTTAAACTCATTTACTCAAAATAATGTTACTGCATCCTTTTATTTCATCCATACTTGGCAAAAAAACAAATAGAACCATGAAAATGGGATGATTTGATGTTAATAACCATCAACCTTGTTTGGGAGCATCAGAGCATGCAATATTAGTGTTTATACAGTTAAGCTGGTTTTCATTTATCTGCTTTAGTAGAAAATAACTCTATAGGTAAGTCAGACAGCTGTCTGTGAATCACAAACAGTACAATACACAATAACTTCAAATAGAATGTTAATTTAAAGACCTCAATTTTTATTAAAACTTTGTTGAAAATCTGTGAAAGGATGGACTTATGTAGTTGTCCTCTGCTCATAGTCCTACTGATGTTTTCTGTTTTTGTTTTGTTTTGTTTTTTGTTTTTGTTTTTCGAGACAGAGTTTCCCTGTAGTTTCTAGAGCTTGTCCTGGAACTAGCTCTTGTAGACCAGGCTGGCCTTGAACTCAGAGATCCTCCTGCCTCTGCCTCCCGAGTGCTGGGATTAAAGGCGTGCACCACCACCGCCCGGCCCCTACTGATGTTTTCTTAAATGATGTTGAGTATCAATACCTATTTATTTATTTGTGCAAGGAAAATACAGTTACGTTAGAAAGGAAAATCAGAATAGGTAGTTAAAGACAAAAGGATGCAGTTGGAAACATTTTAAATATTACTTCATTCTTTGAGTCCTAAGTATTGAGGAAAATAGGATCTCATGAAGTTGGTGTGAGGAAAAAACAAGGAAACATATATAGTACAAGGCAAAGAATGTGCACTTTGGTTGCGATTGATACATGCATCCAGAAAAAAAAAAATCCATGACACATCGTGCACAGTAACAAAAAAGAATGAAACAGAACTCTGCAGGTGGCAGTCACATTTCTTCCACAGAAAAACAAAAACTACAAACTAAAACAAAAGAAAACACAAAGCAAAAAAAAAAAAAAAAAAAAAAAACAATGTTAGAAAGTAACACTAAAGAGCTCATCACAGGGTTGACTGACTGATGAGGTTAGCAGCCATATAAGCCAATTACCCCTCAGTTGTACCGCTAGTTCCTAAGAGATATGCTAGATCAAATGACAGTCTGGTATGGTGCCCTCATACATGGGCCATTTCTCTTTTGTACAAAAATGAAAAATTAAGCAAATGGTCTTTAGTATAACCAAGTATATCAGTTCAGAAATACAATCAACAGACTTTGTTTGGATTTCAAATATTTAAAGTTAGAATACCTTAAATAACATAGTAAATAAAAAACTGACAAAATACATAGTTTAACGATATAACAAGAAAGAATTTAAATCATGCAAATAAGTAAAAGCAAAATGCACAAGAGAAGAAAAACAATCCAATTGGTAAATGATAGAAGAGAATTTACACTAACACACACACACACACACACACACACACACACACACACACACTGAAATCTTTTAGGTGTATCCTGATAGGTTGTGTGGAAAGTTTACATGTGGCCAATATATCCACAAAGGGAAAACAGAAGCAATATACCTGAGAGCAAATCAAGGTAGAAATACAAGGAAAGCATAGAATTGCATGCTAAGATAGGAAATTTTGCATGGTACATATTTTATATACAAGACTGTCAAGCTTTGAGGCAGCAGGAGATGCAAGATATTGTTTTATTTGGGGGGCTTGTTTTCATTTAAATAAATGAAAATCTGGGCTTGTTGTTGCCCCCATAAAAGAGGCATAACTCTTAAGATATCTATTTATGTATGAAATAAACTCTAGCTATTATTCTAACTTTTAAATGTTTACATTAAGGGAGTCCGGTTTTATCTCATGCTTTTTCAGTCCCATTCCAGCTGGACAGGAGAGGGAGGGAGAGTGGAGGAGGGAGGGGGTAATTGGGAGGCAGGGAGAAGGCAGAAATTTTTAATAAAAAAAAAAGAAAAAAATGTTTACATTAAACCAAGTGGCTACATCTACAACACTATTCTTGCATCCAAGCTCAGTAAATAGCAGGGAAGAGAGGACTACAGATTATGAGAACCAGAGGACAAGGAAGTTGACTTTGAGACTGAGTGTTCTTGAAAGACAACAAAGCTAACCCCACGATACCTCAACAATATGGCTGCTTTAACAAGACCAAAAATAAAACCATAAATAGTCATGCTAAGATGGAAAAGAAAATCTCACTGGGCTCTGTTGGGAGCAGTGAGACCCCAGATCCTGAATTTCTTGTAGTCCCCTGATCTGAGTGCCTACAGCTGCTCTGAGCATGAGACCTTCAGGAGTTTCTGATGGCAGGAGAGTGGTTTCTGGTGGGTTTGGCTTGGGCGTGGCTATCTCTAAATAACCTGCCCCTGAACACAATAAAGGGGGTATTCTTGGGGAATTCAAGGATGACCCGTGTCTCTGTATTTTAACCTCCAGCCTCTTGACCGAATCTCGGTAACTGGTTAATAGCGCACAGAGTGCAGACACGGGGGCACGGTGCATGGTAGGGCTCCATCCCCTGCCTTCAAAGAACCTCACTCTTTCCCCATAGATAGTGCACCATGATTACTATCATTTTCTAAATTCATGATTCTGATATTTACATGAGAGCAGTTCCTAGATGGCCAGTAATTACTTCTCCTACTTAAATTACTTTGTATTCCCATAGTAATCATTTAATACCTTAATATAGTCTTTAAAAATCACACCAACATTTTATTTTACATTATATTAAATGTTTGTTATCAAATAGCATATGCTAGGTCAAATGATAGAAATTGGTGTTGGAAATTTCCATACCATTGTACAACTATTTAAGAACTTACATCAAAGAAATGAATATCCACTGAAATGTATCAATTATTTCTGCATGCCTAAAATTATATAAATTTATAATATATTTTTACCTGCATAACTTAATAATCATAAAAATTCCAGTAATGGCAGCATTAAAATTCATGCTGTTATTTTTTGGAAGATATTATAATTTCTAAGATTAGTCTAAATATTTTAAAACATTTACTTATTAGCTTGAAATGTTCAAGGGTTTTTAACCTAAAGGGTGAAGAAGTTATAAACAAGGTATTAGTAGTAAACCAAATTCTTGATGCATTATTTGATTATACAATTTCATTCATTATTTATTCAAATGCAAATGCAATCAAATTTTCATCTTAGAGATTATTCACTAAATTTAAACGTTTTCAGTTATGTTTCTTAATTAGAAAAATAAACAAGTCTTATGACAAAGAATGAAAAACCACTAAAGTTCATGTCAATACTTCACATTAATCTATAGATTTCATATAAGAAGAGAGCATATGGAAAAGCATTTAAAATACATTGTATAAAATTAATGATCAGATATTTAAAATTAAAACCAATATCGTATTCTATTCAAGAAGGAACTAGTAGCAGTTGGGTGTAAATCAAAGGCAAGCAAAAGTATTCGGGGGTAATTTTATCCATATCTTGGATAAACCCAGATTTAACTGTTTTGTAGAGTAATATGGGAATATCACAGAATATTTGAAGCATCTATGTGACTGAGAAGACTCACAGCACATCTGACAGGAAGGATATTGAAAATACATATTCTGTTGTTAAAAGTACTGATAATAAATTCATGCTATGGTTAATAAATTTTGCAAAATATGGGCTGGTCAAAGGAACTTGGATAATTTATTGTGTTGATTTTTAAGAGCTGGAAAGCCCTGTTTATGAAATAACATGAAACATACTTAGAAGACTTAGAATCATGGTTTCAGTCAGTGCCAGTAAGGAAGAATATAAAATTATGTGAAGACTGGTTTAGGCTAGTAGGCAAATTGTACAGGCAAGATCTTTTCTAATTCTTTCTTTGTGTATAGATCAGGATATAAGATTAATAAAACTGAGTTAAAGTGTTCTCAATGGATATAGTACTTAAGGGAGACTTGGTAAAATTAAATATTTTCTATGTATGTTCTCCTTTCAGAAGTTAGAAACACTATTAAATCTAATGTGGGCATAGTTTTATAATAATAATATTTGAAAATTATTATTTTATATTATCTGTGAAATGAACAGTATTTCTTCCTGAATATATAAATTAGTTATTACACAAAACAAGTGTGCTATTCTGTGCCACAAGGATACAGATATTGGCTAATTCTCCTTGGCTTTAGAGAATTTATCCGGTAGAGAATGGAGTAGAGTAGAATGATATACAGCCTCACATTGCTTCTTAGTAAGTACCACAAGCTCTGGTGGGGAATTTTAGATAAACCTAAAAAGCAATGACAGCAGATGAAGAAACAGATTCTGATGTCAGTAATTTATTTCCTCAACAGAACCCTGATTTGAACTCAAGAAATGTACTGGCATATTCTCTTTCTTCTAAGCCACAATCGCTGAAGCTGTAACAAAACAATGCAATCTACAAATTTCACAGTTACTGAAAATGATCCAATCTTGTTTACAAAATCCTCATAAGTCTTTAGGTCACATCACAGTGTTGTGTTCAGACTCTGCCACAGCTATCCTTGGCCACGTGGGGCCCACAGGCAATGTGTTGGGCATTTTAATCATAGCCACATTACTTACAGGCACAGGATGAAAAACAACGGACCATCAGAGTGACTCAGTGAGTAAGAGCATGAGGACCTGCCTTCAGATTCCTAGCACATGGGAAAAGCCCTGTGTGTTCCGGATTATCTTCGGTCATAGACAGGAAGATGATCGGGCCTTGCTGGTCAGCTAGCCTAGCTGGGAAACAGGCAGCTCCAGGGTTAGTTAGAGACACTGTCTCCAAAGAATAAGGTAGAAAGCAACATGCTTTAAGCTCTAACAGATGAAGGCTTTCAATATCTACTTCTGAACTCACCAGGCATACCCAGGAATCCTCATATCCTTTAATATGGTGCATAATGGAAACATTATATACATACATGTGTCAAAATACATGCAACCAGAAAATGGCCGCAAAGATACATCAAATTAGAACAAAGAGGTAAATATAAGAAATCATCATAGGGGAAAGAATCAAATTTCAGGTGCTATTTGAGTGTGCTGAGGGTTTATAGATTCAGTCTGAAAAACAAAAGTCATTTTTGATGCACAACCTGGACTGTCACTCAAGTTCCACTGTAATGAAAGCGCTGAGATGGCGAAGATGATGCTTACAGGAGAGATGGTGACGATGATGCTTACCAGAGAGATGGTGACGATGATGCTTACCAGAGAGATGGTGACGATGACGCTTACAGGAGAGATAGTGTCAATAATGCTTACCAGAGAGATGGTGACGATAATGCTTGCTAGAGAATGAGAAATTTAAGCCTTTCCTTCTAGGGAACAATGGGGAAACTATTTAAAAGTGAAAATGGGGCTCCATGATCTTGTGACAATGAAGAAAACAATTAGTCAAGAAGAAACTAAATTTTAGTCTTTAGCCTAATGTATCTCATGTTGAAATCTGGGGATAAATGTAAGTGATTCTGTTACCTCTCCCTTGGAGGAAAACTTCATACTCTAGCCGGTCACAGCTGATGCATAGATCACATATGTGACTTTTCTCATATGAACTATAGGCTTGACACAATTTCTTTTCTAGACATAGTTATTATCTTTGACATCATTCCATGAAGGGTTACCCCTCTAACCATTCATTTCCTCCAGGGTTGTCTTCTATCACCAGCTTAACAGGAAGACCTTTAACTAGCTTGTGAAGTATAGAATTAAAGAATTGATTTTTAATATGACAATTTCCAGAATAATAAATATGTTTAACATTTTGTCAAGACGGAGACTCATGATTCTGCCTTCATGAATTACAAATTCCCTCCAACTTAAGAAACGTGTTGCATATGGGAGCAAGCTGATATAAACATCCAGAAATTTCTGAATCCCATCTACATGCACTTCCCTCTGCAAAGAGAAAATGAAAGAAACTCTCTCCGTTCCAGTCTTCCATGTAATCTGTCTTCCATTCCTATTATCCTATTGAATAGCCCTAAGGACGGACTGCAAAGGTAAAAACCCGATTTCTCACATGCAGTTTTCATATTCAGATAGTTACAACAGCATTCAGGTTGGGCATATAGTCATTCAGAGTTTCGTAATGCCTGGTCTAAAGTCTGAATCACCTGAAGCAAAACTGGGCAATGTTGCTTAACCTCACTGCGAATCAAGGCTGGCATTTGTAAAATGTAGGGAACCTGAAATAATATATATTTTCATGAGTGTTCAGTGAATGATAAATTCCAATGTACTTCTCACAATGTCTGAAGTTTTATTAGGTATTTTAGTTTACTAAATAAATTTTAACTCAACACTAGAATCATTTGCATCTAATGAACACATGTAATTTTAATAAGGATTCAAATTTTAGAGAAAAGTCAATAAAATAATTTCCCACAAATTATAAAATTCATACGGTATCTTCAAGAATAATTCTAAAATCAAGGCCGGGTAATGGAAGAAGAATGGACAGAAGAAATAGAAAATAACTCCAGTAAATGTCCATGAACACAGAGCCCTCACCTAATCTTACGGTATTTATCCTTTGAAGTTCATGAAATCGAATAGTTTAAAATGGTCACTGACCACAGAAAGATGATCTTTTTCTTATTTTTAATCTAAAGATTTAGTTTTATGTTTAATCAGCATAATATAAAAACCAATTTTAGCTCTATGAAAGTGAGAATAAGTTTCTGGTTCTATTTCCATGCATGATCTCTGGTAAGCAGATCCTAGAGAGTAACTGGAGAACCGAGTCAGGCAGGTCAGTATGTCAACATATTTTTGTGAGCTGTGAAGGAAACTTCCATAAACCCTGTCAAATCCATTAGTCCCAGCCCTGGAAAATTACACCTGGTCTGTAAAATCTTCCTATAAAGTACATACTAGTCTAAATGATATGCATTAAATCTTTTGGAATTGCACACAGAACTATCTCATTTCTTTTAGAACTCACAGTGTATATGTGTTTAATAAATTAAATATTTTTTAAGTTTAATCCTAAATTAGTGCACTATGATAAATGACAGAAATCTGGCAAAAATTACTAGTTTTAAAAAATTTTACTGATGTAAGCAGTGACACAAATATGGCTTTTGTGGAGTCACATGACTGGCAATTAATTAATAAACAATGCAGTAAAATATATCCAGCTCTATACTAGTCTTTTTTTTGTTCACTGAACATCTGAGGGCATAGAGTATTTTTCATCCAACCCTACAATGCCCTTTGGGTCAATACCTTTGATAAGTATGCTAATCAAAGTTTATTTCCCAAGGAGATTTTGTTTTCATTTCTAAAATCTACATGCATCATCTATTCTGGACACATGATAAATATCAGAGAATTAACTTAAGCATCTTGTCATGCAATGGAATGCTGACAGGCAGCACAATTAACTCTAAGCTCTGTATTGCTCAAAGTAAAATATAATCAATCATTTTTATAGCAAAGATACAAACTTTTTTTACCGAACACAAATGGATTCACATGACACATTTAGAAGTTATAATGCAAAAATGTTTTGGATAATGTCCAAAGTTCTGCTTTTCTACATAAAAGACAACTGGAAGGGACAAAAAAACAATGGCAGTAATAGCAAGTTGTTGATATTTGGTGGAAAGATGTAATTGTTTTTAGAGTGTTCTGGCTGTAATTTTGAACTTACTCAAAAGTCTGAGCTCTTATTCAGAGTTATGTATTTTTACATTTTGCAAGTAGACTCTAAGTAGAGCACTCTTTATCACCTTATTTAACATCCCTTTCAGCATCGGCTCATAGGACAGCAGAACAGAAGCATTCTGGCACTACACATTTTGAATGACTTCAACATTTAAGGTTAACATACAATAAGGCAACAATAATAGCAAGTACTTTACATATGTACCATACTGTAAACTTGAACATGTATTTTAGGCTAAAAACAAAATTTTAATATGATTAATATTTTCAACCTCAAGTAGATGTAGATTAAAAATTATATAAAATTTGTCTGCTTAGATATTTATGACAGTCATCTTCCTGGCCCAGGCCACCTTTTGATATACATAGAGAGATTAGTTCCGCTCCTTATGTGACAAATCATCAGACTGAGCATTAATTGTATCAATAATTCCTCTTCTTTATAACCTTTTTTTCTTGTCATTAACCAACCCTAATATATGTCTGAAGAAATGATCTTACTGGCTAATATGAGTCCACTATCTCATAAAAGCAGCAGTTTAGACTGTGCACCTGAATGATCCCTGGTATCCCAGGAACATAAGTGGTGTGTAGGAACAGAATAATGTGTTTTAAGATAGGGAATAAAAGGGAATAATAAAAACAATGACAAAGTCATTGGCTGACCAACTAATTAAATGCTACTAAATAAAATCAAAGCCTTCTACTTTTCATGCAGCCTTCCTGTCAATATGCCGATATTACATCAGTAAGTGAGACAACATCAATATTCTCTTCAAATAAATATTCTGGAAGATTTAGAAAGAAACACATTCTAAAAACATTATTCTTAAAGAAAATCCATATAAAACAGAATACATAGCATAAGGTTTAGTAATAAAATGCAAGAGGATATTTATATGCAAAGTGAATTTCATAAGGAAGGATGGTGCCACTACTATGGGGCATTAAGGAAATTGACTCTTTTCTTAAAAAGAATAAATGAAAGGACTCTTTGGAGAAAATTGTAGTTAATAGATGTTTATGACAGGAAAATATTGCATTAACATCATCAGTTAAGATAAATGAAAGACCCCATTAATCTAACATAATGACTGTCAAAGATGTAGAAAAACAGACCAGAAAGCAGAATGCTGTCATCATAATAGTCCCCTCATCCATGCTTTGATGACATAGACAAAAGATTATATAGTGGAATGACCTAAGTTTAGATTATCTGCAATGAAGGAAGTTTTATGAATGTCGTAAGTGATCTGTTTTGTCATTTTTGTATGTTTTTATGAACAAGAATAAAGTCACGAAAATTCCCATATCAATAATTCTCATATTTGCAAGAAACTTGGCAATGCAGGGAAAAGTCTTGATTGGTCCAAAAGGAATATATTATGGTTGTCAGGATAAATAAAATGGTGTATATGAAGATATGGCCTACCTAAAATTTATATTAGGAGATTGTTGTCAACTTCTAGTGCTGAGCAACATACTAGTAAATAAGCTGGATACAGTTTTTAACATTTATTGAGGTTTACTCCAGTGTGGCATAGAAATACTGTAACCAAGAAAATGAAATTAATTGGTAATTACAGGTTATGGGAATTACTATGAAGACAACACAAAAGCAATTATGCACAGCTTTCTTAAGTACTTATGGGAGAAATTGGGTGATGATAAAACCTATTGAGATTATGGGTCAATACAGACTGTCAGAGAATGCTTGTTATAGATAAACCCTTATATTAAGGTTTAAAGAAAGATGGGCCTGTCACAGGATGGAAGGTAGAGGGAGAGGAAAATAAACAGCAACAAACATAAAGATAAAATGCTTGATGTAGGGGGAGAAGGAGGGGAGGGAAGGGGGAGGAGGAGTGGAGGGAGGGGGAGGAGGAGGGAAGGAGATGGAAATTGTTAAAAATAAAAAAAAATAAACCATGGGGAAAAAAATAAAAAAAATAAGAAAAAAAAATGCTTGATGTATTCCTGGACTGGGGATGCTTTAGAGAGGATGGCAGAAGAATGGAGGATATGGTGTGGGAGTTCATAGGAGGAAATCATACTTACAGACTCTACCAAGGAGTTTGCTTTTTATTCTGCTATAAATATAAAGCTTTAGGGGACTCTTACTGAGGGAAATAAACAAAATTATGTTTTTAAAAGAACAAAAAAACATGTAGTTCTCCTCCTGGATATTGGAAGTAGACAAGATTTCCAGGCAAAAATGGAGATCTTGGGGGTAGGGGTGGGATGGGGGTAGGGTGAGATGGGGAGAGAGAAGTGAGAAGGGAAGGATGGGGAGAACTTGGGGGAATGGGACAGTTGGGTTGGAGGAGGAGTGGATATGGGAGCAGGGAAGTATATATCTTAATTAAGGGAGCCATTTGAGGGTTGGCAAAGAGACAGGACTCTAGAGGGGTTACCAGGTGTCCAAGGAGATGTCCCCGGCTTGTTGCTTGAGCAGCTGAGGAGAGGGTGCCTGAACTGGCCCTATACAATAGCCACTCTGATGAATATCTTGTATACCACCATAGAACCTTCATCTGGTGATGGATGGAGATAGAGACAGAGACCCACATTGGAGCACTAGACAACAGAGACCACATTGGAGCACTAGACTGAGCTCCCAAGGTCCAAATGAGGAGCAGAAGGAGAGAGAACATGAGCAAGGAAGTCAGGGCTGCCAGGGGTGCGCCCACCCACTGTGACGGTGGGGCCGATCTAATGGGAACTCACCAAGGCCAGCTGGACTGGGACTGATGGAGCATGTGATCAGACTGGACTCTCTGAACATGGCTTACATGGAGGGCTGACTGAGAAGCTAAGGACAATGGCACTGGGTTTTGATTCTACTCCATGTACTGGCTTTGTGGAACCTAGTCTGTTTGGATGCTCACCTTCCTAGACCTGGATAGAGGAGGGAGGACATTGGACTTCCCACAGGGCAGGGAACCCTGACTGCTCTTTGGACTGGAGAGGGAAGGGAAGGGAGAATGGGGGGAGGGAGTGGGAAATGGGAAGAGGTGAAAATTTGTAATAATTAATAATAATAATGATAATGATGATGATAATAATAATAATGATGATGATGATGAATAAAAAAGATCAAATGTATTCTCTAAGGAGACTGAACTTAGGTGGGCAATGAAAACTGCAATGCTCCTTAGAAGGCACCGTCGGTGGCTCAAGAAGGCTAATTATAGTTTATACTAGATTAGAGAGAGTGAAAATGAAGAGATATGAATGAGTCTGTTATAAATAGCTGGTAAATTCAGAGCACTTTTGTGGATGAACTAGACATTGGGAATAAAACAGACAATTTTGATGTTTTTATTAACACAATCATGTATATGATATAGTTGTTAAACTTTAGGAACAACAAATATGGTTTTGATGGGTAAGAACCGGATTCAAGAATTTTTCTCTGGCGGTAATGCATTCTTTTCTGTGTTTCTGAAAGTGGACATGTGTTTCAATGGGTCTTCTGTAACCTAAGTTTTGAGTGGAGTATTTCAAGCTTTTATCCTGACAGAAACATTACATTGTGATCTGTGTGACTGCTTTTACTAAATAATTTTAGAAAAAAAATGCTTTCATCAGTCAGATGGGAACCAAGGCATCTGTGACTTGCTGTTAGAGGTGCGATAATACACATTAAACTTTTAAAATTAATTGATTTTTTATTTTTTGATATTACAAATGATCATATAATTTCCCTCTTTTCTTTTCTCCTGTCAAACTATCAAAAATAACTCTGTTGCTTTTTTTGAGTCTATGGTCTCCTTTTTGTTGTTAACTGTTGTTACATACATACATATCTGTTTATCTACATATATGTGTGTATTCCTAAACATAAAATTACAACCTGTTCAGCTTGTATAATTTACTTATATGTATCCCAAGGCTCAGCAATCACTGAAGGAGATGGGGCAGGAATAGGGCAAGAGGAAGAGCAGAAAATTTGCTGGGAGATCGTGTCTCTTAAAAATGTCAAAGCTTACATCAATGGAATCATGACCATGTCTGCCTAAACACAGACCAAGAACACTAGACCTTCAAAGAGGATACTTTTGAAACTTAATAATTTCCCATGGTTGGTGTGATTTTTAAAAAAGCATCAAAATCTGTCAGTATAAAGATTTCATCAGATCTTGTAACCTTCCAACAAAATTTAGGTACCAAAATTTGAAAAATCTGAGAAAAGACAAAATAAAATTGATCATTTGAATATCTTATGTAACTTTTTCTGCAAGGATATTACATATATATTAAATCAATTAAATGAATACCGTAATTATCAACTGATTATAGTGGCAGACATAGCACCAAATTCTCAGATCTCAAACAGCACAGAAAATAACCAAGTCAAATAACCTTTGTAATTACAAAAGATCCAGTCAGAAAAGAAGGTGGTGATGCTTTGGAGTTGTAGTACAACTACAATTTACATATTTGTAGTTGTAAAAATTCAGAAGTAATATTTAGCTATTTAATGTAAAGAAAGAAATTGAAACAAAAATGAACAAAGCAGAGAGGGTACAGGGATTCAGGGATTCATCATTATCCAACCATATCTCTCTCCAAGCTTGGGTACCTTTTTTTTTTTTTTTTTTTTTTCTTTCTTGAAAGCCTGGTGCCTGTCTGAGTTTGCGAGAGTAGCTAAAGAAATTTGGCAACATAAAATGCTTAATTATATGACAATGCCATAAATGATCAGTTTTACATTACAAAATAAAAAAAAAAGTTCCCAAAGTTAAAAGAAATAAGAGCTTTGAAATTAAGGAGAGGTTAGAGTCAATTTGTTGTGCACACAGTATGAGGTAACAGCTACCCACTTGGTATGAACACATCTTGACTTTATAAAACTGTTTGTTCAATGTCATGATTGCTGAAGAGATTTTATAGGCAGATAAGCTTAATATGCTTGAGCATTTTGGGAAAGGTATAACCACAACCAATGCTGCTGTCACCTCCTTTAAAAGAAGGAAATTGTTTAAATCTGTTTTTGTCCTGGAATATCTTGTTTTGGTCCCGATGAGGAGCAGAAGGAGCGAGAACATGAGGGAGAAAGTCAGGAACGAGAGGGGTGCGTTCACTCATGGAGACGGTGGGACAGAACTAATGGGAGATCACCAACTCCAGTTGGAATGGGACTGATGGATCATGCGACCAAACCCGTCTCTCTGAGTGTGGCCAACAGCGGGGGCTGACTGAGAAGCAAAGGAAAATGGCTCTGGGCTCTGATTCTTCTTCATGGACGGGCTCTGTGGGAGCCTTCTCAGCTTGGTCGATCACCTTCCTGGACCTGGGGGGAGTTGGGAGGACCTTGGTCTTAGCATAGAGTGGGGAACCCTGATGGCTCCTTGGCCTTGAGAGGGAGGGAGGGGAGGTATGGGTGGAGGGGAGGGGAGGGAAGGGGGAGAAGGAGGGGAGAGAAAGGGGAGAAGGAGGGGAGGGAGGGGGGAGGAGGAGGGAAGGAGATGGAAATTTTTAAATATAAAAAAAAATAAACCATGAGAAAAAAAAAATAAAAAAAAAATAAATAAATAAAAAAAAAAATAAAAGAAGGAAATTTTAAAACACCTGCTTTGTGAAATTCTATAAATGAATGCATACAGATATTTCACATTATTGAAGACTAAAGTGCATTTTTTTGGACAATATGCACGTCTTTGCTCCCCTCAGTATTCTTTTCAACATAGAACGTAAGGCATTTATTTTTAATTGGAGAGACTGGTCTTGCTGTATTCAGCATTTAACCTTAAACTCCATATTCACTCCAATTAAGTGGAACCAGATATTACTGACTAGATGCAGTAATGAATTCCAAGCTTCACAGACAGCCAAAAAGGCAAGGGACAAAGAAAACAAGATCTGTTCTTCAGGTGTCTCAGTTAGGGTTTCTGTTGCTGTGAAGAGACACCATAACCACACCAACACTTAGAAAGGAAAACATTAAATTGGGACAGGCTCAAAGTCCAGAGATGAAGCCTACCATTGCCACGGCAGGAAGCATGACGGCATGCAAGCAGACACGGTGTTGCAGAGGCACCTCAGAATTCTTTGTCTGGCTTGGAAAGCAGCAGGATTAGTCTGTCACAGTGGGTGTGGCTTAAGCATCTGAGACATCAAAGCCCACCCCTACCAGTGACCACTTCCTCCAATAATGCCACACTTACTCTAAAAAGGCCATCCCCCTAATAGTGCCAAGAGTGCCATTCCCTATGGACCTATGGGGTCTCTCAAGCACCACAGGAGGGGAACAAAAGCTGAAGGGAGGTTCTGTGTCAGTAGACCTTGCCTGGCACCGTGTCCAGTCTTTCTCTGCACTAGCCTTGGCCAGACTGATGCCTTAATGGTGTGCCCAGCAGGACACCCACACATGGCCTTGCTCTCACATCAGTCCCCTTCTTTATTTATACACATGGCCTTTTAAAAGCCATGGCAGTGATGGCTATATACTTCTGGGTACTACTTAGAATCATGCTGTTTGTGTATTCCTAAGACTCACCTTTAATAGAGTGTATACATTTTCATAGGGGAAATACTGTAGTTTCACTTAAGAATCACCGAAATATAGATTTGAAAATCAATTTTTTTTCCTTCTGAGCATTGAATTGCTTCTCACACAGTAAGTCCTTGTCATTTTTGCCTTATAATTTCAAACAACACCATATACATCTTTAAATTAAATTTTGTAATTAAATGCATTGATGTCTTTTGCTGTTGCTATCTGTTTTATGTATTTTCCATAACAAGTCAGTCTTTGTAGCATGTTTTGGATAAAGCTGCCTTCTAGTAAAATAAAAATCACTATAAAAGTAATGGAGGGGCTGGAGAGATGGCTCAGTGGTTAAGAGCACTGCCTGCTCTTCCAAAGGTCCTGAGTTCAATTCCCAGCAACCACATGGTGGCTCACAACCATCGGTAATAAGGTCTGGTGCCCTCTTCTGGCCCGCAGGCATACACGCAGATAGAATATTGTATACAATATACAATATAACAAATAAATGAATATTTTGGCCGGGCGGTGGTGGCGCACGCCTTTAATCCCAGCACTTGGGAGGCAGAGGCAGGCGGATCTCTGTGAGTTCGAGACCAGCCTGGTCTACAAGAGCTAGCTCCAGGACAGGCTCCAAAGCTGCAGAGAAACCCTGTCTCGAAAAACCAAAAAAAAACAAACAAACAAAAAAAAAAGTAATGGAAATTTGAGCTCTCAGGGAACACTTTTCAATCTGTTAATGCACTAATAAAACCATCTACATACATGCAAACTAATCAATTAGTTCATTACTTAGTTAAAAGAGGCACTACTTGACATTCACAGTGCATGATGACGAAGAGGCAGATACTGCTTGCACTCTGCACCTTAACCTCCTTATGTTTATCGCTAAGGCTAAGGTCCAAGTCCACCTTCCCTGAGTTCACCATCAGCATACCATTGTCCGAGTACAGGATTTTTACTTGGAAAAATTTCACTTACAATTACAGACTAAGTCAGAATAATTTTTATGTTATCATTTTAAAAAATCCTTAAATGTATAATGCCTCCAAAACAGATATTTCTTACTTGTGTAAATTAATGGTGTTTGTGCATGCCCCTTACATACAAGGTGAGAGAGTGGTATTGCGATTGGAGGCAGAGGCTTGTGGCAGATGACCACATTCCACATAACAACAAGAGATCATGTAATGTCTCACTATGCTTTTTATTTTTTAATTTAATTTTATTTTTGTATTCTTTTCTCACATACAGCACATTCCAACCACAGACTCCTTCCCTCCTCCTCCCATCACCCCTCCCATCACACACCTCTACTCTCCCCAAGATCCTCTGGTACTCCCCTTCCCTTCAGAAAAGAGCAGACTTCCCAGTAATATGAAGTGATCTCCAAACAAGCTGCAATAAGATTATACATATACCTTCATATTAAGGCTGGATGAGGCAACCCAGTAGAAATAATATTGTCCCGCGAGCAGGCAAAAGTCTCAGAGACACCCCGACTCTGATTATTAGGACTCCCACAAACACCCCAAGCGAAAGAATCGCAGCATGTATGCAGAGGACCTAGTTCAGACACACGTAGGCCTCTGGTTTTAGTTGAGTCTCTCTGAGGTCCCATGAGCCCCACTTAGTTGACTTTGTGGGCTGTATTCTTTCGGTGTCCTCGACCCCACGTGACTCCTGCAATCCTTCCTCCCTCTCTTCTGTGGAGTTCCAGGAGCTCCGCCTAATGTTTGGCTCCGGCTCTCTGCATCTGCTCCCTTCAGCTGCTGGAGGAAGTTCTCTGATGGCGAGTTTACTACACTCTCATCTATGAGTACAGCAGATCACTGGGAATCATTTGGATACCTTAGGTATCTGAGCCATCCAGCTTTGAATCCTAACCACCCAGGCTTTTTCAGGCATGGGCTCCCTTCTCGTGGTGAGGGCCTCAGGTTAGACCAGTCATTGGTTGACAATTTCCACAAGTTTGAGTCACTATTGCCTATCTTGAAGGCAGGATCAAAGATTGTGACTGTTAGCATTGCATTTCCATCACTAGGAACCTAGCCTAGTCAACAAAGGTGGCTGGTTCAGGTTGCGTATCCTCCATTAGTAGGAATCCTCACTAGGGTCAAAGTGGATAAGTTTCATAGGACAAGGAAATTTTGAAATTTCATAAGAAATTTTTAACTGACTAGGTTTAAAAATTAGACAATATCAAAACTCATTTCATGGGATAAAATACATAAAACCATAATCGATGACAAAGGGTACTGGGGATCTCATAACAATCCACGGGAAGAATGGAGATGTGTTGTTGACCAACTTGTCTTTTCTACCACATCTACTTCAAACCCTCCTTCTCTAATATTGTAATAATCTAATGCAGTCTCTGGTATTTGCTTAAGTCTCAGTCTACCATCCATTATTAGTCAATATAATCCTGTCTTATACCATGTCATTTACTCTTATCAAAGTATAATTGAAAGGAAATAGGAGAATCAGTATTCTCTAGGGATGAACCCCCTAAATGGACATTTAATACCCAGTGGTCAGCCGTAGACTAATGCATACAAGCAACACCAAAGGGACTCAGTCAGGTTGTATTTTTAAATTACACCTCATCCTCTATCTGAGAGAAAGAGAGAGAGAGAGAGAGAGAGAGAGAGAGAGAGAGAGAGAGAGAGAGAGAGAGAGAGAGAGAGAGAGAGATGGAGGGAGAAGGGAGAGAGGGTGGGAGGGATGGAGGGAGGGAGGGAGGGGGAGAGAAAGAAAAGTATTTAAAAAAAGAGGTTTTGAATAGGAGGAGGAGGGGGAGATGCAATTATATTTTAATTAATTAAAATAGAATTATGCCATTGAATACAACAAACCACGAATAACCTCATATGTTTTAACTGATTTTACATCAGCAACTGTTCTCATATGTAGCTATTTCTTACCTTCCCATGTAAACAGATTTAACTGTGCTCAGCAGACAAGCAGGATTGTGCACCTTCTTTCCTAAGTCTTACCCCCATCACTCAGCTAAACAAAAAAAACACTTAAAGCCTTAGAACCCAGGAACCTTGCCTTTGGGTTTATAAAATCCTTATGTATAAATCCCTATGTGAGAGCATTTCCTTCAAACTCAAATCAGTGTCGTTTGCAGCATCTTCATCTCTTCATAGTTTCTAAAAAGGCTCTTTTATAATTTCCTATACTATTCTCTACCCTAGTTCTCTGTTCCCCGGGCAGCAGTCTGGATAGCTCCTAGAGGACTCATCCTGGTCCTATTTACTCATTACATACACTTTCCTCAGGACTTGCCCTATCCTAGGCTACAGCGAGCTGTCATGCTGCTGCTGTATGTCATTGTTAACTAATGCATAAAAGATATCCAAAGCTGGAAGGAACGGCCTAATGTAATGAGAGATATTCCATAAGCCACATGTGAGAAAAGGATGTGTGTGGTTTTTTTAATGTGAACATGGCCTTTAAACTAAATGGGTATAAATTTTTAATAAAGGTGATTTTGTTCTCTTATACAATTATAAATGAGTACATGACCCACTTAATTAAATGTCATTTTATAAGTTCCACAATTATGAATACATTTGGATTGTAGAAGACAAATAATACAGGCAAGAAGAAAATGGCTATTAACTAAAAATATTGTAAGTTTAAAAGATAGTAACTTTACCTGTAGACACAGTTTAATAAAAAATTAAATAAATATAGTTTATGTGAAATCTAAATATAATGTAGATATAATCTTTACAATATACAATCATTTATATGTGACTATAACATATATGGATCCATATATCTGTCTGAATTTATTAACGTTTTTATTGATTTTATTGAGCTATACAGTTTTCTTTGCTCCACCTTCCTAATCCCCTGATTCATCCTTCTCCTATGGTACCCATGCTTCCAGTTTACTCAGGAGATCTGTTTGTCTTAATTGCTTTAATTAATAGAAATATGTTTTAGTACATCAAGCAATTTTTAACAGAAAGCATGTGTGTTCCTCTTGATTCTGAAGTAAGAATGCTTCTTCCCCTTCTCTATTTATGTAAATAATGAGATTCTAAAATAAACAGAGAGACTTTTCAGGCTGCACATCAACAGAATGCCTGCAAGAAAACCATGACAGCTACATAATATTTAGACTTTGGTAAATACAAATGTAGAATGTAAAAAAATAAATAAATAAAACCAGCAAACACTGTTAAGAGAATCGAGTTCTACACAGGACTCTATGTCCTTTTGAAATGTCATCATGCCCTGTACAACTCAATTTGTTGGCCTGCTGATTGATTTTTGTTAGCTAAAATTTAAGGAAGTTGTTCCTTTTTACATATAAAATACTATATTTAAAAGGAGTAAATCTCCACTTGGTGTATCTGCTGGCCAAAATACACTAGGTTATACGGCATTCTTCCTAAATAACTCCCTCTACTTGACAATCTAATATAAAACAAAGGGTGTTTCTTTAATGACACTAGTTTTAAACAAAACTGCAAGGTACTCAAACAGATACGATGGAGACATTTAAGTGTTTCTACACTCTTCAAATTTAAGAGTAAGTATGCATTCAAAATAACATCACTTAACAGAGGTCACCCACTTACAATATCACACAATTCCAGAAGCAACAAGAGTGGTTCTGGATGGACAGACATCAGACAGTGATGACTGTTTGCAATATGATGAGTACTCTGCACAGGTTAAACAGCACCTTGATAAATTCCTTCCATGAACTTCATCTGTACCGAGGGCTACATTTCTCAATATTCTGAGGATAGTAATTGTAACTTCTCAAGAGCAGATTTGTTCTCAGCAAAGCCTACCTTTGGTTCTCTGAACCCTTGCACCCCAGGGAATATTTTTGGTTCGTGAAGAAGACAGCCATGTGAATAGGGGAGGACTGGATCTGGATGTCACTGTTATGTGACGCCAGCTTGGGGGTCCCCTAGTAAGAGAGCTCTAATTTCTAAACCACAGAGCAGTATCAACCCTCCTGAAAAAATCTTTTGTGTGCAAGCAAAGGTTGAACAGCATGCTTTCTTTCTTGGAGAAAAATTAGTGTTTTCCTTCCCATCCTAGATTCAGAATAGAGCCATCTTTTCCAGGGCTGGCACCATGAATAAAGCTATGGCAACTTCCTGGGGGTCCCAATCTTTAGTTGAAGAAGAAAAACATATATAACTCACGAAAAAAAACAATATTAATATCCATCAACACTGAGTTGTCAAGAAGGGATTAAGTGAATCACATGGACTCTTCATAACTTTTTTCATGATTTTTAAAAATACAAATTTGTTTTACATAAAACATTATTTCAAAAATGTGTTTTTCAGAATATATGCTCCTAATCTCAAAGTCCTGAAAGAACATCTTAGCGTGTAAATTGTGAAAGAGTCAAAGTTTTCTCCCAGCCTCTGAGAAGTCCATAAAGAATATAGGAAAAAGTATTTATAAATGTTTGTGTTTAGTATGAGACCTGTATAGAGATTCTCAAAAGTTTGAATTTATTAAAAATTCTGTTATTACAAGTAAGCAACAAAAAGTAAATAAAATAGTTGTCTTCAAAGGATACACATGCAATTCAATGCTATGTTTCTTAATTCTGCCCTATGTATAGTGTGTGGTCACCTATTGGGAACACTATTTTCATGCGTGTGACTTTTGTTTATGCTGCATTTATTTAACTCTGTGAAGCTGTGATTCTCTGCCTATTTAAAACACCTGATGGTCTAATAGAGTGCTGAATGGCCAATATCAAGGCAGGAGCAAGGATAGCTGGGATTGGCAGGAAGAGAGTATAAATAGGAGAAATGAGGAAGACGAGGAGGCGAGAGAGGAAAGGACACTAAGGCTCAGCTATCCAGTCACCCAGCCAGACATGGAGTAAGAAGGAACATAAGATATTCACAAAAGGAAAGACAAAAGCCCAGAGGCAAACGTTAATCAGGACAACTATTAAGAAAAGCTGGCAAAAATAGCTAAGCTAAGGTCTGACATTCATAACTATAAGCTTTAGGAGCTGGGTAGTGGGCCCTTCAAAAAGCCAAAAGAATGAAACATCACACAACAGTCTCCAAATTGGGATACATGACTTTAAGATGTTGTTACTGTGGCAGACATCACTACAGACAAATACAGAAGGTAAATGTTTATGTTGAGAGAGAATGAGATTGTATTATTCATTTGTAATTTGCTCATTTACTCTTTGTCTCTTGGCAGGATGATTCAGAAAAAAAAAGCCACGTGTTCTAAAACATAAAAAAAAAATTGAAAAAGAAAACCAAAAGAATTTCTTGCAAGACAGAGCCTAGAGCATTTTGACAACATCAAATAAAACCCCTGCAGCATGTTCTCCCCATGCCGTGCCTTTGTACACTCATTTCAGCCTGTGGGCACATTTCCCATGGCATACAAAAGGTTTCAGAGCTGTGTTGATAGACAGAAACACATATGGATGGCTCATTTGCCATTCTATCTACCAAGTCTCATACAAATTCCAATAAAGTTGATTTTAAAATGAATTTGTGGAAATCAAATATCATTTTGACCATAAGCTATTTTTTTTGTTCTTGGTTATTCATAATAGTAAAAGACACATCAAGCTCACATACATTAACATATAAGAATGCAAATATACACACATATATTTTATAAAGAGTCATATGTGTCCAATGTCCTCAATCGCTGCACTACTGATGGAACCATGCCCCAGGAAGCAGGCTTTGTATAAGTGAGTATCCCTCAGCCAGTTTTAGATTACTTTTTCTGCTTCCTGCTTGAGGCTCAATATGTAAGCTCTCTGCCTCCCATCTCTCTAACATACATGTGTCCTGTTTGATGCCACAACTTTCTTCCAGCCAAAAGGGATCTTATTCCTCTGGAACCATAAGCCTAAATAATCCTTTCTTTTTTTAATGGACTTTGGTCATGGTGTCTTACAACAGCAACAGTAAAGAAACTAATAGAGATAACAGTTGTTTACTGACAACCATCCCTTCAGATATCTAATTTTAGATTAGCTTAATGTTTGTATCTTTAATCTTCTTGTCCTTTGTTTAGTATTAGGCACATATTTTGGTTTATATTGATTTCCAAAATTTGAAGTTGATTAAACATGTTATTCTTACAGATTGGTCTGTAGAATTAGATTACAGAAATTACTTCAATATCCTAAGATAAAAAATAAAATTCCAGATACTATAACCTTTCTCCAAGTGACAGAATTCAAATAGATGAGGCAGGATATAAGTATAGTTTTTTTCTATTTTTAAATATTTATTTATTAATGCCACAAGAGAGTCATAGTCTTTATAGCTTCATAATAGAAAACCAATAAAAACTGTAGCACTTACTTGAAAACTTTTATAATGGATGTATGCAATTGGAGTCTAATTATCAATGGCCATATTTATGAAACAAAAAAATTACAAACATCAAGCAAACCACACAGTATGTGAAGTGACTGCCCTGAAGATACTTTACCTAAGCCTGTATTGAAGTAAAAATTCCTATTTTAAGTGGCTCCCAACTTTGTAGGTTTTGAGTGGAAAGCAAGCAGACACCCCACGGGTGCCTCGCATCACCACAGATTTGACAGCACATATTGTATTTGTTTTCCACCCCAACAGCGAGACCCAGCCGTGTGATAGTAATTGAGCTACAAAAATAAAACAAAACAAAACAAAAAAATGACTATCCGTACTAGTTTGCCTTTATTTATTTAGAAGTTCAAGTTCCCAAATGAACAATGGATAGTGGATGCTTTAATTACTGTCAGAAGCCCTAGAAAACTGTGTGTGAATAAAAATAAGATCTTGGTCAATGAAATAAGGTGACAATTTTAATTCAAGTTCATCTAATGGTGAGAAGTAAAATATATACCTTGTATTAATTCTGATTATTTAGATAGAAGTATGGAGTTTCTAAGCATATAAATCCATTCTTTCGACTCTAATGATTACTCGAAAGGAAGTAATAATTAATGAGTTCGAATGCAGTATAAAAGCAATCTCCAAGGAAACAAAATCACAGTTAAACTGTAAGCTTTACCTAGCAGGGGCATTTGAGTTCTTTGAGGGGAACGTAGAAATCAAGACATGAACAACAATGAGGGGAATTTTCCTGACACCAAGGAAGACTTGGTTTAAACTCAGTGTTTGGAATCAACTAAAAGATTTAGTTGCCGCATTCATGTTATTTATTTTCTCTCTAAAATTCACTAAATAGCTTTTGAATCTTAGCACCTGGTATTAATTAAAAGATAATAGTTCTATATTTAATGACACACTGCTGAATGTAAACACATGGGGTTATTATTAGCATAGCACGTTGTTACCACTATGTGAGGAAATACATACAAAGTGAAAAATTAAACCTTCTCAGAGGTCCCCAGATATGCATATGGAGCTAAATGTTTAATTAAGTGTTTGAAGTTCATTTCTCAAGTGCTCGGGGAGCAAAACTACACTAGCGTTCTCTGCTGAGCTGTGAGGAGTAATGTCATGACCCCACTTCTAAGGGGGGAAATGAGCACTAAGAAAATGTGAGTCACATTTTATCTTAAGTCTCCAGAAAGAAAGGTAGATGGTAGCTGTCATTAAATAATCAAAAGAAATGAAAGGACTAAAACCGTTTTGGTTTTTACTTTAGAAATAAAAACGAGTATCAGACGTATCCTCCGAGATGAAACTGTGGTTTCTGGTAGAGCTATGTTCTACTCAGCTGGCCTGTATCCACAAGGAGGTACCAATAAAGGGCAAACCTTACACGGATGTAGCAAGGATTATCTACAAATTATTTTGCTTACTATTACTCTAATGAGATCTTTATAATAAGATCTATAATAAGATCTGTACCAACAGAAGTGAAGCTAATATCTAGTTTGTCCCAAGCACTGCGGTAGACAGTTCTTCACAATTTTCATTTAATTCCCACTTTCAGACTGAGAGACGGAGTCATAATACTTAAGTAATTTAAATTTCTCTCTTAGTTGAAGTAAGTGTTAAATTCTTATATCCACTATTTCTACTCCTCAGTGCTTGCTTGGTTGAAAAAGAATATGTTCAAATTTTATTTGCCATCTTCTAGAAATGTGTCTTTATCTTTATGAACACACAGACTATATAGTTATCTTTTTTTTTTTACAGAAAAGATACTAACAGCATACTTCTCAAACCTCTAAAGACTGATATATCCCTGTGTAGAGGGCAACCACTAGATTACTTCTTCTTCACTCCATGAAAGTTCATTCAGAATGCATGAAGGGCTTTAATATAAGACTTGAGATTCTGAACACACTGAATGGAATGTTGCAGGATACATGCAGAGGCAGAAATGTGACTTTCCGGATAAGACTCCTATAGCTTAGGAAACAATAACAAGAACTGACAAATAGTGTTTCATGAAATTCAAAATCAGCATAGGGAAAGAAACAACTGCTACAGTAAAGACATGGCTGACATAACAGGAGACATATTTGCCACCTATTCATTATATATGAACAAGACATAGATAAAGAACTCCAAGCTTGAACAGCAAACCCCACAGACCATCTGATCAATAGAGGGAAATAAACAGAGCTCACAGGTCTCAAAGGAATAGAAAGGGACAATACACACATGACAAAATATTCAACACCCTTAGTCATCAGGGAAAAGCAAATCAAAACTCCATTCCAGTTCTATCTCTTCCCAATCAGAATGAATATTACAGAGAGAAGAAGCAATAAATCCCAACATGTCATAGAAACTTTTCTGTACCAATGATGGCAAAGCAAGTTAACACAGTCATGATGCGAATTAGCTTAGGTTCCTCAAAAGTGAAAAGTACAATGACTGTATGATTCTGCAATGCCAATCCTGGGTATGTAGCTGAAGTCAGTACACTAGAGAGATGCTGCATCTGTGTATTTATATTATACTCTTCTTTGCAGCAAAGTATGGAATCAGCCTAGTATTTGTATAAAGAGAAATAAAAATATGTATGTATAATATTCAGCTCCAAAGTACATCATTTGCAAAGAAAAGGATAAAACTATCATTTAAGTTAAATAAATTTCAGAAAGGACAGCATTGAATGTTCCCTCTCATATGTAAAATATAGTTTATTAAATTAATATGAATAAGAGGCTTTGGAGAGAAGGAGGATGATTGGATCTGGAGTGGGGAAAATTCAGGACACACATTTCATGTGGTCAATTAACATATAATTAGTAAAAATAAAGGTTTTTACAGTTATTTTATCACTGAACTCTTTTACTATAATTTTGCCATATCATAAAATTTTATGATTCTTTTTTTTTTAATCAGACCTTAGTGTGTGTCTTGATTTAAAAGCAAACTTGTTGTCTACTTCCACTTTTAGTTTCTTGGGAGAAGTCTTTTTTAAAAAAAAAATACAAGCATATACATGTTATGTATGTTACATAATATGTGCAATTTTGTTATAACTATTTTTTATTTTATTTTAAGAAACTATCTTTTTCCATTTTACATACCAATCCAAGTTCCCACTCCCTCCCATCGCCGATTCCCACAACCTTTCTCCACAACCCACCCCCATCCACTCCTCAGAGAGAGTAAGGCACATTGCTTTGAGGAAGGACCACGACCCTCCCTACTATATCTAGACTCAGCAAGATATCCATCCAATGATAATGGGTTCCACAAAACCAGTACAAACAGCAGGGACAAATCGTGGTGTCACTTCCAGTGGCCGTGCAGTCTGCCCAAGCCATACAGCTGCCACCCACATTAAGAGGGTCTATTTGGTCCTATGCTGGTTTCTTCCCAGTCTGGCTTGAGTTGGTGAGCTCTCATTAGCTCAGATAAACTGTTTCAGTGGGTGTATCCATCATGGTCTTGACCTCTTTGCTCATATTCTCATTCCTCCCTCTCTTCGACTGGACTTTGGGAGCTCAGCCCAGTGCTCCACGGTGACTCTCTGCCTCTGTTTCCATCAGGTGCTGGATGAAGGTTCTATGGTGACACTTAAGATAGCCATCAATCTGACTACAGTGCAAGGCCAGATCGGGCACCCTCTCCACTATTGTTTAGCGTCTTGGGTGTTATTATCCTTGTGGATTCCTGGGAAATTTTCTAGGGTCAGGTTTCTTACTAGCCCCATAATGGCTCCCTCAATCAAGATATCTCTTTCCTTGCTCTCAATCTCTGTTCTTCCCCCATCTTGACTATCCTGTTCTCTCGAGTTCTCCTTCTTGCTCCCCTTTACCCCTTTTGCTCCCCTATTCCCCCCAACCACATGGGAGAAGTCTTAACCAGATGCCTATACCTGGCAATATGCATCACAGATTCTAGTTTATGAAACACTTATAGACATGTAGGCATCTTTCGTGGTCTGTCTTTTGCATCTCCCAAATTTTATGTATTGAACTTACAAAGCACTTTTTAGTTTGACCAACTGGTTAGCTTAAATATCAATTTGCAATTATAACAAGAAATTCTTTTAGACAGAAAATTATTTGAGGTCATGATTGTATATTTAGGCTTATATACAATATCAATAAGTACAGTATGATTTAGAAGCCTCCATTCCATCTTTGTTAATGTAATAATTATATAATATTGTTTGTTTCTCCTTTCAGTCTCCATGACTGTGTGATTCACAGAGAAGCATATTAATATGCAAGCAAAATAAAAAGTTACATTAAATGTCTCCAGTAAACTTATAGTATGTATTAAATTGATATGAAACTGGCTCATCAGGGAGTATTATTTAGTTTGATTTTGCATATTTTATATTTAATGACCAATGAAATGTAAGGTAAGTAACCTTTCCCTTCACAATACTATTAAATACACAGAACAATTGGTGACTATTTAAATTATGTAAATTACACACTGATGATATTCAGCAAAGTCACAAAGGGACAGATATCTTATGAATTCAGATGCATTTTTGTACCCATGATAATTAGGCTTCCTTATTTCTAAGAGGCACTTGATCCAAACAATAATTCTTGTTCCAGCCCCTATCCCTGAGCATCATAAAGCACCAATTGAAGTATGATACATTTTAATTAGAAAAATTTATCATTATGACATCTAATTTTTAAGAACAGGGAGTGACAGTGGAGGGTATAGACAGATATGTATCTAAAGTGGACAGTGAGAGCAGAGACAAAGGTCGCTGCCCTACTTCGCTTTACTTTTTTACTTTTGATGAATAAACAAATGGTGATAGATATGTGAAACACTACTTAGTTATTATCTGTTCCATCTTCTCTTTGAGATTCAAAAGAAACAGTTCTCAGGATAAGATTAACTGGCCACAAATTTATTAATATTTCATAAACATGTGGTGAACTGAGCTTTTAATTGAGTTATACATGAACACACTGATTTACATAGACATTTATGTTGTTTGATTTATTCCCATTGGTTAATGAGAGTGTAAACATACCTTGGTACATACTTGCTTAAAAATAGGTGGGTTCTTTCCTTTTTTCTAATATCTTGTCAAATCATATTTTACAAAGAGCACTTGAGTAATGGTATGACAAAGCACAACTCATTTTTAATAAATAATTTAACTTGGGTACTCAATTTCAATAATATAGAGGGAACGGCAATCTTCAGAGTTCTTGGCACTGCATATATAATTCTCTGCAGACTTGCTTGTTCAGATAGATATGTGGAGCTCTATATTGTTATTTAATCCCGTTTATACACTGTATTTAAAGGAAGTCTATTCTTTGATTTATAGAGATCCAACATAATTGTTACATTGAATACGATGTGAATTCAAAATACTGTGGTGTTTACCTTAAAACCATGCAAAAATTGAACCTAGAAGAAACTGCATGATTTAAAGATTATTTTAAAGTGTCTTGTGTCTTTTATCAAAAGTGATTCACTAAAAATCATTCGTTTCCTAAAGTGAATTGATTCCAAGGATTGTTAGAACTAGAAGATGGGGCTGGAGAGTCAGCTAAGTGGGTAAAACAATTGCTTTCACGTTTGAGGACCTTAGTCCAGATATTCAGAAAGCATGGGTAGCCACAGGCAGTGAGACACATCTGCAATCCCTATGTGTCTGTGGCAAAATGGGAATAGGGACACACAAGCCCGTGGAAGCTGAAGAACATTAAGCCTGGTGTAAACCGCAACAAATAAGATACATTAGAGAAAATAAGCTACAGTTTATTTTCTGATGCTGAGATTGTCCTCTTACAAGCACACAATTCAGGCACATGAATAGGGCACACACACACACAGACACACACACACGAGAAAGAGAGAGAGACAGGGAGACAGAGACTATAGAGACAGAGAGATTAAAAATAAACCGTTATAAAAGCCATTCATTAAATTCTTCTAATACATATATAATGTCAAATATAATCGTGTATATTAAAGAAGCAAAAAATTACTACTCTAGTGATAGAAAAAAGGAACTCATATTTTATTTAAAATACATAATGTAGAGTCATATCCTCTTAGATATTTAAAATGGGTCTATTTATCAGAATAGACTAAGATATGAATTTAGTTATTATACTGGTACCTAAAAAAATAAAACAATGGATTGTATAATTCAGTCACTAGTGTATTAATGAAAGTGATTCAAAATAACAGCTTTCAATCTGTGCTAACAAGACAAGCATGATTTTCAGTGCTAATAATTATAGTGATCTCTCAGAGATCTGAAAGATCTGCTATTTTGGTTTTATTTCACCCATGCCCAACAAGTTTGTCAAAACTTAAAAGAGATTATATTAGTAAGATTTATTTAAGATACACCTGTTCAGGGAACAAAATCCAACACACTCCAACTGGAAGTAGTTATCTATTTTATATTTTATAGTGTTAAAATGAAGCAAATGCCCTGTTGGGAAGGTCAATTCCTTTTGAAATAATACTATATAATTTTAGTTCTCAAAACATAATCATGTTTATAAAATCACAAAATTAATGTATCCACACAATCTTCATCTTGTTTTAGTCTTTCAACATCCCAGCTAACGTATTAAAACTGAGGTATTTCTCATCAATACAAAACTAAGAATTCCATGATCACAATTAAGGAAGTCATAGAACCTTCATCCTGTAACTGATAGAAGCAGAAGCAGAGATCTGCAGTTAAGCACTGGGCTGAACACCTGAAGTTCAGTCATAGAGAAGAGTGATATTATGAGCAAAGGGATAAGATCATGATGAGGAAACCCACAGAAACAGCTGACCTGAGCAAGTGGGAACTCAGTGACTCTGGACTGACAGCTGGGGAACCTGCATAAGAAAGAAATAGTCCCTCTCAGTATGGGTGACAGTTGTGTGGCTTGAGCAGTCTGTGGGTTCACTAGCAATGAAATAATATTTATCCCTAGTCATAAACTAGCTTCTTGAAGCCCATTCCCTATGGAGGGATACCTTACTCAACCTAGATATGGGGGGAGGACCTTGGTCCTGCTTCAAGTAATATGACAGACTTGGTGACTCCCCATGGAAGGCCTTACCCTCTCTGAGGAGTAATAGGGGGGTAGGTAGAAGTTGGGGGAGCTGGAGGAGTGGAGGGAGAGGGAACTGGGATTGGTATGTAAAATAAGAATGCTTTAAAAAAGAAATCTAACCAAAAAGAAAAATGTATTGATTATATGCAATAAATGCCATTTTTACTAAAAAAAACACTAAAAATTCTGTTAAAGAAGGCAGCATCTGGACCATGTAAATAATCACATGCATCGAACCTCTTTGAAGTTCATTAGGAGTGAAAATATGAGCAAAGAGGTCAAGATCATGATGGGGACACCCACTGAAACAGTCTACCTGAACTAATGGGAGCTCACCAACTCCAGGGCAACAGGGAAGGAACTAGCATAGGGCAAATTAGACCCTCTGAATGCGGATGACAAGTCTATGGCTGGGACAGACTGTAGGGCCACTGACAATGACACCAGGATTTATCTGTACTGCTTGTAATGGCTTTTTGGGAATCTATCCTTTTGGATGGATACCTTGTTGAGTCTAGATATGGTATGAAGGACCTTGGACCTTCCTCAAAGCAATGTGCCTTACCCTTTCTGAGCAGTGGATGGGGCTGGGTTATGGGGGAAAGGTTGTGGGAATGGAAGGAGGTGAGGGAGTAGGAACTGGGATTGCTATGTAAAATAAAAAAATTAGTTTGTTTTCTTTTAAAAAAATTAAATAAAATAAAAATTACACTGGCTTCAGCAAGTGGCTATAGCAGGATCTCCTCTAGGTTCCAAGTCCTCCCCAGTTATGGGAAGTGAACGAATTTGCAGTACCAGGAATAAACTGTCCTATTAAGCAGACCTTAAATCCTTATACACAGTTTTTGATAACCTCTATGTAACCTCCTTATTCTTAGACTTTCTATAGCATGGTAGTAAAAGGATAATCAGGACGTTTATTATCTGGATTCAAATCTAAAGTCTATATGGTATTATTTGTCTTGTAGGTATTACCTAATGATTTAAAACTGTAGTTTATGAAGTTGTTATAATGTAAAAGAGTTAATCTTTGTTAACCATTTCTAATTGTTAACTGCAGATTAATTATTAAAATTATGACTACATTTAGCAGTAAGGTCCATATCTTAGATTCTGTTATGTCATAATATCTCAGCACTTCATTGATTTATTATGATAAATTTATAGATTAAGTTGTTAAGATCAACTAAAGAGTAGAATTCTTTCACATAATTTTTATTATTCAAATAATTAAATTGTTTCAAATAATTGTTCCAAATCAATTGGATTAGAAAAAAATATGAAGTCAAAAGTATTTTGGTTATAATAATAACAGAAAACATCATCACATTTATAATTAGGATCAAATGAGGTTATCACAAGTGTATGTTTTTTTCTAAAATAGTTGCACTAAACATAAAACCATGAAGTCAGGAGAATGAGATTATCAATAAAACGAAAATATATTCTGTCCTTTATTAATAGTCACTAAAATATACCAAGACTGGGATTTTAAATAACTAAACTCAAGTTTCAATTCTTTGCTTTCAAAGTAGATTGAAATCAAAATTGCTGGTTTGCAAATCAATTTCTTTTTAATTAAAATCAAACCTTAAATTGATATCACAGAAAAAAGCAGAGTAAATAGGAATGTCTTTAGAAGGCAGTGAAGGTCACAGGTCATTTTCCTTCACATTTTTTATAAATACGCATCAAGGTTCTTATGGTTACTAAAATGCCATAAGTCAAACAAAATGACTCACTCTAAGAAAAATTATGTAATTTGTGGTATAAAATTATTAGGATGGGAAGAGCCTTTGAGAGTTGGAATAACTGAATCATGAGTATTTTTACTTTTAGAAATTCTGAAGAGAAGACAGATGTCATTTTTGCTATAGTTGGCTTCATCAATATTCAGACCTAATAGAGGTGAATTAACAAAAAGTATACTTTGAAGAGAGAGTCTTCAAATAAGTAACTATTTTCTCTTTGAGCTATCTGTTTAATTATTTTTGTTTACAGATAAATAAATCAGGTAAAGAACACTGAAAAAATTATTAATTAAAGTGTCTTGGTTTATGATATTTATATCTCAGAAAATATTGGGCCATATAAATTTACATATTTGGTCAAGAGGCCTCTTCTCTGATAGTGTGTTTATAATTAAGTAAGTCTGATGTGAAGGAAGAAATCTCTCAGCAGACACTCGGAAAGCTTGCAGACACACAGTATTCTAGTTTCATTTCTGGTTTTATGATGAAATACCTAAAAAAGGCATCTTTGGAAAGAAAAGATTCATTTATCTTACAATTCTAACTTATTGGCTATTATTTCTGAAAGGTTAAGGATTGAACTCAAACACCTAATCATATTCTTAGCGAGAACAAATGAAAGTAAATCAATCCTTGCATGCTTATTTTCAGAGAACGTTCTCTTCTTTTATGCTGATCATGAGCTCCCCCCTTGGGAAGGATACCACAATGGGCTGGATATTCCTACATGCATTAAAGTCAAGGCAGTTCAGAACTCAACAGTTTTCAAGGTTGTTTTCTGACATAACATGAACTATGATCTTGTAGTCTTTTCTTTTTTCACTAAAGTCACATATGAAACATTAAGATTTATCAGGGTGGCTCGATGGGGAAAGGGACCTGTCACCAAGTCTGGTGACCTGAGTTCAACTTCTTGACCCCAGGTCTCCCATGGACAGGAGTGAGTGAAGTGACTCATACTGTTGTCTCCTGGCCTCCACACATGTGCCACGACAATTATTCACGCCCTCTCCCCTCTCTAAAGACATGCAATTAAAAGAATCTTAGGATCTGTTTATTACTATATATATATATATATATATATATATATAGTGTAAAAATTTAATATTAAAGTAAATTTACTCTAAAGATGCTTATTTTTATCAATATCATGACTGTCAAAGTAGAGCATATTTAGAACCAATGCCTGCCATGTATACCCTGAAAGTGTAAATTTTAATATAGTTTTTAAGTCAAAATTTGGTATTTTATAGCTTGAATAAATAACTTTGCAGGTTTTTAATATAAAATATAATTCTATAGCATTATTCTATTATTATTATTATTATTAATAATAAATTTAATTCCTGGGATGTCACTTAAAACTAAAAAAAATAATGAGAAAAAACTCATGAATTTGGATATGGTTTTTAAGTAAGGACGGAATGGGACATGAAGCAATTTTGTCATAATCATAACAAATATAAGAAAAAATTTTCTTTTAATAACTTTATGCATATGAGCATTTTGTCTAAATATATGTATTTACATCACCTACCAGGATGGTAGGTGTCAAATCCTCTAGAATTAGCGTTAAGGATAGTTGTTAGATATCATGTGGGTTCTGGGAGCTGAATCCAGATTCTGCAGGAACAGTATGTGCTCTATGACTCCTCACTCATCTCTCCAATCCCTACCTACACAGAGAATTTTAATTACATCTTTTATAAACATCTGAGAGCTCAGAGTTTTCACTGTGTTTATGTAAGAGGCCACTCAGAAACAGAATAACGTGCCTCTGAGCAGGATTCGGTGGAAGGAGTCAGAGTCATTCTCTCTTCGTCAGTGCTACTCTATTTGTCTGTCACTGCCTCTTGCCTTGGATGCTACTCCTGTGCTACTACACTGACTAAAACTACTTGCCTTTACCACGCATGACTATTTAAAGTAACTATAATTATATAAATTAATGTTTCCTCAGTTGTACCAGCCTTAACTCAGTAGTTACAAATGGCAACTGGCTCCTTCATTGTACAAGACAATGAGAATATCTCTTGCTCTCTGGAGATTCCGTTGAACAGTCATGCTGATGAGAACAAAGCATCAAAATAGAGGCTCTTTGTCCTGCAGACAGCTTGACTGCAGGAATAATATTAATCACGATTTGGAAAAACACTTCCCTTATGCGTACACACTCCAGCTAAAGTGTAAATATTTGCCAGAAACAAAGTATTTACCAAGAGAAGACAGGTATATAGAGATAATTTAGAAAAGCTCATATTTAGCACAATGTTTTGAATATATAAGCAGAACAAACCAAGTTAACGATTATTTGAACTGACATAACTTTTGAAAAGAATCTTGAACTTCTACCAGTAATATTGAAGCAACTAATAAAAGCTTGCAGATGATAGTTCACAGCTCATTACCTTTATTTAAAAAAATCTACAGTTGAATTCTATTTAGAAAAATCTACAGTGACAGTAGAAGGAATTCCCAGAGTTGTTACATTTAATTCAAAGAAGTGCCTTCATTGCTGACAAGTTTGCATTTGTTTGTATTTTATTGCCAACTAATAATTCATCATATTTTCAAACATCATACAAATGTCATAGCAAAGACTCAACTATAAACATTAAAAATTTAAGGTTTGATTATTGTATTTACAAAACATTTAATATTTCTTTTATGGAGGTCTTTCTTGGAGTAACTGACATAAAATTCTTGGAAATGAGAGAAAACAAAGAAACAGAAAGAGTTGGAGATTGTAGTATATGGTATACTATTCAATTATAGGGCAGTATGGTGGATTTGTACAGATATAATCAAATTACAAGAGGAGTGATTGTCAGGTCAGCATCATGGGGCAGTGAGTAAAACAAAGCAAAAGAAACAATGAGGTGTTTGTACAGTAGAAACTTCAGTATCAATGCATATCACACAGATGGTCAGTAAAGGTGAAGAGGTAAGTTTTATAAGCTCTGCTAACTCAGAGAATGGTTTAGGAGGTAACATGTGTGGGCTGCCTTCTGTCATTGAACTTGATGCTTTGATAAGAACAGCAGCAAATCAGTGATGATATTCACCCTTCATTATTTCTGAGAATATAGATGGGTTATTTCTAATTAGTATTTATACTCTTCTTCTAGAGACTTAGAGGTCCTGACCCTAGCTCAGCTATTCTTTGATTAGGATATAGGACACAATAAGGTGAGTTTGTCACTTATTTACAGTTCATGTCTTCAATGAATGCTATTATTCTGAGATAAGGAATGAAGCGAAAGTGCTCTGATATAAACAATTATTTCTTCATTTTGAAATCTCAGCTCCTTAGTGAGAAGTAGCCAAGTCTCCTTTTGCTATAGGATCCTTAGGAAGAAATGTTCTCTACTGTAAACCCCCTAAATATGCATGCTTGCTTAATTAATGAGCTTACGCATTACCTTACCTGTCCTGTAAATTATATGTCCTGTCTAGAGAAAAAGAGGCATGCAGATCTTATTTTCCCTTAGAAACAGGAAATAATGTTTAAGAAGTTCTTCAGTATTATTTCTTACAAGTTCTAAGTGGTATATAGTTGTAAGTCTTAAAAGTTCTAAGTAACATACAGTTATAAGAGACTATCATAATCTATGAACAACACAGAGATCTTCTGAAGGACACTTCAGGCATTTATATAATAATTTATTATTAGTGCCTTCGCAGACTGGCTCACCTTCAGAATCCCTGAACATGACCTAAGTAAAACAAACTGTGATTTACATCTGCTTTATTTATTTTTGCTTATGACTATACATCTACATGTAAATTTGTGCACCATGTACATAGAAAGCCCTTAGAGGCCAGAAAAGGGCATCAGATCCTTTAGAACTGCAATTACAGGCAGTTTTGAACTTTAATAAGGGCACCAAGAACCAAGTCCAGGTTCTCTGAAAGAATAACAAATGTACTTACCATTGAACCCTCTCTGTAGCTCCCACTCCCAGGCAGACCACTTTACTGCCATTACTAAAAATTATTTACTGGAGAAGTTTATGAGTCTATTCCCTGGAAAGGCCTACTGACAACCCCCAACCCAAGGTCCATTACACTATGGCCATAATATTTCCTAATTCATGGAAGGGATAAGGAGACATCCTCATGTCCCTCTCACTCAGCTTCTGAATTCAAGTCCTCCGTTGTCTGAACCTTCAGGATTGCGGGGGGAAACCAAAAATGACAGTTATGACTCTTTGATTCCATAATTAACTTGCAGTTTTTAAATAGAACTCTTGTCTCTAGATTTAAATAGAATGTTATACTTCCCCTTCTAGTCAATGCACACGATCTAACATGACAAGCAAACAGTATTTTATAGGAGCATTGACTGAGGAATCATTTCTACAAATTATAGACTCTTCACAAGAAACTGTCACTCTTTTGACTGATTCTCTGCTTCACAGGATGCTTGCTGCAAATTAGCTTCGATCTCATCATTTTCTAGCAGTCTGTCCTTAAGAGCTGGGGAGGATTGTTGTGATATTCTTTCTCCAAATATCAGAATCAGATGAGAGGTATCATAACATAAATGCTAGTAGAGCCTTTGTCAAGCATTCTATTCACTCAGAGTCCTGAAGTGGCCAGGTTGACCCTACTTCAACAACACTAAGACCTTTCATGAAAGAAGATGCAGGATGCTTGGCACCTCTAGTGTCAAAAAAAGAATGCAGAATTAGTATGGGTCTTGTATGGGTCAAGACCAATATCAGGGCCCATGAAAGGCAAATCTGGTGATGGGATTTGGAGATGAAGGACTGAAGCAACATGTCTGTGTCTAAGAAACTGAAGAATAGGAAGCAAGTGTGAAATGTAGACCGTGTTATGTGGTGAATAAACAAAGAAGAGCCTGGGCTTCTCCGTGCCAGGGAAACATATCTAAGACACAGAATAGGTGCAACGGAGTGTCAGAAGAGATGGAATCAGTGTTTTGTGTCTAAACAAGTACATCTAGGTTCCAATGATTGATCTAGAAACCATCTGAATATGAAGAAATAGGCAGAAGTGTGTTGGTAATGTCCTTCATAAAGAAAAATTCTCTAGCTCAAATATTAACAAGGCTCCCATGAACTATGGTTTTTCTGAGTATCATCTGTGTAAAAGGTGTTGTAGTTGGCATCCCTTTGCTTTCTCCTTTTAATTCCTGTGACATAACATTTTCTTCAGAGTTTCATGATAAAGAACTGTGTTTCTGAGATGCTCGGGCTGTAAAGAATAGATAGGCATTAAACCAAAAATTCTGATGCTCTTTGACATTCATTGTGTCAACACAAAGAATCTGCCCATGATGAAATTGGTTATTTTTGTGAACACTACTTAATATAGGAGGTTTTGTGAGTTTTAAATAATGGAAGATAGATATTGTATTATTTTAAGGTTCTGTTTTAATCAGTGACCACGTGCATTGAAACCCAGGTAATTCAGTGATAATATTCTCCAGTCCTGGCTTGTGAGATGTAAAGAACCTTCTACAAAGCATTTTATTTTTATAACTTCTAGAA